>NC_056734.1:153643692-154007698 GCF_019279795.1 Protopterus annectens
TGAATTTATTTATTTATTTACATTTGGTAACTGGGAAAGTCCGACTGGGTGTAAAAAAACATTTTCAGTGGAAGCCCAGGGAGAAAAGCTCCACATGCATCTTAAAAGTACAAATACATACTATTACAGAAAGTTTACAGCATAAACAATAACATATTTCAGACAATACATAGTTCAAAAGACGAATTAAAAAATATTCTGTATAACTGAGAGATACAGTAAGTGCAAGTTCTTTAAAGTAAAAAAAAATCAGTTAAATATAACAAACTTAAGAAAGTTTAAATATAGCAATTAGTTGCATAGAGCTAGAATAGTAAGAGTAAACAATTCTACAGCAACTTAGCCTAGTACATGAACAAAGCCATGAGTCATTAAGGAAACCGTTTAGGGAGTTTTTAAACTGGGTTAGCATTGATAGTAGTTCTAATAGTAAGAGGAAGAGAAATCCAAACTTTTGATACATTGTGAGAATATAAGGAATGACCAGCAGTATTGGTTGATTTGTTCACTTGTAGTAGTGATTTATTTTCATATCTAAGATTATGGTTGGTAACATAGGGATTTAACATGTTTAACAGAGCTGGAATTTTTTTAGCCTGATATAATAGTTTATGTGCCATGATTAGTTGATTGTATGATAACAGCCATGGTAATTCTAGCCAAGATAGCTTTTAAGGAGTAAGAGTGGTGCTCATGATGTGGACAGCCAGTAGCAAATTTAGTTATATTGTTATAGCATATATCAAGTTTCTTTAGATCTGCCTTTTTTAGATTAACAAGAATAGGGGAGGCATACATCAAGGTTGACAGGAGATGGGTTCTAGAAATAGCAATCCTAGAAGTATCAGTTAGGAATTGTTAGTTCCTGTATAAGATACCCAGTTTTTTATGAACTTTCTTTATTGTTTAGGATATATGTAGCTCAAACCATAGATTATTATCAACTATAACACAAAGTAATTTTGATTGAGATTCAGGGATGATTTTTGTATTATTGCCAGAAGTAATATAGAAGGAGATAGAGATGTATAATAATCTAGTAGGATGGAAGAACATAAGTTTTGTTTTTTGGGGGTTAAGTATGAGCTGAGATTTAGATAGCCATAATTCAATATCTGAGAAGGACTTCTGGTTTTATCTTAGAGGTGGTGAAGTGTATGTGCAGCACATATAAGTGTTGTGTCATCTGGATATTGGATAATGGAAGCTAGTGAAGTAGCAGTACCAAGGTCATTTGTAAAGATACTGAAAATTAAAGGGCCAAGGATAGATCCCTGTGTGACCCCTAATGTAATGGGAAGAAGTGGAGAGAGGTCATACTGCCAATTACTGACTGTTGGTGACTGTTTGGATAACTGTGAAACCACATGAGAGCAGAAGGGCTGAGGTTTAATTTGGAAAGAACAGTTAGTAATTTGGGATGAGAAACTGTATCAAAGGCATTGGACATATCAAGTAAGACAGTTGAAACTATTTTGCCTTAATTTCTAAGTTGATTAATGGTGTTAATAAAACTTAGAAGAGCAGTTATTGTACTGTGATAATGTCTAAACCCATGTTGGGAGTTGGTTAGAATGATATTAGTGGTAAGGTATAGTAGTAGTTGAGAGTGAATGTATCTTTTAAGTATTTCTGATAGTGGGGACAAAATGGCAATGGGATTATGTAAGCAGGTTTCCATATTAAAGAAACATAATGTTCTACAATAGATCTATTTATAAGGATTGAAACTGGATAGGAAATAGCTTCTGCTGCTAATTTTAAGTATTCCGTTGGCAGGTTATCTGCAGCTAATGTGGTAGGTTTAAGTTTATTTAATAATTTGTATATGGTTGCAGTAGAGATGGACTGGAAAGAGAAAGAGTAGTCTTTCTTATTGGAAGGTTTTGGAAATTATATTGGATCAAAGTTATTATTTTTATCAAGAGATAAATACTTTCTGTGAAGTATTTATTAAATTCTTATAATGGTTCCAGTGTAATTTTATTATTTTATTTATTTATTTATTTATTTATGTGTTTGTTTGTTTGTTTGTTTATTTATTTATTATATTTTAATGAATAGTATTAAAAATATAATAATAGGAATAGATATTTTGGAATAGTGTAATACATGTGATGAAGTTATAATTATATTAAGAAGTTACAAGATTTTTGACAAATGAAGAAAGATTATAAACAAATAAACTACTGGGAGGAAAGATAATCTGAAATTTGGGAACTGGGAGATGTTCTGGAATAGCCATATTGTGCAGAAATACAGGAAAGATATTAGATGCAATTTTAGCAAAAATGGGAAAATTAACCATTGCTGATTTAAAGTACAAAGAACAAGTATATGGAATTGTATGGAATTATAACATTACATGCTTATACTAAGTGTAAAGAAAGGGAAAGCTTATTTCATCAGATTTTAGACTATGTAGTGATGCATATGGATATTATAGTAACAGCATACTTTAATTGTGAATTAAGAGGCAAGTGTAAAAAGGAAGGAAATGATATAAGAAAAATGTTAGAAGTTATAAGACGTCATTGGTAACAACTTTGGGACAAAATGTATGCATTTATAAAAGGGATATGTATAGAACTGAAACATGTTATTTTATAGTATCAGAAGGTGTAGTTATAGGAGAAGGGGAGCTAGTTGAAGCAGGATTTTCTGATCATCCTGCAATATGGCTAGAGATAAAGGAAAACAAAGAATAAATAAAAAAAAGGCAAATGAATAAAGAGGATAAATGAGAAAACATGGAATGAAGAAGGAAAGAGATTAGTAATGCAGTCATGGAAAGTTCATATTACTATAAGAACATTTTATAAAAATTGGCCTGAATGGTGAAAGTTATTTAAGGAAAAATATAAAAAATATTTTTACAGTGGCAATATGATGTGAGAAAGGTAGAGAAAGAAAAATATAAAAGAGCATAATGATAGAAAGTACTTTGACAAAGAAAAAGAATTATATGAAATAAATAAAAAATACAAGAGTTGTTTAAGCAAATATGTTTTTACAAGAAAAAAGAGAAGAAGAATCAAGTTATTTAAGCAGATTAATAAAGGAAGATGGTAGTGTGATGAGAGAAAGAACAATGTAAGAGACAGTGAAGAGTAAAACATATAAGGTTTAAGGGATCATACAGTGAAAACTCTAGCTTGCCTAGGTTTTTCTTCTAGTTTCTACTAATTGGTTTGCCTGTGTGAACTTTTTTACTCTTTGGTCTGGATGTTAGTTGGATATTTTGCAGACACCTCAATGGTTATAATAAACACATGTTTTTTTTTTTCAGAAAAGAAAGACATTTGAAAAGTATCTGTGTAAAAAAGAAAATGTTATATCTGTGAGGAAATGGAACTGATGCAAAAATGTGAATTGAAATGTTATAAATGCAATAAAATTGGACATTTATGGGTGGATTGTAAAAATGAAAGTAAGGAAAAAGAAAACGAAAGGGAAGAAAAAGAACAAAGAGAAGAAATTTCAGAAGTAGTACAGATAGAAAAAAATAAATGAGAAAAAATAATAAAGAGGAAATAGAAGAAGGCTCTGAAATAAGTGATGAAGAAGACATAAATTGGGAGAGGATAAAATAAAAAAAAGAGTTTTATTGGTAAACACGTAAAAGACAGAAAAAAATAAAGGGACAAGTACAAAAGATAAAAAAGAAAGGACATGCATGAAAAAGAAGATGTACAGTTAATGATTGGGGTTGGTATAAGGGCTAAGGTGTTTGACTTACAGACCCAAAGTACATTGTTTTATTCCCACCTTTGGGGGGAAATGACTAGGCTTAGAATGCCCCATTAAGGCAGCCAAACTAATAATTAGCTATGAACCTATGAAACCAAGAATCTAAGGAAAAGAGAAAATGAAAATTTTAGAGTGCTTTCTGCAAATGTGAATTTATTTATTTATTTACATTTGGTAACTGGGAAAGTCCGACTGGGTGTAAAAAAACATTTTCAGTGGAAGCCCAGGGAGAAAAGCTCCACATGCATCTTAAAAGTACAAATACATACTATTACAGAAAGTTTACAGCATAAACAATAACATATTTCAGACAATACATAGTTCAAAAGACGAATTAAAAAATATTCTGTATAACTGAGAGATACAGTAAGTGCAAGTTCTTTAAAGTAAAAAAAAATCAGTTAAATATAACAAACTTAAGAAAGTTTAAATATAGCAATTAGTTGCATAGAGCTAGAATAGTAAGAGTAAACAATTCTACAGCAACTTAGCCTAGTACATGAACAAAGCCATGAGTCATTAAGGAAACCGTTTAGGGAGTTTTTAAACTGGGTTAGCATTGATAGTAGTTCTAATAGTAAGAGGAAGAGAAATCCAAACTTTTGATACATTGTGAGAATATAAGGAATGACCAGCAGTATTGGTTGATTTGTTCACTTGTAGTAGTGATTTATTTTCATATCTAAGATTATGGTTGGTAACATAGGGATTTAACATGTTTAACAGAGCTGGAATTTTTTTAGCCTGATATAATAGTTTATGTGCCATGATTAGTTGATTGTATGATAACAGCCATGGTAATTCTAGCCAAGATAGCTTTTTAAGGAGTAAGAGTGGTGCTCATGATGTGGACAGCCAGTAGCAAATTTAGTTATATTGTTATAGCATATATCAAGTTTCTTTAGATCTGCCTTTTTTAGATTAACAAGAATAGGGGAGGCATACATCAAGGTTGACAGGAGATGGGTTCTAGAAATAGCAATCCTAGAAGTATCAGTTAGGAATTGTTAGTTCCTGTATAAGATACCCAGTTTTTTATGAACTTTCTTTATTGTTTAGGATATATGTAGCTCAAACCATAGATTATTATCAACTATAACACAAAGTAATTTTGATTGAGATTCAGGGATGATTTTTGTATTATTGCCAGAAGTAATATAGAAGGAGATAGAGATGTATAATAATCTAGTAGGATGGAAGAACATAAGTTTTGTTTTTTGGGGGTTAAGTATGAGCTGAGATTTAGATAGCCATAATTCAATATCTGAGAAGGACTTCTGGTTTTATCTTAGAGGTGTTGAAGTGTATGTGCAGCACATATAAGTGTTGTGTCATCTGGATATTGGATAATGGAAGCTAGTGAAGTAGCAGTACCAAGGTCATTTGTAAAGATACTGAAAATTAAAGGGCCAAGGATAGATCCCTGTGTGACCCCTAATGTAATGGGAAGAAGTGGAGAGAGGTCATACTGCCAATTACTGACTGTTGGTGACTGTTTGGATAACTGTGAAACCACATGAGAGCAGAAGGGCTGAGGTTTAATTTGGAAAGAACAGTTAGTAATTTGGGATGAGAAACTGTATCAAAGGCATTGGACATATCAAGTAAGACAGTTGAAACTATTTTGCCTTAATTTCTAAGTTGATTAATGGTGTTAATAAAACTTAGAAGAGCAGTTATTGTACTGTGATAATGTCTAAACCCATGTTGGGAGTTGGTTAGAATGATATTAGTGGTAAGGTATAGTAGTAGTTGAGAGTGAATGTATCTTTTAAGTATTTCTGATAGTGGGGACAAAATGGCAATGGGATTATGTAAGCAGTTTTCCATATTAAAGAAACATAATGTTCTACAATAGATCTATTTATAAGGATTGAAACTGGATAGGAAATAGCTTCTGCTGTTAATTTTAAGTATTCCGTTGGCAGGTTATCTGCAGCTAATGTGGTAGGTTTAAGTTTATTTAATAATTTGTATATGGTTGCAGTAGAGATGGACTGGAAAGAGAAAGAGTAGTCTTTCTTATTGGAAGGTTTTGGAAATTATATTGGATCAAAGTTATTATTTTTATCAAGAGATAAATACTTTCTGTGAAGTATTTATTAAATTCTTATAATGGTTCCAGTGTAATTTTATTATTTTATTTATTTATTTATTTATTTATGTGTTTGTTTGTTTGTTTGTTTATTTATTTATTATATTTTAATGAATAGTATTAAAAATATAATAATAGGAATAGATATTTTGGAATAGTGTAATACATGTGATGAAGTTATAATTATATTAAGAAGTTACAAGATTTTGACAAATGAAGAAAGATTATAAACAAATAAACTACTGGGAGGAAAGATAATCTGAAATTTGGGAACTGGGAGATGTTCTGGAATAGCCATATTGTGCAGAAATACAGGAAAGATATTAGATGCAATTTTAGCAAAATGGGAAAATTAACCATTGCTGATTTAAAGTACAAAGAACAAGTATATGGAATTGTATGGAATTATAACATTACATGCTTATACTAAGTGTAAAGAAAGGGAAAGCTTATTTCATCAGATTTTAGACTATGTAGTGATGCATATGGATATTATAGTAACAGCATACTTTAATTGTGAATTAAGAGGCAAGTGTAAAAAGGAAGGAAATGATATAAGAAAAATGTTAGAAGTTATAAGACGTCATTGGTAACAACTTTGGGACAAAATGTATGCATTTATAAAAGGGATATGTATAGAACTGAAACATGTTATTTTATAGTATCAGAAGGTGTAGTTATAGGAGAAGGGGAGCTAGTTGAAGCAGGATTTTCTGATCATCCTGCAATATGGCTAGAGATAAAGGAAAACAAAGAATAAATAAAAAAAGGCAAAGGAATAAAGAGGATAAATGAGAAAACATGGAATGAAGAAGGAAAGAGATTAGTAATGCAGTCATGGAAAGTTCATATTACTATAAGAACATTTTATAAAAATTGGCCTGAATGGTGAAAGTTATTTAAGGAAAAATATAAAAAATATTTTTACAGTGGCAATATGATGTGAGAAAGGTAGAGAAAGAAAAATATAAAAGAGCATAATGATAGAAAGTACTTTGACAAAGAAAAAGAATTATATGAAATAAATAAAAAATACAAGAGTTGTTTAAGCAAATATGTTTTTACAAGAAAAAAGAGAAGAAGAATCAAGTTATTTAAGCAGATTAATAAAGGAAGATGGTAGTGTGATGAGAGAAAGAACAATGTAAGAGACAGTGAAGAGTAAAACATATAAGGTTTAAGGGATCATACAGTGAAAACTCTAGCTTGCCTAGGTTTTTCTTCTAGTTTCTACTAATTGGTTTGCCTGTGTGAACTTTTTTACTCTTTGGTCTGGATGTTAGTTGGATATTTTGCAGACACCTCAATGGTTATAATAAACACATGTTTTTTTTTTCAGAAAAGAAAGACATTTGAAAAGTATCTGTGTAAAAAAGAAAATGTTATATCTGTGAGGAAATGGAACTGATGCAAAAATGTGAATTGAAATGTTATAAATGCAATAAAATTGGACATTTATGGGTGGATTGTAAAAATGAAAGTAAGGAAAAAGAAAATGAAAGGGAAGAAAAAGAACAAAGAGAAGAAATTTCAGAAGTAGTACAGATAGAAAAAAATAAATGAGAAAAAATAATAAAGAGGAAATAGAAGAAGGCTCTGAAATAAGTGATGAAGAAGACATAAATTGGGAGAGGATAAAATAAAAAAAAAGAGTTTTATTGGTAAACACGTAAAAGACAGAAAAAAATAAAGGGACAAGTACAAAAGATAAAAAAGAAAGGACACGCATGAAAAAGAAGATGTACAGTTAATGATTGGGGTTGGTATAAGGGCTAAGGTGTTTGACTTACAGACCCAAAGTACATTGTTTTATTCCCACCTTTGGGGGGAAATGACTAGGCTTAGAATGCCCCATTAAGGCAGCCAAACTAATAATTAGCTATGAACCTATGAAACCAAGACTCTAAGGAAAAGAGAAAATGAAAATTTTAGAGTGCTTTCTGCAAATGTGAATGTATTTATTTATTTACATTTGGTAACTGGGAAAGTCCGATTGGGTGTAAAAAAACATTTTCAGTGGAAGCCCAGGGAGAAAAGCTCCACATGCATTTTAAAAGTACAAATACATACTATTACAGAAAGTTTACAGCATAAACAATAACATATTTCAGACAATACATAGTTCAAAAGACGAATTAAAAAATATTCTGTATAACTGAGAGATACAGTAAGTGCAAGTTCTTTAAAGTAAAAAAAAATCAGTTAAATATAACAAACTTAAGAAAGTTTAAATATAGCAATTAGTTGCATAGAGCTAGAATAGTAAGAGTAAACAATTCTACAGCAACTTAGCCTAGTACATGAACAAAGCCATGAGTCATTAAGGAAACCGTTTAGGGAGTTTTTAAACTGGGTTAGCATTAATAGTAGTTCTAATAGTAAGAGGAAGAGAAATCCAAACTTTTGATACATTGTGAGAACATAAGGAATGACCAGCAGTATTGGTTGATTTGTTCACTTGTAGTAGTGATTTATTTTCATATCTAAGATTATGGTTGGTAACATAGGGATTTAACATGTTTAACAGAGCTGGAATTTTTTTAGCCTGATATAATAGTTTATGTGCCATGATTAGTTGATTGCATGATAACAGCCATGGTAATTCTAGCCAAGATAGCTTTCTAAGGAGTAAGAGTGGTGCTCATGATGTGGACAGCCAGTAGCAAATTTAGTTATATTGTTATAGCATATATCAAGTTTCTTTAGATCTGCCTTTTTTAGATTAACAAGAATAGGGGAGGCATACATCAAGGTTGACAGGAGATGGGTTCTAGAAATAGCAATCCTAGAAGTATCAGTTAGGAATTGTTAGTTCCTGTATAAGATACCCAGTTTTTTATGAACTTTCTTTATTGTTTAGGATATATGTAGCTCAAACCATAGATTATTATCAACTATAACACAAAGTAATTTTGATTGAGATTCAGGGATGATTTTTGTATTATTGCCAGAAGTAATATAGAAGGAGATAGAGATGTATAATAATCTAGTAGGATGGAAGAACATAAGTTTTGTTTTTTGGGGTTAAGTATGAGCTGAGATTTAGATAGCCATAATTCAATATCTGAGAAGGACTTCTGGTTTTATCTTAGAGGTGTTGAAGTGTATGTGCAGCACATATAAGTGTTGTGTCATCTGGATATTGGATAATGGAAGCTAGTGAAGTAGCAGTACCAAGGTCATTTGTAAAGATACTGAAAATTAAAGGGCCAAGGATAGATCCCTGTGTGACCCCTAATGTAATGGGAAGAAGTGGAGAGAGGTCATACTGCCAATTACTGACTGTTGGTGACTGTTTGGATAACTGTGAAACCACATGAGAGCAGAAGGGCTGAGGTTTAATTTGGAAAGAACAGTTAGTAATTTGGGATGAGAAACTGTATCAAAGGCATTGGACATATCAAGTAAGACAGTTGAAACTATTTTGCCTTAATTTCTAAGTTGATTAATGGTGTTAATAAAACTTAGAAGAGCAGTTATTGTACTGTGATAATGTCTAAACCCATGTTGGGAGTTGGTTAGAATGATATTAGTGGTAAGGTATAGTAGTAGTTGAGAGTGAATGTATCTTTTAAGTATTTCTGATAGTGGGGACAAAATGGCAATGGGATTATGTAAGCAGGTTTCCATATTAAAGAAACATAATGTTCTACAATAGATCTATTTATAAGGATTGAAACTGGATAGGAAATAGCTTCTGCTGCTAATTTTAAGTATTCAGTTGGCAGGTTATCTGCAGCTAATGTGGTAGGTTTAAGTTTATTTAATAATTTGTATATGGTTGCAGTAGAGATGGACTGGAAAGAGAAAGAGTAGTCTTTCTTATTGGAAGGTTTTGGAAATTATATTGGATCAAAGTTATTATTTTAGCAAGAGATAAATACTTTCTGTGAAGTATTTATTAAATTCTTATAATGGTTCCAGTGTAATTTTATTATTTTATTTATTTATTTATTTATTTATGTGTTTGTTTGTTTGTTTGTTTATTTATTTATTATATTTTAATGAATAGTATTAAAAATATAATAATAGGAATAGATATTTTGGAATAGTGTAATACATGTGATGAAGTTATAATTATATTAAGAAGTTACAAGATTTTTGACAAATGAAGAAAGATTATAAACAAATAAACTACTGGGAGGAAAGATAATCTGAAATTTGGGAACTGGGAGATGTTCTGGAATAGCCATATTGTGCAGAAATACAGGAAAGATATTAGATGCAATTTTAGCAAAAATGGGAAAATTAACCATTGCTGATTTAAAGTACAAAGAACAAGTATATGGAATTGTATGGAATTATAACATTACATGCTTATACTAAGTGTAAAGAAAGGGAAAGCTTATTTCATCAGATTTTAGACTATGTAGTGATGCATATGGATATTATAGTAACAGCATACTTTAATTGTGAATTAAGAGGCAAGTGTAAAAAGGAAGGAAATGATATAAGAAAAATGTTAGAAGTTATAAGACGTCATTGGTAACAACTTTGGGACAAAATGTATGCATTTATAAAAGGGATATGTATAGAACTGAAACATGTTATTTTATAGTATCAGAAGGTGTAGTTATAGGAGAAGGGAGCTAGTTGAAGCAGGATTTTCTGATCATCCTGCAATATGGCTAGAAATAAAGGAAAACAAAGAATAAATAAAAAAAGGCAAAGGAATAAAGAGGATAAATGAGAAAACATGGAATGAAGAAGGAAAGAGATTAGTAATGCAGTCATGGAAAGTTCATATTACTATGAGAACATTTTATAAAAATTGGCCTGAATGGTGAAAGTTATTTAAGGAAAAATATAAAAAATATTTTTACAGTGGCAATATGATGTGAGAAAGGTAGAGAAAGAAAAATATAAAAGAGCATAATGATAGAAAGTACTTTGACAAAGAAAAAGAATTATATGAAATAAATAAAAAATACAAGAGTTGTTTAAGCAAATATGTTTTTACAAGAAAAAAGAGAAGAATCAAGTTATTTAAGCAGATTAATAAAGGAAGATGGTAGTGTGATGAGAGAAAGAACAATGTAAGAGACAGTGAAGAGTAAAACATATAAGGTTTAAGGGATCATACAGTGAAAACTCTAGCTTGCCTAGGTTTTTCTTCTAGTTTCTACTAATTGGTTTGCCTGTGTGAACTTTTTTACTCTTTGGTCTGGATGTTAGTTGGATATTTTGCAGACACCTCAATGGTTATAATAAAAACATGTTCTTTTTTTCAGAAAAGAAAGACATTTGAAAAGTATCTGTGTAAAAAAGAAAATGTTATATCTGTGAGGAAATGGAACTGATGCAAAAATGTGAATTGAAATGTTATAAATGCAATAAAATTGGACATTTATGGGTGGATTGTAAAAATGAAAGTAAGGAAAAAGAAAACGAAAGGGAAGAAAAAGAACAAAGAGAAGAAATTCCAGAAGTAGTACAGATAGAAAAAAATAAATGAGAAAAAATAATAAAGAGGAAATAGAAGAAGGCTCTGAAATAAGTGATGAAGAAGACATAAATTGGGAGAGGATAAAATAAAAAAAAGAGTTTTATTGGTAAACACGTAAAAGACAGAAAAAAATAAAGGGACAAGTACAAAAGATAAAAAAGAAAGGACATGCATGAAAAAGAAGATGTACAGTTAATGATTGGGGTTGGTATAAGGGCTAAGGTGTTTGACTTACAGACCCAAAGTACATTGTTTTATTCCCACCTTTGGGGGGAAATGACTAGGCTTAGAATGCCCCATTAAGGCAGCCAAACTAATAATTAGCTATGAACCTATGAAACCAAGAATCTAAGGAAAAGAGAAAATGAAAATTTTAGAGTGCTTTCTGCAAATGTGAATTTATTTATTTATTTACATTTGGTAACTGGGAAAGTCCGATTGGGTATAAAAAAAACATTTTCAGTGGAAGCCCAGGGAGAAAAGCTCCACATGCATTTTAAAAGTACAAATACATACTATTACAGAAAGTTTACAGCATAAACAATAACATATTTCAGACAATACATAGTTCAAAAGACGAATTAAAAAATATTCTGTATAACTGAGAGATACAGTAAGTGCAAGTTCTTTAAAGTAAAAAAAAATCAGTTAAATATAACAAACTTAAGAAAGTTTAAATATAGCAATTAGTTGCATAGAGCTAGAATAGTAAGAGTAAACAATTCTACAGCAACTTAGCCTAGTACATGAACAAAGCCATGAGTCATTAAGGAAACCGTTTAGGGAGTTTTTAAACTGGGTTAGCATTAATAGTAGTTCTAATAGTAAGAGGAAGAGAAATCCAAACTTTTGATACATTGTGAGAATATAAGGAATGACCAGCAGTATTGGTTGATTTGTTCACTTGTAGTAGTGATTTATTTTCATATCTAAGATTATGGTTGGTAACATAGGGATTTAACATGTTTAACAGAGCTGGAATTTTTTTAGCCTGATATAATAGTTTATGTGCCATGATTAGTTGATTGTATGATAACAGCCATGGTAATTCTAGCCAAGATAGCTTTTAAGGAGTAAGAGTGGTGCTCATGATGTGGACAGCCAGTAGCAAATTTAGTTATATTGTTATAGCATATATCAAGTTTCTTTAGATCTGCCTTTTAGATTAACAAGAATAGGGAGGCATACATCAAGGTTGACAGGAGATGGGTTCTAGAAATAGCAATCCTAGAAGTATCAGTTAGGAATTGTTAGTTCCTGTATAAGATACTCAGTTTTTATGAACTTTCTTTATTGTTTAGGATATATGTAGCTCAAACCATAGATTATTATCAACTATAACACAAAGTAATTTTGATTGAGATTCAGGGATGATTTTTGTATTATTGCCAGAAGTAATATAGAAGGAGATAGAGATGTATAATAATCTAGTAGGATGGAAGAACATAAGTTTTGTTTTTTGGGTTAAGTATGAGCTGAGATTTAGATAGCCATAATTCAATATCTGAGAAGGACTTCTGGTTTTATCTTAGAGGTGTTGAAGTGTATGTGCAGCACATATAAGTGTTGTGTCATCTGGATATTGGATAATGGAAGCTAGTGAAGTAGCAGTACCAAGGTCATTTGTAAAGATACTGAAAATTAAAGGGCCAAGGATAGATCCCTGTGTGACCCCTAATGTAATGGGAAGAAGTGGAGAGAGGTCATACTGCCAATTACTGACTGTTGGTGACTGTTTGGATAACTGTGAAACCACATGAGAGCAGAAGGGCTGAGGTTTAATTTGGAAAGAACAGTTAGTAATTTGGGATGAGAAACTGTATCAAAGGCATTGGACATATCAAGTAAGACAGTTGAAACTATTTTGCCTTAATTTCTAAGTTGATTAATGGTGTTAATAAAACTTAGAAGAGCAGTTATTGTACTGTGATAATGTCTAAACCCATGTTGGGAGTTGGTTAGAATGATATTAGTGGTAAGGTATAGTGGTAGTTGAGAGTGAATGTATCTTTTAAGTATTTCTGATAGTGGGGACAAAATGGCAATGGGATTATGTAAGCAGTTTTCCATATTAAAGAAACATAATGTTCTACAATAGATCTATTTATAAGGATTGAAACTGGATAGGAAATAGCTTCTGCTGCTAATTTTAAGTATTCAGTTGGCAGGTTATCTGCAGCTAATGTGGTAGGTTTAAGTTTATTTAATAATTTGTATATGGTTGCAGTAGAGATGGACTGGAAAGAGAAAGAGTAGTCTTTCTTATTGGAAGGTTTTGGAAATTATATTGGATCAAAGTTATTATTTTTAGCAAGAGATAAATACTTTCTGTGAAGTATTTATTAAATTCTTATAATGGTTCCAGTGTAATTTTATTATTTTATTTATTTATTTATTTATTTATTTATTTATGTGTTTGTTTGTTTGTTTGTTTGTTTATTTATTATATTTTAATGAATAGTATTAAAAATATAATAATAGGAATAGATATTTTGGAATAGTGTAATACATGTGATGAAGTTATAATTATATTAAGAAGTTACAAGATTTTTGACAAATGAAGAAAGATTATAAACAAATAAACTACTGGGAGGAAAGATAATCTGAAATTTGGGAACTGGGAGATGTTCTGGAATAGCCATATTGTGCAGAAATACAGGAAAGATATTAGATGCAATTTTAGCAAAATGGGAAAATTAACCATTGCTGATTTAAAGTACAAAGAACAAGTATATGGAATTGTATGGAATTATAACATTACATGCTTATACTAAGTGTAAAGAAAGGGAAAGCTTATTTCATCAGATTTTAGACTATGTAGTGATGCATATGGATATTATAGTAACAGCATACTTTAATTGTAAATTAAGAGGCAAGTGTAAAAAGGAAGGAAATGATATAAGAAAAATGTTAGAAGTTATAAGACGTCATTGGTAACAACTTTGGGACAAAATGTATGCATTTATAAAAGGGATATGTATAGAACTGAAACATGTTATTTTATAGTATCAGAAGGTGTAGTTATAGGAGAAGGGGAGCTAGTTGAAGCAGGATTTTCTGATCATCCTGCAATATGGCTAGAAATAAAGGAAAACAAAGAATAAATAAAAAAAGGCAAAGGAATAAAGAGGATAAATGAGAAAACATGGAATGAAGAAGGAAAGAGATTAGTAATGCAGTCATGGAAAGTTCATATTACTATGAGAACATTTTATAAAAATTGGCCTGAATGGTGAAAGTTATTTAAGGAAAAATATAAAAAATATTTTTACAGTGGCAATATGATGTGAGAAAGGTAGAGAAAGAAAAATATAAAAGAGCATAATGATAGAAAGTACTTTGACAAAGAAAAAGAATTATATGAAATAAATAAAAAAAAAAAAGAGTTGTTTAAGCAAATATGTTTTTACAAGAAAAAAGAGAAGAAGAATCAAGTTATTTAAGCAGATTAATAAAGGAAGATGGTAGTGTGATGAGAGAAAGAACAATGTAAGAGACAGTGAAGAGTAAAACATATAAGGTTTAAGGGATCATACAGTGAAAACTCTAGCTTGCCTAGGTTTTTCTTCTAGTTTCTACTAATTGGTTTGCCTGTGTGAACTTTTTTACTCTTTGGTATGGATGTTAGTTGGATATTTTGCAGACACCTCAATGGTTATGGACATCAGCTGGGTGTAAAGACCCAGTATTTCCAAAGTAACCAAACAGTCCGTTTATGCTGTGCTGACAAGGCCATAAGAAGGCCAAAACATGTATGTACACAGCTAGTGGGGTTTGGCTTTATTGGCCTGAATGTGTCCACAAAGACTTAAAAAGAAAAAGTAAAAAGTAAAGGACATTCAGAAGCCATGTAGCTGGAACACATCATGTCCTTAAGGAGTCATTTGCATATATCCCATGGGCCTCTATTACAGGAGGTTTAAGGTATATCACACAGTGAAGACTGTAGCTTGGCTAGGTTTTTCTTGCAGTTTTTTATTATTATGACAAGTAAATATAGATTTGGCTGCAGAACTAGATGGAACAGAATATGAAATGTATACAAATTTAATGAATTGGCAAAAAAATATTTTTTAAAGATTTTGAATGAATGGTTAAATTAAAGTCTTATATAGAAAGAATTATATAGTGAAATACTTAGATTTATATGGAGGAAGGTAGATAGTAGACAATAAAAAAATGGATACTGATAGTATTTCAGGAATAACTGATGAGTGAATGTAGTATATTGAAGATTTTCCCACAGTTGGAGTGGTTTGATATGAGGGGAAGCCTGAGTGATTAAACTACGCCAATCATGGGTAAATCTTTAATATACCCATACCCAGTCAGTTATTGTTATTATACAATGGCATTGTTTAAAAAATAAATTACTTACTTTATTTAAATAACATCTTTGCATAATGACTCAGTGGTGTTCCTCCACGTTGTTAAAAAATGTTTCCACTTTGTTGATGTACTACACATGCATATGGGACATACTTTCCTATACTTACACAGTACATCAGCACATTGGAAAGCAAGCAATGGAGAAAGGAAGATCTCTGTTGCTTTTTTTTCTAAAAAAAAACAGTAAAATCTGGACAGATTAGAGGTGTGAGAGAGACAGGGCAAAAATACAAAGGAAATCAGGTACATTTCTTTAGTTTTTGCAGAATGTACCTGCTTTTCCTTGTATTTTCTCTGTCTTCTGTACATATTTCTTGACCTGTTAGCTCAGGAAAT
Organism: Protopterus annectens; assembly: GCF_019279795.1. Classification (NCBI taxonomy): domain Eukaryota; kingdom Metazoa; phylum Chordata; order Ceratodontiformes; family Protopteridae; genus Protopterus; species Protopterus annectens. The sequence goes on from NC_056734.1 coordinate 153,659,709, forward strand.
GTGCAAAGCCTTAAATCAGGTGAACAAAGGGTTCCTATTGTAAATGTTGTTTTTTATAAACTTAGAAAGCTGCTAGAATAACAGGATTTATGCTATCATGCATTGACTTCCATAGCATAAAGTAATAGAAGAAAGCCCAGTAAGACTTCAGCGGCCAGATTTTTTTTATTGGTATATGCTCGATTTTACAATGGGCACTCTGTCTGGGCTGACCAATCAGCATTCACATTTCTGAATACTACCAAGCTGCTATTGTATAATTAATAATAATGATGATAATATCTTGATGAAAATAATAAGAAACAGATTGGAAACTAAAATGGAAACTATTATAGAAGATAATACACACACACACACACACACACACACACACACACACACACACACACACACACACACACACACACACACACACACACACACACACACACACACACACACACACACACACACACACACACACACACACACATATAGGTTCCTAGGTTCATAGGTGTGTACTAGGCTAATGGCCCTGGAGCTTTACAAGCCTAGCCCATAGGATTACCCTGGCATTGTGCCACCTGACCTTAGTTCCCAGTGCCTCTGTCAAGTAAAGCCACTGGAGTGATCACTGGGGTGAATTTTCTATTTTCCATCCACTCATCAATATTTCTCTTGAAGAGGGCCAGTGAGGTGCTCTGCTTGACATGTATAGGAAGTCTATTCCATAGCATGGGAAGTCTCTAGATTATGAACATGTCCCTCCAGCATGTTCTGTTGATTGTTGCAATGAAGTTGAGGTCTCTGGAGCATGTGGTGTGGAAGGATTGGGATTTCTTTAGATGTAGCATTTATAACAGAGATGGGTCAGACATGGCTTTGTAAGTCAAGCAGAGATCGCCTCTAAGTAGGCGATATGAGACAGAGAATAGTTGGAGTTTTTTGAGTCTGTCCATATAGGACAAATGTTTAAGGCCTAGGATCCTCTTTGTGAGGTACAGTTGCGGCCTCCCCAGTTGTTGCAGGTATTTAGTGAGGTGCATGCCAATTGGGGCATTGTACTCAATGATTGGCCTAATGAGGGAAGAGTAGAGGGTGACAATGACCTCTTTCTTCCTGGAAGCAAAACCCTTAGTAATGAGATGTGCCACATAGAAGAACTTTCTGACCACAGTGGCACTGTGGTGGTCAAAAGAGAGGTTGCTGTCAACCTGTGTTCCCAGATCTCTTAGAACGCCTTCTGTGTTCAGTGGACTACCATTGATGTGGTAATTCATGGAATCTGGGTTTTTCCCAAAGGGGATGATGACACATTTTTTTGGCATTGAGCTTAAGGCCATGGTTCTGACACCAGTCATTGGTCTCAGTGAGGACTTTCTGTAGGATGTCAACATCACTTGGGGAGTTAATAATAGCTTCCAACTTGCAATCATCTGCAAACTTTGTCAGCCAGAGTCCCTTTTTGTTGGCCTGGACTTCAGAGAAGTAGATACCAAACAAAAAAAGAGGACCGAGGACCGAACCCTGTGGAACTCCACTAGTAACTGGTTGGCAGTTTGACTTGGAGTCAGCTACTTTCACACTGTGGATTCTACCTGGAGCCAGTTTGCAACCCACCTAGTGATATAGGGGTTGATGCCTAGCTTAATGAGTTTTTCCATTATTTCTGAGTGGAGAATGGTATCAAAGGCCTTGGCCAGATCAAGGTAGGCTGTATGAACCATCTTGCCTTCATCTACAGCTCTGTTGACTGACTCATAGAAGTTGACCAAGTTGAGCAGGCATGATCTACCCTTCACAAAACCAAACTGTGTGGGAGCAAGAGTTTGGAGATTCCCTATATCCTTGTTTATTAGGTCCATGATGATGCATTCCATAGCTTTGCATATCAGACTCGTCAGGCTAATGGGGTGATAGTTCCCAGGGAATGTAGTCACTCCTTTGTGGAGAGGGATGACTGTAGCAGTGCGCCATTCAGTAGGGACAAAGCCTGAGATGAGGCTGTGATTGCACAGAGCACACAGGTGAGGTGCCAGTTCACTCTGTAGTTCATGTAGAATACAGCCAGGGTTATTGTCAGGTCCCATAGAAACTGTATTCTTGGCCTAGGACAGTGCTGTATTAACCCATGCAGCAGTAATACTGGGTGCCTGATAAATCTACTGGCATTGTGACTGGTCCTTTGGAGAGAGGGGAAATGTTGGCACTGAATGTGTTGGCCAGTATATTGGCAATATCTGTTGGCTTAGTATAGGAGGTTACATTGTGCAGTAGCTCAGAGCAAATCTGGGTATTGCCATGGGGATTCCTTACATAACTATAGAAGGCCTTGTGGTTGTCTTTACTATCTGCTGCAATTCTGTTTTCATAGCTAGATTTAGGGGATTTGATGAGGGATCTCAATTTTTTGTTGAGGCTGATAAGGGAGTTTTTTCAGTCTTGGGACTTCACCTTATTCTGCAACAGTTTCCTCCTTCTGTTGTAGAGTTTGTTTATGGCAGGGGACCACCAGATTGGCTTCCTTTTTTTGTAGGAGAGCTTCTTGGTTATATTGAGTATGGCAAGATCCATGAATTTGTGTACGTGTTCGTACAGTGCATTGGTGTATGATTCAGTGGTCATGCAAACTATTCTCCATGTGCATGGGTACCGTGAAGTTAGCCACCTCTGTTTTTAAGAGCCCAAAGTTAGCTTTTAAGAAATTTTCATGGTGGTTACCTTTGTGGAGGGGGGATGTGGATTTCCAAGGTGTTTAGTTTGTGGTCGGATCTAACCAGGGAGGAGTTGACTATTGGTGTAGAGCAACGGTCACCCATGTTAGTAACGACCAGGTCAAGGAAGTTGCTAACTGTAGTGGGGGTAAGAATGAGCTGATCCAGGGCATTGGAATTAATGAATTCCAGGAAACGTTGGGCGAATGTATTATTACATGAGTAGTTTTCCCAGTTAATGGAGGGGTAGTTGAAGTTGTCCAGTATGAGAGTGTTAGGTTGGCCCCTTATATTCCCCAGGGTGCTTAGGAACATGGAGTGTAAGTTCTGGGACATGGTTGGGGACCTATAGCAGGCTACTACCTGAATCACTGTCTTATCCAATGTTAGCTGCACCTGAAGTATCTCAGATGCATTATGTTGGGCTACCAGTCTGGAGGTATGTGCATCCTTTATGAATATGGAAACACCGCCGCCTTTGGAGCTTCGGTCCAGGTTCTGAGGCCAAAAGGTATGGAATGAGTTATAACTTGATATATATATATATATATATATATATATATATATATATATATATATATGCAGTATAAAGGAGAAAGATTGTTAAGAATTATTAATGACAGTTAGAGAAATTGTGGATGATATTATGAATAGAAAAGAAGAAGTGAAAATCATGACAGGAGACCTTAATAAGACATTTGATACAACTGGACATGAAATCTTATGGGCAATAATGAAAGAATATAATATAAGTGAGAAAGTTGAGAAATTATGTATGTCAGCATATAGTAATAATAAAGCAAAATACTTGTAAATGGCTGGTTAAGCCAAGAGGTACATATGAAGAGTGATGTAAGACAGGGATGCCCAATGAGTTGTATACTATTTGCATTAGTTATGAATGTAACAGTATGTAAAATAAATTACAAAATGAAGGTGGCATGGTATATAACACCTGAAGGATTAAACATCCCAGTCCTGTTAACACATGCAGATGACATAATACTTGCGAAAAACAAAATTTGGATAAAAAAAGTTATAATTTGAACAAATGAGTGTCCTGAGGTGATAGGGATGGCCTTTAGTAAAGAGAAACGCAAAGGTTTAGGTGATATATTAAAGATAATGTATATATGTATATATTTTACAATTAATGAAATTTCTGTGTTAGGTATAAAATTTGAGAATAAAGATGTAAGTAGAATTTAATGCGAATAATAGAAGAAATAAAACAAGCCTGTCTTCTCTTGAGAGAATACCCCTACCATTCAGAGCCCACTAGTCTGGTAGAGAGGCTTAACTCAATACTACAGACCATACCAGGAACAGTTGCTGACCACTTTGAGTGTAGCTTGGACAGGTACTTTCCTAACTCCTCTTTGAATTTGGGGAGGTATCCAAAGAATCCACAGGATTTTTACCCTTTGTTTTGTTGTATGGACATAGGATAAAGAGGCTCCTGGAGTTAATTGGTGATGAAAGGAAGGGTGACTGTCATGCCCATAAGGAGTCTATTGTTTAATATGGCCTAAACTTCAGGACCAAAATATGTCGTAAACTTCAGGGCCAGGCTTATGGATCTAATGGGAATGGTATAAGAGGTTATGGCACAAACACAACAGCAGCAAAAATGCTGACATGTCTGAATAGCCAGGGACAGTGAGTATTTATATGTGCAGAACGTGATGCCAGCTATTCTTCATAAGCACAATAAATTGCAGAGAGAGTGGGAGGATCACTTCACTATTTTGAGAAAGGTAAGTGATGTTAACTACATAGTAGAGCTGCCAGACAGGAGAGAGAAGCACAAATTCTACTATGTTAACACAGTAAAGCCTTACCATGGTAGAGAAACTCTTGTACTCAGCATTTGCAGTAAGTTACAGGAGGAATCAATGGGGAATCTTGTGGTAGACCTTCTCAGTAAGGATCAATCACCCTTTCACAGCAGCTATTTTCTTCCCCAGTTCAGGAAATTTACGTAGTACTAATGGAGTTTGGGGGGGCATGTTTATTAGTAAGCCAGGAAGTATCCACCTGATGGAGCTGCATGTCGACCCAAGACTCCAGCAGCTCACCAAATAGGACACTTAGATGATACATGAGCAGGTTAAGCATATCCTGAAAGAGGAACTGCAGTAGATGTTGTATCTGGGGATAATCCAGAAGTCCAGCAGTCTCTGGACATCACTAGTGATACAGATGCCAAAGACAAATGTCAGCACCAGGTCGGAGCAGACTATAGGAAACTGAATAGTCAAACGGAGTCAGATATGATCCTCACTACATGCTTAGGATGGATGAAGCCTTAGAGCAGTTGGATGGATCTAAGTATCTAACTACTATTGAAATGTCCTAAGGTTATTGCCAAGTATCCTTGATATCTGCAAAGAGAGGAACATCAGCTTTTGTGCCCTCTTTTGGGTCATATGAGTTTTCCAGAATGCCCTTTGGGATAAAGAATACCTCAATGGCCTTTTAGAAGTTTGTAGGTGGCATCCTAGCAGGATCTGGAGCCTCTGTTCTTGCTTACTTGAATGATATTGCAATCTGCATCTAGTCTTTGAAAGAACATGTTCAACATGTTAGGGAGGTATTGGGCAGATTAAAAAGGGCAGGATTAACTATTATGGTCAACAAATATCACATAGAAATAGCAGAAGTGGCTTGTCAGGGCCATAGAATGGGTGTTGGTAAGACTCAGCTGGTATATAAATCAGGGAATTATTCTGGCAGGTCTGATTTCTATTACAGCACTTTCTTCTTGTGTGGCATTTTTTAGGGCATCTCAAGAAAAGTCACTTGAAGACTAGAAGGGGAGAGGTGTGAGGTTTATTTATAAATATGACGCTCTTTTCTGAATCAGAATACAACAAATATGTCAGCTACACTTAAGTACTGTAAAACTTATAGCAGGTATACTAAAATATGTGATTGTAGGTAGGCCATCCATGGATCATCCATGGTCCTTGGGAATTATTGACCCATAAGCATGATAGTCTGATATGCAAAGAATAATCCTGGATATCCTAAATGATGACATAGGTATTCTATAAGCAATGGACCCAAATTATTTCAATTTGTCAAGGGCAGGTCTTGCCTATTCATCCTGATGGACTTCTTTGAGAAGGTCACTAAAGCAATAGATGAGGGCAAAATGGTGCATACTACTACCTCGATCTGGTTAAGGCATCTGGTACAATACCTCACTAAGGCATTGTAAAAAAGCTCACTAAAGTAGGTATAAACCCCTCCATCACCTACTGGATAACCAGCTGGCTTGCAGACAGGATCCAAAAGGTTAGTATAGGGGAGTCTACCATCACATAAAGGCTGGTTACTAGTGGGGAGCCTAAGGGCTCAGTGCTGGGGCTGCTGCTGTTTGACATCTACTTTTCTGAGGTCAAGAATAATGTCAAGGGCCTCTGGGTGACCAAGTTCACACATGATTCCCACAAGACACAAATATCCTCCAAGAAGGCCTGACACAGACCAATAACTGGTGCCAGAGTCCTGGTCTAAAACTCAGTGTCAAAAAGTGCATCATAATATCTTTCAGGAAGATGGCCACCCCAGCACATTACTGCACTGAAGATATACCCTCAGAGTAGACTCTATAGTCAGGGATTTGGGAACACATGTTCACAATGATTTGATGTTTGACCTTAATAAGTCTACTGTAGAGAGGAAATCATTCTATGCTGCACAACTTATATGCAGGGATGTGGCATCTAGATCCAAACAAGTCATTGTTCTTTTATACTCTGCTTTCATAAGACAATCACTGAGTACAATGTGACCTTCAGTATGTACCTGGCCAGGCATTTACAACAGCTGAAACATCCCCAGAAATTATGCACCAAAACAATATATTGTGTGAAAACAAGTCATATTCTGATTGCCTAAAGCCTTGTCCATATAGTTAGTGTCTCATGGGTTGCTGAGAGGCAACCTATGCCTGGTCTACAAAGCATTCTCTGATACAGCATTAATGGACCTGCTGCACATCTGTAAAACAAATAGCATCAGGAACACCAGATCTGGGGATCTAAACCTTGCCTGCAAAATAAATACAACATGTTGGAGGGAGAGTTATGTGTCTTAGAGCCTATCCTTCTTTGGAACAAGCTTCCCATCCATGTGAAGCAAAGATCATCCCTGTACTTATTCAAGAGAAACTTGGATCAGTAGATGGGGAACCATAAAAGTACCTCTGGTGTCATACCTACATCTCTGTTAGAAAAAGAAAGCTTGTAAATGTTCGTCCACCCATACTCAAGTATATATACCCTCACAAGACTTTTGGGAACCAATACATATCAAAAAGGCCTATTGGACTGGTAGTCAAGTATTCTATTATGATCTGATGATAGTATGACAATGTTAATCTATGGGCTTTGCAGTGACAAGAAAATATGTGAGAACCTGTGACCTTTTGACATGAAATTTATATATATATATATATATATATATATATATATATATATATATATATGTATATATATATATATATATATATATATATATATATATATATATATATATCGGTTTACTGTCAAAATATCGACGTTCAGATCACTGAACATTCGATACAACAAAAATGATGTAATGCTTCTGGCATACTAATTAGCTTATAATGTCGAATCTGTTGATCGAATTTAACAGATTCAACATTAATGTCAAAAATCGGTCATGATGGCAGTGTAGGTGCAAACGTAAATGAAACACCTTGACTGTCAATCATGTTTTAGCAGAGGGCAAGCCCCCCCCTTCACCCCCACACCCCCTGTATATTAAATATTCTAACTCTGAGATTGCACTACAGTGAGGAAAGGGATACATTTCCCTTTCCACACTGTACTGCGGCTCTGCTCACAACATCGAGTTCTATCATCAAATGCACACTTGCATTCACTGATATGTAATCTAGATCTCCTAACGTTCGGCAATATGGAAACTCAACTAACTATTGTTTAACTTTCCATGGTTGCTGAACCAAATTTTAATATTTTGATAGTAAACCATGTATAGGTCTATGTCAGATGATCGACTTTTTGGAAACTCAAAAAAAATATTGAAGAGACCATAAGATCAAGTTTCCTAAAACTCGAACATCAAAAAAATACACAAAAATCTACCTTTTTTATGTTTTTGCAGGGTGACAAGCCCCCTTGCACCCCACACCATCTGCAAATTATATATACCAACTCTGAGATTGTACTACAGCAAGGAAAAGGGTAAATTTCCTGATCCTCACTGTACCACGATCTCCATTCAAAAACTTAGACTTTTCAAAAACTCAATTATATAATCTCGACCATATGGCATTCGATTGACAAGAAAATATGTGAGAACCTGTCCCGCAAGGCTCGGTCCTGGGACCTCTACTGTTTGGCATATACTTCTGAGATGTACAGGCAAACACAGGAGGACTATGGCTAACCAAGTTCACCAATGACTGCAAACTGGGAGCCATAATTGACTCTTCAGCTGACACGGACATCCTCCAGAAGGGCCTTACTAAGACGGACACCTGGTGTCAAAGTCATGGCCTCAAGCTAAGTGCCAAAAAATGCATAGTCATCCTGTTTGGGAAAAACAAAACACCTACGAATTACCACATAGGTGGCAGCCCCCTTAATACAGAAGAGGTAATAAGAGATCTGGGGACCCAGGTAGATAGTAATCTCTCCTTTGACAATCATATTGCCAAAGTAGTTAGGAAATCCTTCTATGTAGCCCATCTAATTACTAAAGGGTTTGCATCTAGAAATAAAGAGGTTATAGTGCCCCTCTACTCGTCACTCATTAGACCCATCATAGAGTACAATTCCCCATTTGGGATGTACCTCACAAGACACTTCCAACAGCTGGAAAGACCACAAAAGTACCTCAACAAGAGGATTACTGGCCTCAAACATATGTCCTATGCAGCCCGACTGAAAAACCTCCGGCCGTACTCAGTAGCATATCGCTTACTCAGACGTGATCTCTGCCTGACTTACAAAGCCATGTCCAATCAGAATTGATGGACATGCTCCACCTAAAGAAATCCGAGTCACTGCGAGTCATGTGCTCTAGTGAGCGAAACCTCACTACAACAGTAAATAGAACATGCTGGAGGGATAGATTCTTGTCACAGAGACTCTCCATGCTTTGGAACAAAATTCCAAATTACATCAGGCAGAGCCCCTCACTAACACTCTTCAAGAGAAACCTTGATGAGTGGATGGGTAACAGAAAATACACCCCTGGGATCACTTCATTGGCTCTGCTTGATAGTGGATCAGTTAATTAATCAAAGTGGCAGTGAAAGCCGACACACTCTGGCTAGGCTTATAAATGCCCTCAGGCAGATAGCCTAGTACCTACCTATGAACCCATGAACCTATGAACCTGTAACCTTTTGACATGAAATTTATATATATATATATATATATATATATATATATATATATATATATATATATGTAGAGGGGGTTTACTATCAAAATATCGATGTTCAGAACACTGAACATTCTATACAACAAAAATTATGTAATGCTTCTGGCATACTAATTAGCTTATAATGTCGAATCTGCTGATCGAATTTAACAGATTCGACATTAATGTCAAAAACTCAAGCAACTGATAGGGATCCATTTATGTAGTTTGAAATTGATCTGCCCTGTAATTAAGTGCAGTTGGGAGATTCTTTAAACTGATAGCTGACCAAGAGCAAGTAAACAGGTTTATTAATATGTAAGTGTGAAATTCTGCTTAATTACACCTTTGTTTTTTATATGAAAACAGATATAAGCCAAGCAGTTGAATGAACAGCAAAAGCAGCTGAAAACAGAAATGCAACCTTGAGATTTACAGACTTGTGAGGTTTGTTCTTTGCACTTGGGTCTCTGCCTGGAAGCTCATCTATTGAAGGTAGTTTCTGTTTCCATATGTAATTCCATAGATATTTCTATTTTTTAAGCTTATTCTTTTCTAATTAAAGTATTTTAATTATTCAATTTAAAATAAAGCTTGTGGCTGGTTATCTATGTATTTATTTAATAACTGATAAGAAAATATTTATTGCTAATGGGTCACAAGCTGTTTATATCTACTTTATTTATTATTACTTGTTTACCAGGAAAGTCCAGCTGGACCTAGAGGGTATTCATTTTCAGCAGAGGTCCAAGGAGAAAATTCCAGGTAACATCACAAAAGGCATTCTACAAATATTTTACATTAAAAACTCAGATATCTTACATTAAATGTATTACAGTAATAAACATTTTGTTTACATATATTATATAGCAGCAAAAACTTTATGAATGGTGAGTCTTAAATAAAGGAGAGTAATAGGAAATGCTAAGAGGGATATGTGTCTGTGTATACATAAAAACTCTCGATGTGCAGTAGAGTAATAGTAAATATCAAAAACATGGTAAATTTCACAGGTATTATTACACAGATATAGGAAAGATCAGAAAATAGTTCAGCTTCAAAAAGAGTTAGATTATATCTGAAAAATAGTTGTTATAAGAAAGTCAAATAAGAATTATAGAGTAGTGATGGAGAGGAGAAGGGGTTTGTGTGGTAGGGAAAAGGGAATTTTACAGTAAGAAAGGCTCATCCCTGATTAGAGAAAGAGTACTTTCACTGACATGACTGCTCATCATACTATTATGTATTTTAGTAATTATCTGGCTTAGCAAGAAAGAAACAGTAACTGGGAGGTCCCCATTCTATAATTTGGGGTGCTTGAGGTTTAGTGCCTTGAGACAGGACAGAAGCCTATAATGTTGGATAACATTACAAAACTTTCTTGAAAAATTTGGTCTGTAGAACTAGGTTCGCATGATCTGGTATTTCAAAGGTATTTGATCAGTAGTCACCTATTATAACTGACAAATTCACTGTTGTCATAAAATCAATACCTTCCTTTTTCTAAAGCTCCCTCTTCCAGTTCTTTTATCTCTTTTACAATATTCAGTACTTCAAATACATTTGGATTTTGAATTCCATTTTCTCTAATTGCTTTTTTGGCAGCCAACAGAATTAAACTTAATAAGTCCTTATTATATCTGAACAATTCAGATCCCATGTCCCAGCTCAGATTAATCGTTTCCTTAGTTACAGCCTTTTTCTCCCCTAATATTTCTGACAGAGTACTCTGTAGGGAATTGTTTTACATCTGCCAAATCATTACACTCTCAGAAAGCATGATGCTCTTCATTTTGATCACTGCAGCAGTGGCCTTAGCTATATGGGTTATATCCTGCCAATGATATAATAGCCAGCCAGCTTCCATTGCCTCAAGGCCTGTGTAGCTATAACATTTCCTTTCAAATCAGATAATCCTAAACCACTTTGTTCTACTGGGAGGATCAACTTATCCAACTTAACCCTTGCCCTGTTCACCTCCCAGATAAATTCCTTCAACTTTTCATTAAATCTTTATCCACAGTTTCAACCATACTTCTCAACTGTCCAGATTATCATAGAATTTCCAGATTTTTGCCTTATATGTTTGGTCTGTTCCTCATAAAATCAGTGGTCTTCTGGCATATGACTAAGTACTGAAGTCATGAAATAATGGCATACATATACATTTCAGTTTCAGACTTCATATCCTTAAAAAGTGCATGCTAACACAAATCTTGCTATTGCAGCAACTTTCAAAGTTTATAAGAACAATATTTAAAATGTGTCCTTATTTTTGGGGCCTTGCCTCCTCATCACTTTAGGCTTTGTCCAAATTCTTTGCACTAAGAGGTTGAGAGGTATGATTTCTCCTCAGGTTGATAACATTATGCCTGACCTATATATAAAACTAAAGGGCCTAAAATAATTTCATTGCTTATATCTTACTATCTAGGTTCAGAAGTTGTAAATTCATTGACAGAACTTGTGTGATCTAAACATGTTTAATTACATCAAGGAGTATAAATACCCCATATGGATGGCAAACAATAGTAAATTCATTCACAAAAATTCAGCTGAAAACAAGTTTTGTTCCCGGTCGAACTTTCCAGGTAAAGAAATATAAACAAATGTCAAAATACTGTCTCGTAAGTCTGGGGAATAAAATATGGGCTAATTCTTATATTTATGCACATTGCTTTTCATATAGCTCAGATTTTTTTTTTCATTTGCATTTCAGAGGGTAAATAGAAAGATCAGAGTACAATAGGTAAAGGCTAATATAATATAAATAAAAATAATAAGTACCAGAGTAAGGCAAGATATAAAGTTATCAAGTGATAGGATACTAATAAAGAAATGCGTGGCTGGCAAAAAATATATATTTTAATCGTATTAATTCACTGTCTATATTTTACTAGCAAGTCATAGTGGCAAGGTTGAAGTGAATACTGCAGGATGTCCATTGCATTCTATGGACATTTTCAGTATATTTAAATATTCTGTGGATTTATTTAAGGACAGTAATAATGTAATTTCACAAAACAGTTTTGAAACGTCAAATAACATAAAAATGAGTAAGCACTGTTATATTACACATCCAGTCATGTCATATCATGTTCTGTTTATACTATAATGTTATCCAAAGTACTACAAATACTAGTGTCTTCCATAGAAAAGGTAAACACCATACCTTAATAACTTTCTAAAATACCTTTAGCTCCACCTGCTGGCAAAAGAGTGAATGAGAAACATAAAAGCATGTTCAAAATTCTGCAATGGTGAAAATATTACAGAAAAAAGGTAATTGTGACACAAACAAAAGTAGTTTTCTATTACCAAGAGCTTTACATTTTCTTGACTATGTCCAGAACCATAATGTAATATGACATCATCATCACCTCCTGCTATTTTGACATTTTTTACATGGGGTTGGGGTGCCACCATCTTTCTCGATTCAGTATCCAGCTCCCTATTTTTTCAACACACATGTTTGAGACTCAGATTTTCTGTCATGCAATCAGTCCATCTCTTGGCATCTTGGCTGGACATCCTTGTCTCTTTTTGCCTTTTTCCTATCTCACCAAAATCTTTTTCACCAAATTGCTTCCCGATTTCTTGAACATGTGCGCCAACCACTGTAATCTCTTCTATTTAACCTTCTCTGCAGTTGGAGCTACTTTAGCTTCTGCTCTGATATCATCATTTCTTTGCCTGTGTCACACTGTGCATCCTGCCACTCATCTTAGGTACTTCATCTTCATCACCTGTAGCCTCCTCAGCTACTCTTCCTTCACTGTCCAGTTTCTGTGCTATACAGTGGTACTGGTCTCATTACTGCTTTGTGCATCTTACTTTTCAACTTTTTTGGCATTCTTCTGTCACACACTATCCCTGAAACTCTGAGCCAGTTGGTTGGAGCCTCTCAGATTCTAGCGTTGACCTCCACTTTTAGACTACCTTTCTCCTCAGCTACCTCTCCAATATACTTGAAGCTGTTAACCTTTTCCACTATTTCTCCTTATTTCTCAAGTTTCAGCTTCTTCTGTTTTCTGACATTTGCTGTCATGACAACTGTTTTGTCTGTGCTCATTTTCATCATGTGTGTCTTCAGTTTCGCATTCAATTACATTACATTCCCCTAACATTTGCTGAAGTTTCTATTCAGAATTTGCATGTAGTGCCACATTGTCTGCATACATCAGCTTTGTTGATCTGCTCCCTTAATATAATATGTGGCCATTAGAAATATGGATATAGCAAACATGACTGGTGCTATATGACCACCCTTGGATTTAATGTTTATTTATTTGTTAGGTAAGTAATTGAAATGGTCATTGTGGACTCTTTCCAACCACAAACTAGGCCATAAAGGCAATGGTAAATAAATCATATGTGAGCAATGCAAGTTCATAGGTTCATAGGAGGTTACTAGGCTATTGACCCAAGGGTAGTTTTAAACCAAGCCTATTACACTCATTATATTTCAAGAGGAAAAGACTAGTCAGTGCCTAAGATTATTATTAGTAATGACTGTCCATGTCCAAGAGGAATGTGGGAGCTATTCCCAGCAGGAATTTGCAGTTTCTCATCCATTCATCCGGGCCCCTTTTGAATAGAGTCATAGAGGTGGTCTGCTTAACATAAATTGGTAGCCTATTCCAGAGAAGTGGCAACCTCTGTGAGATGGATTTGTCTCCAGCATGTCCTATTTAGATCACAGTCCAGATTTAGGTCACTGTAGCATGTAATTAAGTGCCATTTGACTTACGGATGTGTACCAACAACATCAGGTTGGGGTCAGAGATTGCTCTGTAAGCCAGGCACAGGTCTCCCCTAAGCAGCCTATATGCTACTGAGTACAGTGGCAAAGAGTTCAGTCTGTCTGTGTAAAGCATGTGCTGAAGACCCTGGATCTTCTTAGTTAAAAATCTCTGAGGTCTCTCCAATTGACACAGTTGCTTGCTACGGTACATACCAAAGGGGGCATTATACTCAATTATGGGCCTGATAAGGAAAAAGTACAGAGAGGTTATAACCTCTTTTGCTCTTGAAGCTATGTCTTTGCTAATCAAATGTATGACATAGAATGCCTTTCTTACTACATTGGACACATGGTAGTCAAAGTTTAGGTCACAGTCTACTTGTGTGCCCAAATCTCTCACTGCAGCATTCATACTTAAGGTATTGTTGATTATTTGATAGTTAGTAGGGACATTGCTTTTATAGAAGGGGGAAGATGATGATGCATTTTTTTGCATTTAGTTTAAGTCCATGGCTTTGGCACCAACCATTGGTCTGTGTAAGCCCCTCTTGGAGTACACTAATATAATTTGGGGAGTCAACGATCACACCAAGTTTGCAGTCATCAGCAAACTTGGTCAGCCACAGCCCCTTTGTTTTGGCCTGAACGTCTGTGAAGTAAATACAAAACAAAAGGGGCCCAGTACTGACCCTTGTGGAATCCCACTGGTGACAGGTCTGCTGGTTGAGGTAGAGTTGCCCACTTTGATAGCATGTGTATGGTAAGTGAGCCAGTTTGCAACTCACCTAACAACAAAGAGGTTGACATTTAGTTGGGTGAGTTTGTCAATGATGCCTGAATAGGGGATTGTGTCAAATGCTTTCATCAAGTCCAGATATGCTTTGTGCACAGATTTGCCCTCATCTATGACCCTGGTCACATTTTCAATGAAGTCTACTAGGTTTAACAGGCATGATCAACCCTTTACAAGCCAAACTGGTTTGAATCAAGGGTTTGGAAGTCACCTATATCTTTATTTATGAGTTACATGATAATACATTCCATGGCCTTGAAGATAAGGCTGGTCAGGCTTATGAGTCTAATTCCCCAAATCTGTTGCTAAGCTGCCCTTGTGGAGGGGGGATAATGGTCGTGCTTTTCCATTCAGCTAGGACAAATCCTGTATTCAGACTGTGATTAAACAGGGTGTCTAAGGGGGTTGCTAATTCCTGTTTTAGTTTGTTTAGAATGCAGCCTTTAATGCTATCAGAACCCAAAGAGGCTGTGTTTTTGCCTTAGACAGAGCTTTGATGATCTGTTCTTTAGATATATAGGTCAGGGGAGCTGATGAATGTTTGGTTTGTGATATGTTTGGAGGGGATAAAGGGGAGAAGTTTTGACAAACTTGTCCACTAATAGGTTAGCAATTTTCTCTGGATCAGTGTGTCTGTGTTATATCATTTGTCACTAGTTCAGCACATGTCTGGGTCCTACCTTTTAAACAACGGATGTAGCTGAAGAAAGCTTTATGGTTATCCTTGGCTGTGTTTGCTACATTTTTCTTGAACTTACCCTTAGTGGATTTTATAAGTAGTTTTATTTGTTTATTTAGGCTTAGGAAGGTACTTTTCCAGTGCTGGGACCACCCTTTGGTTTTCTTAGACAACAGCTTCTTACACTTGCATAGTTTATTTATGTGAGATGTCCACCAGGGTGGCTTGTTTTTTTTCTTGAGACTCTTACTTTGGTCCTATCTGGCACAGCTGTGTCTATACATTTGTATAAGTGTTGGTACAGAGCATCACAGTTTACTTTAGTATAGTTACACTGACCATCTGTGGGAACTGGGGCTTGGAAATAATTTATGCCATCCCCTAGGAGGGTATAGTTGACTTTGGTAAAGCTTTTTAATCTAATCACCTATGATGGGTCCTGGAGTTATTGCCACTTCAAAAGTGACTGATTTATGATGAGATTTTACTAATGAGGGTCCTACACTTACAGTAGCGCAACAGTCTCTCATGTTGGTGAGAACTAGGTCAAGTATATTTGAGCTCCTTGTAGGATTTTGTACAATTTGTTCCAGGGCATTTGAGTTAGCAAAGTCAAGGGACTTTTGTGCAAGTAAGTTGGGGATTATATACGTTTTCTATTTGATGGTAGGATAGTTAAAATCCTCCATGACAGGCATGTTAGGTTGTGTTCTGACTGATGCAAGTAAAGCCAGATAAGCTACATGAGCATCTTGGTTCATGGACGGAAACCTGTAGCTAACAATGACTTTGAAGGGGGATCTTACCCATGGTAATCTGAACTTGGAGTAGCTCCACAGAGTTATCTATTCTAACCAGTGTGGAGGAGTATTCATATTTAATGCAGATAGATATTCCACCACCTTTGGTTCTCATACTTTCCTTTTGTGGTCTGAAGGTGTGGAAGGCATTGTAGCCTTGCAAGACTGGGGTACTCTCTGTGGCCTTGAACCAGATTTCTATGACTGCACAAATGTCTACATCATCCAAGGGAAGGAATGCTTCCAGAGAGTGCAGCTTTTGGTTTAAACTCCTAGCGTTCAGCAGCATAATCATTATTTTGTTTATGCTAGATATTTTCATGTCACAAGTTTTGTTTTTGAGACCTTGCCTAAAAAGGCACTATAGGGGAGGTAAGAGCCTTAGCCATCAACAAAAACCCAGAGGTTCCAGGTGCAGACCATCTCTGGCAAAGCAGAGAGGTCTATCAACCGTGTCATCCCAGGCTGACAGAAACTGAATCCTCCTTGAATGACACCAGAACCTAAGCCAATTATTATAGTCAATCATTTTTTGTTTATATTGTGGTATCATTCTAGGTGAGGGCAAAATGCTGCTCAAGGCTAGGGTCATACCTGCCTGGGACACATATTCAGAGAGCACAATCATGTCTATCTTCATATAGTCCAGTGAGGTACTTCTCAAATTGTTCATACCAACATGAACTATGACCGAATCATAATGGTACTTGTTGTTCACTGACTTGAGTGTATGTGTGATCTGACAGATCCTGGCATGGGAAAGACAGCTGACCGTGACTTTCTCCTTATCCAACCTGGTGAGCAGGATGTCAGTGCATCTCACTATAGAATCTCCAATAACAAGAAAATTAGGTTTGTGTGTGTTGCACCTTCAGGGCCTAGTTAGTGAGACACTGGTGTGGTTATGTGTCATGAGTGCTGTGGGTGCTGTGTCAGGTGTAGCAACCTTGTGCTTAGGAGGTCTCTGGTGTTTAGGTAAATTTTTGGAGAGTACCTCCATGTATGATGGTCTATGTGTTGAGTTCAAGCTTTGTGAATGAGTTGTGGTGTGTGTGTGCTTTGTATAACAGTTGTGTGTAAGCTACCCACCTCTTCGGTGTTATTGTTTGGTGAGTGAGAGAGCAGGGTTTCCAGCTTCTTGGTGTAGCTACATCTCTCGCACTCCATACTAGAATGATTTAGTAGTAGAGGGTTGTCTGTGTACATGAGGCAGTTGCTACACTGCCTCAGCAGACCCATATCAAGTAAGTTGGCAGAAGAAACAAGAGTAGTCTGACACTCTGTATTGCTAGGTTTAGACCTGTTACTGAGTAGAACATTTGTTGATCACACAGTAGTTTTCAAAGATCAGTGAAGCAGAGGCAGGTTACCAAACTCACTGGAGCTGTATTAAAAACAAGCTCAAACCCACGCAAATGCAGGGCTTTTATAACAAACAAGAGGAAATGGCTGGAAATAAATTAACCAGTCCTAAAGCTCTGTTACAGTAACCTTCAATTAGATCAGTCCAAACTGTACCCTCCTCCCATGAGGACACAGGGGGACCTCTCCAACAATTTTTTTTGATTTAGTGTGCAATATGTACAACCAGAACTGAAACTAGCCTATGCTACACCAACTAGAAGTGCAACCAAGAATCAGAACACAGCAAGAAAAGTAAAGAAAAACAATTGGAATTGCAGCAGATATGGTTTAAATACAGCAAATATAATTAAAACTGAGCCCTGTTACAGTACCCTTCAATTAGATCATTCCAAACTGTACCTTCTTCCCATGAGGGCACAGGGGGACCTCTCCACCAAATTAGGCTATTATGGGGAGGTGGGAGGAAATTACAGTAATTGAAGAAAATCCACACAGACACAAGAAAAAACATACAAACTTGACACAGTAACCAGAGATCAGGCCTGAACCCTGTATCTTGGAGCTATTTGATAGGGATCTTAACCACTGAACATTGTGCTGCTCAGATATTACCTATGTTTCCAGTTTAGTTCATAGTCAATGAGCAATTCATTTTCACACCGCTTCTTTCATAAGCATACCTGACTGTATTACTGATGCAGCAAGATTTCTATTTATTATATGCCTGCATTGTGTTGCTAGTTTGTGTTGGATAGCTGAAAATTGTCTCTTAGCCAGCACCCACCTTCCCTCATTACTGAAAGAATAAATATAAGAGATAAACAATATGTTTATCACCACTCTCACCACTTCTACCCTGAAACTTTGTGGGGATGTATTCTCCAATCCTGGCCCTACTAATTACATCCAGAATACAGAATACAATACACCATTCACTATTAAACACTTCCAACAAATTTCTTCTATCCTCACATGACTCTAACTTATTTAACATAAGTCTCATAAGCATCTACAACAAAATTCAGGAAGTCCATGCATGTCTGGCTTTTTACTTCTCCAACATAATAATCATAGCTGAAACATGGTTAAAATGAAAAATAACTGACAACAAAATTACTCCCAAAATACAGTATACTCAGAATGGACAAGAAGAACAAAAGGGCAGGCACAGTAGCCATGATATTCAAAAGCAGCTTAAACATTACCACATTTGACTTGAGCACCACCGACCTAGCCACTCTAGTACAATATACTGATGATTCATAGGTTCATAGGTTCATACTAGGCTATCTGCCCTAGGGCATTTATAAGCCTAGCCAGAATGTGTTTGGCTTTTGCCACCCATTTTAAATCAATTTTGCTATGCCCTTTTTCGAGGTTAGTATACTGTGCCTCTGTCTAACAGTGACACAGAAGTGATACCCGGGGTAAACCTATGATCCCCCATCCACTCATCGAGATTCCTCTTGAAGAGAGTCAATGAGGGACTCTGCCTAACCTGGACTGGGATTTTATTCCAGAGTGAAGGGAGCCTCTGGGTTATGAATCTGTCCCTCCAGCATGTCCTATTTATTTCAGTGTTGAGGTTCAAGTCTCTCAAGCGCGTAGCTCGATGGGATTTGAATTTTCTGAGGTGCAGCATGTCCATTAATTCCGGGTTGGACATGGCTTTATACGTCAGGCACAGATCGCCTCTGAGCAGGCGGTATGCCACTGAGTAGAGCTGGAGTTTCTTTAACCGGGCAGCATATGGCATCTGTTTGAGCCCTTTGATCCTCTTGGTGATGTACTTTTGGGGTCTTTCCAGTTGCTGCAGGTGTCTGGTAAGGTACATCCCAAAAGGGGCATTGTACTCAATTATGGGCCTGATGAGGGATGAGTAAAGAGGCACGATGACCTCCCCTGATCTAGATGTGAATCCCTTCATGATTAGGTGGGCTATATAAAATGTTTCTCTAACCACTTTGGCCACGTGGTTGTCAAATGAGAGATTGCTATCAACTTGGGTCCCCAGGTCCCTAATTACTTCTTCCATGCTTAATGGATTACCACCTATGTGGTAATTTGTGGGCACTTTGTTTTTGCCAGAGGGGATGACTATACACTTTTTGGCATTTAGCTTGAGGCCATGGCTCTGGCACCAGTTGTCTGTTTCTATGAGGCCCATTTGGAGGATGCTTGTGTCGGCTGGAGAGTCGATTATAGCGCCCAGTTTGCAGTCATCTGCGAACTTGGTCAGCCACAGTCCTTCCGTGTTGGCCTGTACCTCCAAGAAATATATACCGAACAGGAGAGGTCCCAGGACTGAGCCTTGTGGGATGCCACTTGTAACTGGTTTGGAGTCTGACATGGCTCCAGCAATTCTAACCATGTGGGTTCTGTCCTTGAGCCAGTTTGCAACCCATCTAGTGACATAGGGGTTTATATTTAAGCTGGTGAGCTTATCTATAATGCCCAAGTGGGGTATTGTATCAAAGGCTTTTGCAAGGTCCAGGTAGGCTGTGTGGACCACCTTCCCCTCGTCAATGGCCTTGGTGACTGTTTTAAAGAAATCAACCAGGTTTAAGAGGCAGGATCTGCCCTTAACAAAGCCGAACTGGGTAGGATCCAGTGTCTGTAGGTCCCCAATATCTTTTTTTATGAGGTCCATGATGATCCTTTCCATAGCTTTACAGACCAAGATAGTCAGGCTTATGGGGCGATAGTTTCCAGGATCCGTTGAGGCACCACCTTTGTGGAGAGGGACCACTGTTGCTGTACACCACTGTTTGGGTACATATCCTGTGGTAAGGCTGAGATTGAACAGTAGTTTTATGTTTGGGTTTAGCTCTTCTTGGTGTTCATGTAGGACTTAGCCCGGGACACCGTCTGGTCTCATTGATGCTGTGTTTTTTGCTTTGGAGAGGGCGACTCTTACCTGAGCATCTGAGATGTCAGGGGGGCAGCACTCTGCTGGGATAGATATTTGCCCTTTTGGTGGGGAGGGGGGGGGGAGTTTGCGCTGAACCTGTCAGCTAGGATGATGGCAATGTCTGTGGGTTCGGTGTATCTTTTGTCATTTTGGACTAATTCTGAGCATATCTGGGAATTCCCACCCAGGTTCCTAACATAAATAAAGAAAGCCTTGTGATTATCCTTAGTGTCCTGTGCAATTTTTCTCTCGAAGCTGGCCTTAGACGATTTTATGAGTGCCCATAGTTTTTTGCTAACACTGATCAGAGATGCCTTCCCTTTTTGGGATTTTGCTCTATCATGTAGTAGCTTCCTCCTTCTATTGTATAGTTTGTTTATGGCTGGGGTCCACCAACAGGACGTCTGCCTCTGGAGGATTGGGTCTTGGTTTTATTTGGGATTGCATGATCCATACATTCCTGGAGGTGTTCATAGAATGCATTTATAAAGGATTCTGCGGTCTGGGCCGAATTTTCCACAGGCCCGGGGGCTTTGAAGGATTCCACCTCGGTTTTGAGGAGTGTGAAATTTGCTTTAGAGAAGTTTTTCACTGTGGTTTTCTGGGCAGGTGGTGGGGTCAGGATGTGAATATCCAGTGAGATTAGTTTATGGTCTGATCTTACCAGTGAGGGATACACTTCTGGTCTGGAGCATAGAGTCCCCATGTTGGTGATGATCAGGTCCAGTATGTTTTCCCCTCTTGTGGGAGTGGTAACAAGTTGTTCCATAGCATTTGAGTTTATAAATTCTAGGAACCTTTGGGCTAGGGTGTTGGAGCTAGAATAATGCTCCCAGTCTATGTTTGGGTAGCTGAAGTCGCCCAATATAATGGTGTTTGGAGAGACCTTCATATTTTCCAGTGTTCTCAGGAAGGCCGAGTGGGGTTCCTGGGTTTGGGAGGGTGGTCTGTAGCAGGCTATAAACTGGAAGGCAGTTTTACCCACTATTAGTTGCACATGGATAGTCTCTGATGCTTCATGCTGTGCCACCAACCTGGAGGTGTGGGTATCTTTGACGAATATTGATACTCCCCCTCCTTTTCTGGTTCGGTCCAAGTTTTGGGGCCGAAAAGCATGGTATGAGGTATAACCTGATAGTGCTGAGGTGCTCTCGCGAGCCTTGAACCAGATTTCTGTTACTGCACAGATATCGATGTTCTCCATGCTAAGGAGAATTTTGAGTGCATGCATCTTGAGGTTTAGACTTCTGGCGTTGAGTAGCATTACTCTTAGTTTCTTATCCCTTGTGATACCTATGGAGGTGGGTTTGTCTTTTGAGCCTTGCCTAAAAAAGGCACTATGGGGGTAGCAAGAGCCTTTGCCAATATCCGAAAGCCTAGGGGTGACAGGTGCAAGCCGTCCCTAGCGATGGGGAACAAGGTACTCAAGGGGAGTTTGTGAGGGTGTAGTGCTTTTAATTTTTTAGTGCTGACTTATATAATTGCTTTAGTGAGCAAGTGCCAGGTAGTGCCAGGTAACTTAAATGCAATGTGTTACAGGTAACTTAAATGCAAAAATGACAAACAGTAACTTTTTCAACCCTTATTTGCTGTGCTCCTTCCCTAACAAAACTTCAGCAGATCATCTAAGTCTTTTTCACTGCCACTGAACCATGGATTGCTCACTCCCAGTTGTAGTAATGGGTATTAAAATTTGATGTAATTTTATGTGCCTTTTCCTGCTGATGAGTGTATTAAAATACTAATAATACATTAATTGCACTGAGGAAATACTTCATTATTGGCCAGTTTGCATGTCTATGATTTCAAGTGCTGATGAGCACGTTACTGAGATAGTTAACAGTGGCAACAACACTGTGTTACCACAGTCACCCCTCCCCTCTCAGTCAATCACACATACACACAAGCACAAAGTAAAACACACACACACATGCATGAGCGCACAGACACGCGTGCGCACACTCACGCGCACGCACACACACACACACGCACACACCAAATACCCCATACTTGTCCCCATAGCCGGCCTTTGGCATAGGCCAACTAGGCGGCTGCCTAGGGCACCGCTGTAGCAGGGGTGCTTTTCCAGTATTTATCTGGTGTAGGTAGACCAGGATGGGGGCACCAGATGGTGTGGTAGGGGGCTCTGTGAAGCCCTTTTGCCTAGGGCACCAGTTGACCTAAGGCCGCTAGTTGTCCCTGTTGTCAGAACTTCCATGATGCCTCCATTTTCCCTGCCTGGGTAATTCAAGGAAGATTACAGTCAGTCATTAATGCCAGACATTAGAGTTTCACACTTTGCATCTTTCAGTAAATGGATGCTAGTGCCAAAGCTGTCAATGTCAGCCTAAGAGGTAAACTTCAAATCCCTCCATGAATTTGGCCCATCATATTAATTTTCTATTGTACTGATGTCTTGTGCTACGATGTTAAGAGGTATGTGCAACATTTCCTGTATCTCTCATACAAACTGCATGAAATCTAGTAGGCATTGTATAATGCCCAAGATTCTCAATGTATATTAAAAAAATAAATAAATAAAATGCTACATTAACTTATCAGTTAGTGTATTGGGCTAATGCAAGTGTTTTGCAGTTTAATGGATCAGGGTTCAAATCCCTTTGTACTCTATTTTATTTTCACTAATTTTAGGGGATATTTTATCTCTGATTTCTAATGCCCTCCCCACTATTCCTGCACTGCAGTGGCACTCATTTAAACCGTTATCTCTAGCGGCTACTAGTTCTCCCTACCTAATGCTGCAGGCTTTGCTCATTGGTCCAGGTGTGGTTGAAAGTATGACAACCATCCCAACCCACATCACACACAGCATTTACCATCAGCTGGTCAATTAACACAAATGTTGACATCCTGAAGATAAAGCACTCAATTTTCAAATGAAAACATCAATTTCCTAGTACATATACACCAAGGAAGAATCTTGGCACACGCAACAACAAAAAATTGTTTTTTTCAAGGGGGCAAGCCACCCTGTACCCCACACAACAAAAGAGAATATTGCCCTATCTGGGGATTGTTGATCTCGCACACCTGACAGTCATCTGGACTATAGTGGAGGAGATGGAATTATAGGTTCACAGGTTCACAGAATGATACTAGGCTATTGGTCCAGAGGCCGTTATAAACCTAGCCAAGAATTTTGCCCATGTTCTCTCAAATTTGGTCAATTAAATAGATGTCAATTAAACTCCCTGACAAACAAACCAACAGAACCCCCCCACACACACACATACACACATACACACACACACACACACACACACACACACACACACACACACACACACCTGTCCAACTTAACCTCTACTATCTCCCTTACCACTACCTGCCAGGGAGACATACACTCATGCACATACCTCCTAACACTACCTTACCACTAAATGCCCAGCACTTATCTCTGCCACAATGGATACTACCACAAGGGGCAGTAGTAACAATGCTACACTATGCAGTCGAGTCGAGGGATTTCATGAATCACATGGTTGTGTAGATGCCTTACACAGGCAGGTCCAGGGTGAGAGCAAATGGCAAATAAGACTATGCCTCTCCCCTGGTCTGGCATCTATCAGGGTTGTGGAGACAGCCCACTGTCTTGCTGCACATCTTTGTATAAAAGCACAGTGGTCAGGCTGTCTCAGACTTCTAAAAGGTTACCTCAAGATGTACACATTAATACACTTCTTGGTAAGCTTTATTAATTAAGTCGTCAGTTCTTCAAAAACATATTGCTGCAGTCACTGCTAAGGTAGGGTATTCATTTACAAAGCTGTTTTACCATATATTTTGTTTTATACTTATTTATGATTATCCATCCAGAAGCTTACATATTTTGTAAATATAATACACTTTCTTAGTTTTCCAATAGTGCATCCTCTTAGTTTACTAACTATAGCATTTCATCAGTTTTAAAGGTATGTGATTCCTTTTATTCTTGATTAAGATACAGGTATACAACAGTGTTGCTGGTTTCTACAAGCAGTTGAGCAGCTGAGCAGATCAGGAGTCTAATAATAATAATACAAAAATTCAGGTTAAATTCCTATCAGACTGAGAGTTCAAATATGACCACTTCTCAGAGTTCATCAGTCAGGGGGCGTTTAAGTAAAGACCTGATCCTTTCTCTGGAAGGCTAAATCTAAAGTGGTAACGTAGCACTGCTTTATCAAAAAACTCCAATAGTATTGATTGCTGAAATGTCAACAGCATTGGCTTAGCTGGGTATTTACAGAAGAGTGTGAGAATTTATCTATTGTCTTCTACATCCCTTACCTTATTTTTGAAGCAAGGAGGTTAGTAACCTAGTTCTTTAGTGTGCTCTTAGAGCAATGGCACCTTCAAAACTATTAAATGTTACTGAAACTTCTTCTTCAACTTTTCCCGGTTAGGGGTTGCCACAGCAGATCACCTGTCTGCTCATGATTGGCAGTGGAGTTTTATGGTGTTGAGTTGCCAGCCCGGCACCCAACCTTCCACAGAAGGCATACACATGCACACTCTCACACCTAGGGCCAATTTGGAGTGTCCAATCCACCTACAGCATGTCTTTGGGACGTGGAAGGAAACCAGAGCACACGGAGAAAACCCACATGACCACAGGGAAGACATACAGACTCCGCACAGAAGGCACTCCAGCATCGAACCGGCGAACCTCATGCTGTGAGGTGGCAACACTAACCGCTGCACCACCATGGCCGCCCATTAAACGTTACTGAAACTAATCAATGTAATTTTTTTTTTTGCTGTCACCTGAGTAATTCTATTATAACTGATAGCACATTAGAGAATTTATATTCTGCACAAATAATCACTTTTTATGGGCAGCAGTGTGGAACTACAGAGGAAACCTGCTTAGCACAATAAATAGTTATCAGGAAACTATGCATACCATGGAAAGTCGCAAAATATATGCAGGAGTGTATAGTCTTCATCTGTTTATCATTTTCTAGCCAGACATAGTTATATCACCCCCACACGCAGACACACACACACACACACACACACACACACACACACACACACACACACACACACACAAATATCAGATATGTCTTTTGTATAACTATCAAAAGACAGCAAAGAGAAGATATTACCAGTTATTAACCTTCACCAGAGTCACATAACTAATTTCAGAGGAGGAGGGGGGGGGAGTGTCATACCTAGGATGCCAAGGTCAGTCTTACTTTATCTCATCATTATTAAGTATGCCATGATCTTGACAGTTTTTTTTTTTTACAGTTCTTGAAAGAGTGTGTACTCAGCTTTATACAAACTAATAGCATGGGGTTTGAAAGACTGATTTTTGCATGTCTAGCTGGGCAACGGTATACAGGTAATATCACAATGTTGGGAGGGCAAATGTGGGCTTAAGAGAACAAAGAGTTATGTCCAAGACTCCATAGGTTGTCCACTGGGTAAAGTAAAAGTGGCTGGTCCCAAAATGATTAGGCTTTTTGGAAAAACACACATCCTATGTAGTCAGATAGGGCATACCAAACCCAAATGTCCAGTGAAAAAAGTAGCAAACCGAGCCCAAGATGGGCTGGGGATAAACATTTCACTTTTATGGTAATGGGTTATATGTCCATGATAGCAATAATGCCAAAAAACCCAGCACAAAACAGTTTCCCAGTTTCCCATCTTACTGGGGGGAAAACAGCTTATTGGGTTTGAAACAGTGTCAGACATTATATTTGCTAGGTTAGCAGTGGTAACATATACTTCTTGGCTGAGGAGTCTACCTCTGTGATGGGGGTGCAATGATACCACATTTGAAGTATCACTGGACAGGACCTGATATGGTCAGGGGAATCATTAAGTGGTAGTGTTTGATGACACCTCCACAAATGTCTTAATAACTAATGAAAGTGGTAACAGACCTTTGCATATATGCAGTCACATGCAACCAGGCTTGAAAGAACTCACCTTGGGTTTGGAGAGGGACACACTCTCCAGGTTAGTACCCATCACTGTAGAAGATGTCAGAGCTGTGGCAATTTCAAGGAGTGAGCTGTGCAGGAGCCAAGAGCATGAATAACTGATGCAGGCATCACAAAGCAATGAGTTCATATCTGAAGGTTAGCTGGAAAGGGACAGATCTCAAACATTATCTTAAAAGATGAAAGAGTATTGCCTGAGAGAGCCCCCATTGGATCTACAGACAGCTGGACTACTTCCCTTTCTAATCTAACCTTTAGGAGTCATTTCTCTGTATGGTTATCCAAAATGTGAAGGAATTTGGAGAATGTGTCATGTAGCCAAGAGCAGAGTATAGGTAAGGGTGAAAACATACACCCTGAAAACTCAGTTTGGCAAAAACTGGAGCTAGATATCTGGAAGATACTGGGAAAAAAAAACACCAGAGACAATTCTTATTTATTAAAAATGAATCAATATGCCAAACCAATCTGAGGCACTTTGGATATTTACTCTTCTTCAAGTTCACTTCAAAATATACAACTGGAATGAACCAGGGTATATACCAATATTAATTAGTTATTAATATTGACATAAAGAATCTAAACGGATTTAAATCCAGGCCTTAATGCGCTCATAATCTCATGTGTCAGAAAATTTCTTGCTTGAACTACATAGTTTCATTATCCCCTCCCTAACATTTCTACTAACAGTTTATAAACTGAAAATCTAGGAATGAGACAGCACTCCAAGAGCAATAACTATGGTGGAAAATAATGAAAAATAATTCCACTGAAAGCCACTTTCAACAGACTGTGACTTTGCCCTTTTCTCCACTGCAACTGTGGAGTTATACATCAAGGATTCCCTTCACGTCTGGTTGCAAGGAGAGCCAACCCTGTAAAAAAAAAAAAAATCTCCGCTTCTGTCTCAATGAATGTGGTTTCATAACCATCTTGATACCAGCACTGATAGTAACTGCATTTGGAGAGCTAACATGATTCCAGAAATGTAAAGTTATGATCCCATCTACTTGTATTTAAATGATCATGTAAAATATTCTTATGAACATTGTTATTGATATCTCTAACACATACTGCTGTCTGCACTGGTATCCTGTTACCTAAAAGCCATAGACATTTTCCTGTTTTAAAAGTACATCAATTATAAACTGCAACATAAGCAGTATTTATCTATACTGTGTTTCTATGTATGTATTTGAATGTGTTAACAAGGTAGGGTACGGATTCTTCAAGAACATTTTCAGATTAAGCATGAGAATACATATTGATATAGTCAAAAAAAGAGTATGA
Organism: Protopterus annectens; assembly: GCF_019279795.1. Classification (NCBI taxonomy): domain Eukaryota; kingdom Metazoa; phylum Chordata; order Ceratodontiformes; family Protopteridae; genus Protopterus; species Protopterus annectens. Next base: position 153,687,364 of record NC_056734.1, read on the forward strand.
CACAAAAATGTGCAAAGTATAAAAGTAATTCACAAGCAAACTAGATAAAGTACAGAAAGCAGGCCAAATTGTTGTCCACACACATATTTTTAAAGATAATGTTAAAAGTGGAATAGGCAGAGTTGTAACTAGGGTAGAATGAAATGCTTTTTTTTTTTCCTTCTAGCTGTCGGGGGGGGGGGCAAACTTCTGAACTTCTTTGCTAAACAATTCTAGATAAAGCCAAAAATAAAGAGGGGAATAAATGGCCAAAGTCAGTGACAATTTTTAAATATTATTCTAATTCACTTAAACGTTCACTAGAATAATATGCATTTTCTGAACAATCAGTATGAAATCCTAATGTATGGTATTATTGACTGTAATCTACAGTGATTTATCAGAAAATTAAAAGTTCTACAGGACATAGTGTAAAATATGAGACCGTATCAGGGACATTTTGCAAAATTAGGGCAGGACTGCAGTACTGGCATTGGTTTATGAATGTATTTGTGGTCATGTCTGAAGCATTGAAGCACTCAGTGTGTGTGGAGGTTTAGCTGTAACAAGTTGCTTATTACATTTGTAGTGAGCTACAGCATTAAAAATGTTTTTCCATTGCCTTCGATACAAACACTTTCACATTTTTTTTTTTGCGGGTGGGAGTGCAATATCAGCATTCTTTAGGGTCACAGATAAACCACTGTAGTTTGACTTTAGCAAGCTAGCTGCATTTGGTCACACGTACCTTTTTTTTAAAGGTGAGGGGGTGCTTTCTGGAAACTATACAGGGCATCACATAACCTAGACATGGTCCTGAGAAAAGGATTATCTAAAACACATGAAACAAAAACTTAACAATGCATCTTATTATTGTAACAGCCTAATTTAATTGTAATTGAAGAGTACAATATAGCTAAGTAAGGAAGACAACATAAGTAAACAACATACATAGCAACTCCTTCTATATAAACTTCCACCTAAATAAGTATTTTATAACTGAAAAATGCAATATATGTATGCTAGAAGAAAAATAATTAAAAAGGGGGAGAGATGTATAGGCCTTTAGAAAGGGAGACATTTTATACATATGTTTGGAAAGAAAAAAATGTATTTAAATGGTGTAAAAAGGAGGAACACTGCATGTAAAGTTATGGGAGTACACATATTGTAAGCATTTAGGTATGGCCAGTTCAAGTAACTACTTTTGAAGGCTTTATAAAAGACTAGATAGAATGTGCTACTATTTAAAGAAGAAGAAGGATTTTCAGAGAGAGGGATTATTAATTATGGCTTTAGCTACTTCAAAGTGATTTTGAAAGTTTAGGTTTGGATGAAACCAAATCCTTAGGTATCTTAGAACTTCTATAGCTTCTACACTAATGGTACTATTGAAGTGAATTTGCCAATTTTGGCAGCTAAAGCAAGTTTATATGCTTGCCATATAACATTGTTGTATTTTTTAAAGTTAAGTATGTCATGCAATAATTAAGCCATGAGGAAATGAGGTGAACAAAGTTTTCAAGGATTGCTTTTCATTACAAGGGAGAAGGCATTAGACCTATAAATTACTATATCATCTGAGTATAAGAGGAATGATATTTTGAGTAACTCTGGTGGAAAACTATTTATAAAGATGGAGAACAGGAGATTATAGTGTACTGACCCTTGAAAGACTTCCATATAAACGGAGCAGAATTAGAGAGTGATAAACCAAATTTAACTTGGAGGTATATACTTAAATGTCTTTAAAACAGTTTGTAGCTATATCACTTGTATCTGTATACAAGAGGAAGTTTTAAAGTAAATTGCAGTCCATCGATATCAGTTGTGTAAATTGCACATACTCCTCTGCTTTTAAGCCAAAACTTTGCAACTCTTCCTGCCAATTTATACATATCCCCTTGCATTCCTCCTTGTCACTCTGTATACCAACTCATCTACCATATTCAACTCACTTCATCTCCATCTCTTCCGGTTCATAGTTTTGCCTTGTACTTTAATATTAGGGTTGTTCCATACACTTGTTAATCTGAACTCAATGAGGATTAGTTTGAGAAAGGAAAATAATAGTTTACAGAAGTCATCGCATGAAAAGATCCCATTCATTGTCACTGTGGCATTAGGACTGATGGAGTTAACTTTGTTTTGATGCCCAGACATAAGGTTTTACTTCAAAAGTTTCAGTCAGATGCTTGCAAGAGCTGAATGAGGACCACCACACTAAGTTAAGGATCACAGTCTACAAAACAGAAACAAAAGGTAGTCAGTGAGGCTAGGAATATAAATTCCCGTACCCAAAATTAAGCTGGTTTGAGAACTATGTAAGGTTCAAGAACTGTAAGTTTCAGATCCTTGGTTTACTTTTTTTTTCAGAAATGTTTTGCTCTGTCCAGTAGAGAATATTATTGTTTTGGAAAAGTATGCCTTTATGATACTAATGGATTTGGGGCTATATTTTAATGAGTAATGATTCTGTATTGATTTGTCAGAATTTTTGGCCATTGAAACCACATTTAGCCTTCGAGTTTAAGTGTAGCTTTTAGTTTAGTGGTCATCATTTCTTTATTTTAGGTTTAACAAGTCTTGTTATTAAGAGGAAACATTTGTTATGCAAGGAAAGAAGAATTAATGCTAATAAATTTGCAGCATTGTTACAGGCTGAATTTTGAAGAAAATGGGACCGTGCTATAGATTTAAAGTGGGATTTCAATTTAGAGATGTTGTTTTGAGACTGCAAACTGAAGGAGATCTTCACTGAGTGTTTGAAGGATGAGGGTGGTAAAAAAGAATTTGATGGGACAGTGATCACTAAAGATGGCTGGACTATAGTGGAGGAGATGGAATTATAGGCTCATAGGTTCACAGAATGATACTAGGCTATTGGTCCAGAGGCCCTTATAAACCTAGCCAAGAATTTCGCCCATGTTCTCTCAAAGTTAGCACCTGTTTCCCCTGTCCAGCAGGGATACAGGTGGGATGTTAGGGGTGTATTTTCTGTTTCCCATCCAGTCATCCAGGTTCCTCTTGATATGGAGAGGGAGTCTATTCCATAGATGGGGGAGTCTTTGGGACACAAATATATCCCGCCAACAAGTTCCATTACTGCCACAGACCAGGTTACGGCCTTGCATGTGGCTTGAATGAGTGGAGTTTAACTTATGAATATGCAGCAACTCCATCAAGGCTGGGTCTGAGATGGCCTTGTATGCCAGACACAGGTTACCTCTGAGCAGTCTGTATGAGACTATGTAGAGGGACAGGGCTTTTAGCCTATCTTTATACAATAGGTATTTGAGACCCTGGATTTTCCTGGTCCAGGAACCTCTGTGGTTTCTCCAGCTGCTACATGTGCTTGGCAAGGTACATGCCGAAGGGGGCATTGTACTCGATAATGGGTCTGATAAAGGAAGAGTACAGGGATGTTATGACCTCCTTGTTCCTAGATGAAATACCCTTATTTATGAGGTGAGCCATGTAGAAAGCCTTCCGTACAACAGAGGCAATATGGTGGTCAAAAATCAGGTTGCTATCAACCTGGGTGCCCAAGTCATTCATGACTGATTGCATGCTTAGTACATTGTTCTTAATGTGATAATTAATGGGGATGCCATTTTCCACAAAGGTGATAATGATGCATTTCTTGGCATTCAGTTTGAGTCCAAGCCACCAGTCATTAGTTTTGTTAAGGCCCTCTTGGAGGATGTTCACATCACTAGGCAAATTTAAGACAGTGCCCAGCTTGCAGTCATCTGCAAACTTGGTCAGCCATAGACCACTGGTTTTGGCTTGCACCTCAGAAAAGTATATCACAAACAGTAGAGGCCCCAAGACCGATCCTAGGAGTACATCACTCATTACAGGTCTCCTACTAGAGGCGGCTTCCCCTATTTTGACTGAGTGGGTTCTATCAGTGATCCAGTTAGCTAACCATCTGGTAACATATGGGTTGATGCCTAGCTGGGAGAGTTTATCTATTATGCCCAAGTGGAGAATAGTGTCAAAGGCTTTGGCTAGGTCAAGGTAGGTGGTGTGCACCATCTTCCCCTTGTCCATGGCTTTGGTGATTATTTCATAGAAGTCAACTAATTTTAACAGGCATGATCTCCCTTTGACAAACCCAAACTGTGTGGGGTCAAGAGTTTGGAAGTCGCTAATGTCCCAAAAACCAATAAGTTTGTGAACTGTATAACCAAAAGAACACAGCAAAAGAAGCAGCAACCAATTGAAGTTGCTAATGTCCTTGTTTATAAGATCCATGATAATGCATCCCATGGCCTTGCAGATCAGGCTAGTTAGGCTGATGGGCCTATAACTGCCTGGATCAGTGGACACTCCATCTTTGTGTAGAGGGATGACAGTGGCTGTCCTCCATTTAGCTGGGTCAAAGTCAATGCTCAGGTTTTGGTTAAATAGGGTGCCTAATGGAGCTGAGAGGTCATGCCTGAGTTTATGTAGGATACAGCCAGGAATGTTATCGGGTCCCATGGACACTGTATTTTCTGCCTTTGAGAGGGCATTAAATACTTGCTCCCTGGTGATGAGGGGAGGGGGGCAGGTGCTGGGGATGACCTGGTTTACTGATGGGGGAACAGGGGGAACATTTTCACTGAGCCTGTCTGCCAGCAGGTTGGCTATATCCATGATGTCTGTGTATGTGGTGTTATTGACCACCAGTTCAGAGCAGAAAAGATGTGGATACTTCCAGATTAGAACCATCAACACCATCACCCATGCTAACTTCCACAGTCCACTGAGCCACACAAGCTCTGTTACTAAAACAACTATTGAGGAGTGTTTTCCAGACTTTGGATGTGGGTTGTCTGATACATTAATAAAATGTATAAGGCAATTACAGAGAAAAAAATCTATTTAATTTTAGAAAGAGCCAAAAAGATAAATGTTAAAATCTTTTAGTATTATACTGAATGTAGAGGACGGTGGTGCAGTGGTTAGCATTGCCGCCTCACAGCAAGAGGTTCTCCGGTTCGATCCTTGGCTGGGGTGCCTCCTGTGCAGAGTCTGCATGTCCTCCCTGTGGTTACGTGGGTTTCCTCCTGGTGCTCCATTTTCCTCCCACATCCCAAAGACATGCTGTAGGTGGATTGGACACTCTAAATTGGCCATAGGTGTGATTGTGTGCATGTGTGTACCTTCTGTGGAAGGTTGGGCGCCGGGCAGGCAACTTGACACTGTAAAACTCCACTGCCAGTCATGAGCGGACAGGTGATCCGCTGGGGTGACCCCTAACTGGGAAAAGCCGAAAGAAGAAGACTGAATGTAGAGGACAAACCGATGTAATAATGTTTTGGAATTTGTCTGTATTAGTTGGGGAGGGTAAGCATGCATTGATAGGAAAAGTTTGGGTTGGTTCTTTAAAAAAGGTGGTAATATTAATCAGACTAGGTTATAGTCACTAGTGTTTTTGAACTTACCTATGCAGAGTGCAACCATTACAAAAGTAATCGCAACATTATTATGTCTTAGTATATAGATATGCAAAGGGATTATTCTGGCGTAAATATTTACAGTGACCACAACAGCCAATTCCTTAAATCCTCCTGCCACCCCCAAGCTTTTCTCCAAGAATTTTGAAAAACAACAATACTTTTTTATTTCTCTTCCCCTGTATGTTGATGCATCAAGACATTAGTCTGGCATAAATATTTACACTGACCACAGTGGACACAAGCATAATTACTTACATTTACAGCTGATATATTATATAATTTAATATTAGCATATACTAGCAAAGCATTTAAAGTCATAGATCTCAAAAATCTACATTGGGGTTATCATAAAGAAGCAAAGCCATTACTTTGAACATAGATAGATGACTCAACATTTTAAGGGCATCCGTTGATGTGTAATGGTACACTGTACAGTTAGTTACAAAAAAAGACAGAACAATTAGTACATTTCTTGGTGTTTGACATTAAATTATTTTAATCCAGTTGCTCTCCTTGTTGAAATTTATTACATACAGACAGTCCATAGTTTCCACAGGTCACACATTTATTAACTAGCTGCTTGCCTGGGGTTTGATAACCTAATGCTGAATCAATATGCTTTAGCTTTTTGCACATTATGTAATTTTCTTTTAACATCAGTCAGAAGGCATATATTAGAATTAAGTTATTCCATGCATCTGTTTTTTCATACACAAGTGTACCAGTTTGCCCATCCATGACAAATAAGCATCCCAAAACCATACATTATCAAAATTATAAATAAACACAGAATTCATCAGCAAATAAAAACACATAATTAATATAATGATATAAATGGTTCTGAGCATGCAGAACAAATAGATCAGCATAATTTAATGCTGAAGATGAACAGATCTACTACATTGTGTCTAGTATAAAGTAAGCTATTGTGTCACAGGATGCCTTAAAATTATATTGGGGTGTTTGAACTGGTACAAAATAATCAGTAAGATTTTTTATGACTTGTGTCAGAACCATGGCCTTACGCTCAATGCTAAAAAATGTGTTGTCATCCCCTTTGGGAAAAACCCAGTTCCCATGAATTACCACATTGATGGTAGTCCACTGAACACAGAAGGTGTTATAAGAGATCTGGGAACACAGGTTGACAGCAACCTCTCCTTTGATCACCACATTGCCACTGTGGTCAGAAAGTCCTTCTATGTGGCACATCTCATTACTAAGGGTTTTGCATCCAGGCAGAAAGAGGTCATTGTCTCCCTCTACACTCCCCTCATTAGGCCAATCATAGAGTGCAATGCCCCATTTGTCATGTACATCTCTAGACACCTGCAACAACTGGATAGGCCACAAAATTACCCCACTAAGAGGATCCTAGGCCTTATACACTTGTCCTATATGGACAGACTCAAAAAACTCCAACTATTCTCTGTCTCATATCGCCTACTTAGAGGAAATCTCTGCTTGACTTACAAAGCCATGTCTGACCCAGCTCTGTTAGAAATGCTACATCTAAAGAAACCCCAATCCCTCCACACCACATGCTTGAGAGACCTCAACCTCATTACCACAATTAACAGAACATGCTGGAGGGACAGATTCATAATCCAGAGACTGCCCATGCTATGGAACAGACTTCCCATACATGTCAAGCAGAGCACCTTGCTAACCCTCTTCAAGAGAAATCTTGATGAGTGGATGGGAAACAGAAAATTCACTCTGGGGATAACACCAGTGGCTCTACTTGACAGAGGCACTGGCAACTAAGGTTGGGTGGCACTATGCCAGGGTAATCCTATGACTAGGCTTGTAAAGGCCCCAGGTCCATTAGCCTAGTACACACCTATGAACCTATGAACCTATGATAATGTTAAGGTTGTTTCTGAAAGCTAAGACTTTTACAAGATTTATTAATATACACTAAGATGAAATGACATGGTATACCCAACTGCTGTAAATATAAACGGCACTTAGACTTGTAGACATCGTCAGTGGGAATGTTTATGCCTGATGACTATCCTTTTGCATCTTTATGTAACAGAATAATAATGGAAAAGAACATTTATATAATGAAACAGAAAAAAGTCTGGGACTTGGAAAGGAGTTAAAGAAGTGGCACATGAAATGAAAGGCAAGGAAAGAGTTACGGATGATCCATGAGGGAAAATAGAGGCTACAACAGCACAGGAAGAATGTAATTGAGAAGATAAAGGGTAGAGAGTACGATGAAGGAAGGGCTTTGTGATTACAAAATGATAAGGAACATGTTCAAGGACATAATGAGGAATGGTTGCCTATTTCAGTGGGGAAGGAATGATAATGTAGACATTTTGCCAATATTCTAACTGGAATATTGGAGATAGCATAAATAAAGTTGTTACAGAAGGGAAAGCTGGTTTTGTCAGAGTCAAATCATCAATGGATTACTGGAGAATTGTACTGGTCTGCAAGGTCTGGTTGGAGAAGGTGGGGATATAAGGAAGATGGAGAGTGTTGATCATAATGAAAGCTTTTTGACACAATGAATGGGACTTCATATATGGAATTCTGAAATTTGGAGATAGATGGATAAATAAGATAAAGGCAGTCAGCATTAAACCATGGCTAAGGGTAATTCTTGGTAATGATAACATTATTTTTTTCTTTATTTTTTTTAAGGTAAGACAATCAAAACATCAGCATACTTATAGCTATTATATTATGCAAATTTCATTAAAATAACCGAGCAATATAAAAAATCTAGAACAATCAGACTGCAATGATAAAGTACAATTATGTATCTTATGTACAACACACTATTAACATACATGTTCATATATATATATATATATATATATATATATATATATATATATATATGTATATACCTGCTCATAACCATACTGTTTTGTCTTTTCTAGCTAATTACATGGAATTTTCTCCTGGAAGTCCCTCCTCCCTTCGAGAACATAAACAAAAAATAGATTTTGACCGCTCACTTGTTACATGACAGGTCTTACACAAAAAGAAAAGGAACAACAAGGCTACCCATTTCAAGCTTTTCACATAGGTGAATAATGTTGTATACATAATCGGAGATTAGAGCATTTTTATTTCTCATTCTATAGTGTGCACAACAGTTAGGGCTCCAAAAATTGACTCCAATCTAAACTCCAGTCAATATCTGGTTAAAGTAAATTCCTCATAGTCACGACTACATGGCTCTGCCTGTCTATATTTCAGCCTACTAATATTTTACAGTACCTTATTTATCCCAGTTAAATAATTGCTGCAAACTTATTAAAATACCTACCCAACCCTATTAATTAGGTTTAGTGCACAGTCACCACCTTAGGTGTATTGTTGATAACCCCATTCAATAAAGTTAAATGCTTGATTCCACGTAGCTTTCCTTAGTCCTCCACTGATAGTTTTCACTCTCAGCCCTGCAGGGCAAGTGAGCCCACTCCGTATGCTCTGCTCACTCCGCTCCCCTACCCTGCCCCCAATTACCACCTGCCCCCACTATCTCTACCTTTATTCTAACCCCTAATCACCTGACCACTAGTCTAACCCCTAATTGCCTAATCTCTAGCCATACCCACTCTTCTCACCTCCCTCCCACCCTCCGATCCAATTATTTCCTTCATTGATCCCACTCATAACAACACATTCCAAGCCAACTCACCTCCACCCTTACACACAACCAAAAAAGAATACTAATTGTAGTATTCACTCTAAGGACTATCATGTTACCCATACTCACATCCCTATCACTAGCTCTGCTATCACTAACCTTCCTTACTTCCTTACAAACAAACCAACCACTGCACAATTACTCTTGTCATACTACCCACTCTAGCCTCCCTCTCAAACCCACTCACACTTCTACATCTGTCCTACAATTATACATCTCACAACTACAACATACTCACATACAATTATAACAGCAACTCATTACACTAGGAAAAACACACATAGACCAAGCTCACAAACAACTAATATTAAAAAGCACATAACTGACACTCCTATAAACTCTGCTAACCTCTGGTGACATTCACCCAAATCCAGGTCCCCTCACAGCCAAACAAACATCTCACCTGCTAATCCTAAATCTCAATATACGAAGTATTACCGACAAGCTAACAGACCTACATGCATTCATAACCCACTACAACCCTGATGTACTCACCATTACAGAGAGCTGGCTTAAATCCAGTATCCAAGGTGAAGACTTTCTCCCCCGAGGGTATAATACACTTAGATCTGATAGAACAAGCAGTAAAGGAGGAGGAGTAGCCATTCTCTTTAAAAACATCCTTAACCTCCAACTCCTGCATACCACACCACCCACATTTCAAAATGCTGAAGTCCTATTTTCTGTCCTCTCCATAAGAAACACCAAGAATATCAATATAATATGCTGTTACATACCTCCAGGCAATAACTCACTCATAATAGAAGACATTCTACACTGGACAAAGGACAACCTACCACAGGAAACAATCCTACTAGGTGACCTTAACATTGACTCGACAGCCTGTAACTTCAGCAGCACCTCTACACATATCAACTTATATGGGTTCTCTCAAATAATTGAAGAACCAACTAGAATAGAGAAAAAAACAAAAAAAAGAATCTGTATTGGACTGAACACTAACCAACTATCCCAAGCAAAATTATACATTAGGCTGTCTCCCAGATGATCTAAATGATCATCTCCCCACCTTCCTACTCCACAAACACTCTAATCACACCAAACCATTTGTATACAAAATAGTACTAAATGACTGTAACCTTACCCCACAATACCTAAATACAGTCCTAAGCCACTGCAACTGGGAACCACTACAAACACCAGGGTTAGACCACACAGTAGAGTACTTCAATACTATCTTTTCTAACATTCTTAACAGTCTTGCTCCCAGCAGAAAGATCAGAGTTAAGGCCAACTATGCACCATGGCTAAGTAAGGACACTGGAGCCTTGCTAAAAGCCAGATATAAAGCCTGAAAAAATTGGAAAACTGACAATAGCCATAGCTACAGGCAATACTATCAACAGCTTAGAAACAAGGCCAAGGCTGAATCCAAAATAAACAAACAAAACTATTTTCTTAGTGCCCAAAGCAAATATTCAAAGAATCCACAAAAATTCTGGCATGCCATTAACTCCCTACTAAAGCCAGGCAAAACCACTACTCTAGCACCCAACTCTGCAGACAATACCCTGGACATAGCTTCTCAATTTAATAACCATTTTACTAAGTCCATCTTAGCCTCATCCAGTCAAATAACCAAAAATAGCCTACCTCAATCGCAACCCAACCTATCCCACAGTATCCCCTCTTTCAGCCTTTCACCTGTGCCCACCTGAGCTATCAAAAAACTCCTCCTAAAACTCAAACCAACCACACTGGCAGCTGATAACATACCTGCTGCATACCTAAAAATGGCTAATGACTCCCTATCATATCCTGTCTCCATCCTTATCAACCTCTCCATACAAGAATCCTACATACCCAAACTGTGGAAAGTATCTCACATCATTCCTCTCCATAAAGGAGGTGACTCCTACGACTTCTCCAACTACCGATCTATTGCCATCCTGTGCCCCCTATCTAAAATTCTTGAGAAATGCATCCACTTGCAGGTGATGACATTTCTTAACACACACAATCTCCTATCTACCACACAACACGGTTTCAGTCCACATCACAGCACTACCACTGCCCTTCTGTCCTTCACTAATCATATCAACCTTCACAGGAATGATAAAAAATATGTATCAGCCATTTTTCTAGACCTCTCAAAGGCATTTGACATGGTCTCCCACTCCATCCTACTAGACTCACTAACATCACTATCCTTCACCTCTTCTACTATTGCCTGGTTCAGAAGCTACCTATCTGACAGGCAATAATCTGTCCAGTGGAAAGGAACTCTGTCTCCACAACTTCCAACCACCACAGGAGTCCCACAGGGCTCTATACTGGGCCCACTAATATTTTCTATATTCACAAATAACCTCAATAGCTCTACACAGCATGGCACACCCATTCAATATGCAGATGATTCATCCCTGATCTTCTCTGCCTCATCACCCACCATGCTACAAACACTTACTCAGGATACCTTCAACTCTGTAAAAAAAATGGATCTCAAGTATCCAACTAATTCTAAATCCCAAAAAGACAAAATTTCAACTATTTTCCCCTAATAGATCAACCCCCCTTTCCTATACCATAACATCTAAGGACAGCACCACCATCTCCCCCTTTAACCACACCAAACTTCTGGGCATTGAAAGTGACAATAATCTTCACTTTGATATCCACATCTCACATACCATAAAACTAGTACACAAAAAGCTAGGCTCCCCATACAGGCATAAATCCTTTCTCTCACAAAAAGCTAGAGTCACTCTTGCACAAAGCCACCTCCTCTCAACTCTATTATACGCAGCACCAATCTTCACCCAAATCAGAAAGTGTGACCTAGACAAACTAGAATCATGCTACAATAAAATAGCCAAGTTTGCTACTAACTCATCACTGTACTGCACTAAAAGAACTAAAATGGCTTGAGTTACCACAGCTACTTAACTATCACCAGCTGGGTACAGCCTACAATATTCTCAAATACCCTGGAAAAAAACCCTCAATATCCAGTCTACTTACTGTCTACACTGCAAACCAGTACCTCAGATCAAGTGAAAAATCTCTCCTCTCCATCACCAAGGCCAATAATAATGCAGGGAAAGCACTCTACTCCCACACCATTGCCAGAAATTGGAACTCTCTACCCCATTCCATGTCCACTGCCCCCTGGTTCTCTATATTCAAAAACTCCTCAAATCACATCTCCTTAGTACCTGGTTATGTCCCTGTATCACATAACCTTACCCATACTGCTATTAACTCTCCATACTGCTCTCTGATCACCTGTTTGATCTCTGATCACCTGCATGGCATGTTCATTTGAAAAGTTGAACTTTTAACTGTAGAATTTACTTGATATATTTTCTTCTCTTACCAATGTATAACTGATGTTGTCATTTTACTTATTTTCTATACCATCATTTATTTGGAGTGTTTTTAGTTATTCTTGTTATATTACTATGTTCGCCATATATGTTGTAACCTGTTTACTACATCTTATTTGTGTATTATACTTGCTGTAATGTTTTTGTACAACTAGATGCCGGAACTTTTCTCCCCAGGCCTCCGCTGAAAATGGACCTGGTCCAGTCGGAATTTCCCAGTTAACAAATGTAAAATAAAAAAAATTAAAATAAAATAATGTGTTATATTTTAGAATGTCTTCATATTATATGTATTTCTAAAATGAGCATGTTATTATTTTCTGTCTATTGGCTATAACTTGTTATACTTCAGAATGTCTTTATAATATTTGTATTTCTACAATGAGTGTGATATTTTCTTTATATATATATATATACTGGAAATTATTTCTATATTTTTTCCAAAAATAAATTGATTTTTACAGCCGGATTTCTTTCTTCTTCTTTCAGCTTTTCCCGGTTAGGGGTCACCACAGCGGACCATCTGTCTGCTCATGACTGGCAGTGGAGTTTTACAGTGTCGAGTTGCCAGCTCGGCACCCAACCTTCCACAGAAGGCACACACACACTCACACCTAGGGCCAATTTAGAGTGTCCAATCCACCTACTGCATGTCTTTGGGATGTGGGAAGAAACTGGAGCTCCCGGAGGAATCCCACGCGACCACAGGGAGGACATGCAGACTGTGCACAGAAGGCACCCCAACCGAGAATTGAACCAGAGAACCTCATGGTGTGAGGTAGCAACGCTAACTGCTGCTCCACTGCGGCCGTCCTACAGCTGGATTTCTTTACTTAAAATAAATTAATTTCATTATCACAAGCTTATTTTAAGAATAATGAAGAGGGTTTTTTTTTTCTATTTCCTTGTCATTACCTTTATTGATTTGTTAGTATTGTCCGTAGAAGAGGATATTTATTTTGGTTAACTGTAAGGGAATTGGAGCAATATATATTAATTATGTATTAAGCAACATGATATTTTAAATTTGTCTGGCCATAAAAACTATGTAAATGACTGAAAATTGTTTCATTAATCATAAAATGGATTTTAATGAAAGGCATAGTATTATTACACCACCACAAACATCAAAAAGGTTGATTAATGATTTTTTTTCACTTTTATCAATGGCATAGAAAGAACAATGCAAGAATTCCTAAGTGAAGATCCTCCAACATTTTTTTTCAAAAAAGGAGATTATTATTGTTTTGCTACTGATCTTAAAAGTTTTATTTTCATTTGATTTAGCTATTTCTATATTTCTAAATAGTAAAATGGACATTCATATTATTATAATGGTTTCATGTGACCAAATCTTTCAAAAAAGAGTTATGTTGGTCAATATTCTCTATGGCATGCTATTAATAAAATAAAAATGTAATATCTGAGTCAACCTAACAAGTCAATCTATAACTTCCTAGTCTAACTAATAACACATCAACAAAACTATTTCTCACCTTTCTCACACTATCGAAATGACTAATTTAATCACCATACAGCTTGTATGCTCCAGTTAAATGATTAAGAGATTAAAAACATTTATAGTCCAGATCTCCACATTTAAAGGTATATATGACTGAGAGTTCATTTTAGGTTCAGACAACTTAAATCTCTGTCTCTATAAATGTGTCTACCATATCCACTGTTTTAGTTATACCAACAGTCAAATCAGTCTTGTTCAACATCATTCATTGGCATTTATTAATCACCATTATTCTTCAGTCAGTCATTCTACTTTTTTGGTCATACAGAGTTGGCAATCTGCTGCTGTAATAATCACCTGTCTAACAGACTCTCATATGTCATATATTCTCTTGTTATGATTACTTAGCTTAGAATAATCTATTAATTCAAGACATTGAAACTTTTTTAACCTCTTAAGTATTATTTTGGTATAACTATTTATTACTGTATTATGCACTGGAAATATACATCCTATGAGGCTTTTCAGTGCATTATCATCATCATCATTATTATTATTAGTTGTAGTAGTAGTATACAATTGCCTTGTTAATTTCCAATATATGCTCTTAAAATCATCCTTCTTATTTACGTATCTATTCAATCCATAATACGTCACCAAAAAGCAAACCATTAGCACATATAATTTCCCATACTATAATAAAAATATTTATCTATTGTTGTATTTTTTAAAGAAAGATGTATATAGAGACCGAGATAGACATCCATGCTTCACAATTACATTATGGCACTGTTGAAACAGGTAGCACAATTGCCTTTGGTGTATAAGGCTGTGGGTTCTAGTCCTACACCAGGTAGATTGATTACTGATTCTGCAGTACAGTGTACTTGATTGTGCTGTCCTTTGGATGAAATCTTAAAGCAAGACCCCATCTGCTTGAGTTGATGGTAGCTCAGGTGAATGTAAAAGATCCCATGGCACCTATAAAAAGTAGAGGTTCTTAAGCTTAACATATTTACAATTTGTATGATTCACAATTTTCCATTCCTTTCCATTATAGTCATACAATCATAAATATCCTATTTTCATTATGTTAAAATTCTGTCTTTATTAATTTTATTTCACCCCCTCTCCTTTTTCCACAACCACCATCTAATTTAATGGTTGCTTGTCTTTATTTACCCTGTAACATGATTTCATTTATCCTTTCATCTCAAATGGTTCACACAATGTAAAATAAACTTTTATTTATTTTACTAACATATTCCTAACTTTTATGGCTATAAAATCCATATATAATCATATCTCTGTATTTGTTACATTTACCTCCTTTATATTTTCAAAGAACTTTTCTTCATATATTTTTTTCCATAATTTTGCAACCCTTATACATTGTAAGAAAACATGTTCTGAAGTTTCTTCTTTATCACAATATATACAAATTCTTTCAATGATTTTTTTTCATATGGCATATTTCCTTTTACTGGTATTATTTTTAAGGTGAGGGGGTGACATTTCTTAATTACTAATCTAAATAAAATATCTTGACATTCCACTTACATATTACACCATGCTTTTCTTGCTGTTATAGCTTTAACTTTTTCATTCACTAGCTCAGCCCAGGGATTAACATAACAATATTGCATCATGATATTTTTATAACACAATTTCCTTTCATTTTCTATTTCATTTTTTTATTTTACATAAAATATTTTTTTCTTGGTAACATCTCATGTCTTCATTTAAACATCCTCTTCCTCTTTTAAATTTTTTTAACATATCCCAATGCCACTTTTATTTGTACTTTATTAAATTTGCTACTAACTTTTAATTTTTACCATTTATCCAAAACAAAACTTTATACAAACTCAGTGAAGCAGATAAACAATTAGATTCATTAATCCTAAACCTCCAGCTTCCTTATCCATATATAAGACTCATCTCTTCACTGGATTCAATCTCAAACCTACATAAAAAGAAAAAATAATTGTAGTATTTCTTTTTCATAGATTATTAGCAACATTTAGACACTAGCTGAGTATACAGTCTTCCCCAGTATAACTGAATTAATCAAATAACCCATTTTATTAAATTATAGCTTGTATGTTTTCCAAAAATAGCAAAGCTCATTTATTTCATCTATTATCCTGTTCCATTGTTCCTCACTTACATTTTACCCATAAATTTTATTCCTAACACACACTTCTTTTATTGATATAATAACATCTGCATAAGTAAACATAACTGGAATTTTTAACTTTTCATTGTTAATATAATTAGCACCGTTCATTTGCAAATTTACATCTCTAACTAATACATTCATAACTAATGCAAATATTATGCTGCTCAAAGGACATCCCTGACATATGCCATTCTTTATATCATTTTCTTTACTTAACCATTCATTCACTAAAATTCTTACTTTATTTTATTATATGAAGAACAGCATGCATTCTTAATTTTCTCACTAATGCTATAGTCTTCTATAATTGTCGACAGAAGTTCATGTTGTACTGTATCAAATGCTTTAACTAAATCTCTTATCATAATCTTCATTTCACAATTTCCCTTACTAGTAATAATAATTCCTTACATCATTTCCCTTTAAACTATATATTTTGCTTCCCATTCTCTTCTGAATTATTTCATAAAAATTGTATAATCTGCATTGTTCAATACTATAGGTCACCAGTTTTCAACGTTATTTTATCTTTCTTTTTCCAAACAAATTTAAGTATACCACTGCATAAATCTCTATACATAACACTTTCATTTAACCACTCACTTATAACTTTTAAGAAGTATTTTTCTGCCTATACATAAAATTCTAATAAAATTGATATCCTATTCTATCTGTTCCTGAAGCCAAGTGTAAATTAACTGTCTGATTACCTTATCTAATTCATGTAAGGATATCTTGTTTTCCAATTCTTTATATTCTTGTTTTGTTAATTTTTAACATGCTATTTTTTTTGTACTTTCTTTCTATCTTGAAACATATTATTTACATATTTTATTACAATATTCATTTTGTTCCAGAGATTTTAGAGATTTCCTTACCTATCATATTTCATTAATCTCATTATGCTAGTATTCTCTTTAACTATGCTAGTCAAATAACCTGATACCTCTTCTCTTTTCATTTGTAAGTAATATATTTGTTTAAATAATAATTCTTTAATTTTCTCCTGATTTTTTCACAAATTTTGCATTCTGTCACATATTATTCTCTGTAATTCTTTTCCAAACACTTTAAACCATCTATACAAATTGTTTTATCATTTGTTTATTCAACTTTTCTTTCATCTGACTGCCATTGTAAAAAAACTTTTTTATATTTTTTCTTTAAAAGCTAGCCACCATGTGGACCAGATTGATAACACACTCTAGAAGAATGTGATCTTTCCACAACTGCATGCTTATTTTCTTTCCATTTCATCCCATAATTTCAAATTTACTCTTTTCATTGATTTTCCCAATCTAATACACTCCTTATTTTCTTGTATCTCTAGCCATATGGCTGAGTAATCTAAAAAGTCTGTAGCAAGTGTCTTTGCTACATTTAAACCTTTTGATATAATAACATTATTTATTTTACATATATATATATATATATATATATATATATATATATATATATATATATATATATATATATATATCAATTATATATCTACAAATTATTATTCCAAATCTCTAAATTTATAACTTCAAACATTTTCTTAACATCATTTCCTCTCTTCTTTTTTCCCCTGAAATCACAATTAAAATCTCCCATTAATATTATACATTATGTATAACTCTTTATACTTGATTAGACCATTTGAGATCTGCAATAATGAATCTTCCCATCATCTGTATTCAATATTTTCACTGACTTCTTACAAACTACAACTATGCTAGGACACAGTTCTTTTTCTAGGTTCCATATTATTTCACCTCCCCAAAGTTTCTTTGTAATCTTCTTTCTTGTGTCAAAAATGTTACATCTTCCAATATTATTGCATATATACCACACTTACTACACCAGTTTAGGATGCCTAATCTTCTACTTGTATTTTAATATTTACTATTTACATTAAATGAAAGAACTCTGAAATTGTCATTATGTGTATGTTGTAGTTAACCAGAAATTATGTACATTTGGAATATTTATATTGTTTGTGTTATCCATTTCCTTTCTTATTCTCTTTTACACTTATCCCTTTAAACTTTCTTTTTCTGTATATTACTCTTTTCCTAATTGAATTATTTTTACCTTTCATTATTTTTCAATTTATATCTTCCTTGTCACTTATTTCAAAACCTTCTACTATAATATCTTCTGTTTCATTTTTCTCTTTATCCTTATCTTTATGTTTACCCTGATCTTGATTCCCTGTTTCTTCTTTATCTTTTATTGGGACTGTTTATTCTGTACTTATATTATCCTCACTTTGTTTTCTTCTTCTTCATCATCCCTTGTTTTCTAAAATACAATCCATCCATGAATGCCTAATTTTGCTACATTTATAACATTTCAGTTCATACTTTTTTGCATCATGACATGTTTCCCCACAAATATAACATTTCCTCTTATCACAGTTACTTATCAAATGATCATCTTTTCCACATGAAAATAAACATGTTTAGGGTGTCCTCAATAGTTTACAATATCCCTATTATTACCTTCTGCATTATGATACTAGGGGTATGAACATATTTTTATTCCTCCATTTTTGGTACAATATGACAGCCTCATCCACCAGTCCATAATCCTCTGTTATCATGCACTTTGAAAATGTCCATACTTTCTTAACAAAGTTTGCCTGAATGTCTCTTTCAAATCTCTTTTTAAACTTCATTCCAAAATTGAAGGTGTATTTTCTTTTTTTGTTTGTTTCTCTGTGAAATGCTTTAACCAGATAAGAATTCAAAGGATTACACTTCTTTTTTCTTTTTCATATCCCCCCCAAAAAAAACTTTCCAGAACAGAACTAGTCTCAAAATTAAAAATAAAAGCTCTTACCTCATGAGCATTCACTTCCAATGGGACCATTAAAGTATCCCAAATGTCATACCAGTCCATTTCCTTTACTTCCTTATTCTGAGTCCTTACCATGAATTTCCTGGGTCTATGGCATTTCATCAAATGAGTATTCAGTGAATACCCATTCACTGAACAACTATTTATCAAAGCTGTTCTTCATTGAATGGTGGATTTTAACTAGCGGTTGGCCAACCAAGTGACGGCAAAAAAAAAAATTAAAACCTGCCAAGGTGGGGGGCTACACCCCCCCACACCCTCCAATGTGGGGGGCACACCCCCTATCTAAACATACCAACTCAAAGATCACACTACAGGGGAAAGGAGCAAATTTCAGATAGTGGCCAACCACTGGTTCTCCCAAGTTAAAATCTGACATTCGATAAAGAGTGGTTTCAATAAATAGTTGTTTGACGAATGGGTATTCGATGAATACCCATTTGATGAAATGATCTAGACCTGCATTCCTTTGGTTGTTGACATTTCCTTTCCTCTGTTCATCTCTTATCACTTTCCCTGCAGATTCCTTAACAGTCTCTGTATGATTTCTTTTTCTGGCAATCTTCTTTTAAAATGACTTTCAATTCATCCAATGGGATTCTCTCAATAATTTCACCACATAAAACTTCTTTCCACTCTGCAACAACAATTCACCCACTATATCATCTTGCAACCCTCCCAACTAGAGGTTTATAATAAAACATCTGTTGTTGTTTTGAACATTTGCTTCCAATAAAACAAACAAATTTTATTGAAACAGTTTATCAGACTCCTGTAGATTCTTCTCCTTGAGCACTGTTCTCCAGGCCACCACTGATCTAGGATCAAAACAAGCATTCTCCTAACAAGTAGGGGAAATACCCTAATTCCCTGGCCAAATTTCTACTAGTGGTATAAATACCACATTGGATCTCACCTGAAAAGAGATTACTAGCCTAGTGGGACTAAACTAGTTTCCTTCAGAATTATCTTATCTAAAATTATCTTTTCATTAAGTCCAAAATAATAGTCCTAGTCATATATAGTATATGAAAAAATTGGTTGTAAAGTCATTCTTTTAATAGTAATGTCTTTGTATTTTTTAAATACTATTATTTAAATATTACTTAAGGCATAGTCATACATATATTAATAGAAAAGAAAACAAACCATATTAACATGTTTCCATTTATACCCATTATACATTATGGGGGTAATTCAATAAACCCTACACAGAGTGACTCTCTGTGTAGGAATATTATTGTAGCCCAAACATGAAATCAAGAGGCCTAGTGATCCAGGAAACAAGGCTGGTGGCATGCATGAGCCTCCCAGCACTGTGCAGACATGGATGCGATTGTGGAATGGAAATCAGCTCATTTGCTGGTGAAAACCATGCAAATGAGGTGATATTGGGATCCAGGAAACAGACAGACATCCATGTAGGAGCCGTGTCTGCAGGAAAAATGTATGTGGTTACTAACAATGTACCAGAATGTAAAAATAAAAAAGGCACCATGACAGCTCAAATAAAAGCATGTATTAGGTGCAGTAGGTATGCCAATGGCCAAAACTATGGCCATTGGCATTTAAAAATGATGCAATTAATGAGAAATTAAAAGTATTTTTTATCACATTTGCCACACTTAAGCAGCGCACAGTGACACGCAAACATACTAGGCTGTAAAATTAAAATAGTAAAATATGATACTTAAAGCTTTATTGAATTTTCCCATTATACTGGCCAGCATGTGGAGTCATACAATGGCAGGTTATAGTGGTTGCTAAGGACATAGGCTCTGGCATAGTGCAGTGACTAGGGTATACACAATTAGATGTATATAAATGAGCTAAGTTTATTGAATAGTAAAATGGGCCACCGTGTCCACAGGTACCTAACTGTGTAAGGGCTACAACATGGTAATATAGGCAGAAGAGGCAGCTAACATGAAAAGTGGGTGTGTCAGGGTTTGTGTAAGGACATTGTAGCTCAGCGGTTCCTATTTGCACTCAGCTAAGCACAGCTAAGCAGAGACATGTGTCTGATGCTGCTAAGCTGTGCTTAGCTGGTTAAAGAAAAGCTAAGCATGCTTGTGTACAGGAGAGGGTCAAATCTGCTTAGGAATGTTTACACTGAAGCCACTGGTTTGTGAGGTGTGCAGTTAGGCTTAAAAGTGGAGGAAATAGAAGAAAAACAAAACAAAAATAAAAGGAAACAGCTTAGAAAAGCCAATCAACCATAAATGACTAATAAGCCCTCTGCCACTCACACTGACCCATTCAAACCCCTACATAATGCAGCTGGAAGGTGGAATGTATCATAGTCAGCCAATCACACAGGCTGCATAACAGTATAAAGTATGCAGACACCTTTAAATCTGATTTTTCCCACATACTCTGCACCATTGGAGTACACACTTGGGAATTTTAACTGACAAAATGATAGAGGCTGCTGCTGCTTTGCTACATTTCTACATGCTACAAGCTGAGGTCAGTGATGATGATGATGATGATGATGATGATGATGATGATGCTGACAAATGGCTCAAACTGAGGAGGAGAAGAGTGTTCGGACCCAGGGTAGCTTTTCAGGAGCTACATGAGCTGGAGATAGTAGAGCACTACAGGGTGGACAGGGACATACATCAGCAATGAGTTCTGATGCCCTCACAGTTATCATTCAGGTTGTCCACAGGTGTCTATGGCATGCCCTGATGGCAATGCTGTACTCAGCCCTTCAACAGCTGCCCCATATACGAGAGCATTGGAACCTTGGATGATGACACCCATCAGAAATGCACACACACCCACCGAAGAATGCCATAATGAGGCACACGTACAAATTAGGAACATCATAGAGTGTGTTTGGGCTGCTCAAGTCACAGTTCCACTGCCTTGACATCTAGTGGAGCCCTACAGTACTCTCTAGACACATGCACACATGTTCATAGTATCTGCCATGCTACACAATATGATCCTATGGAAACAGCTGTGGCAGGAACATCACAGGGAAGGGACACACAGCTCCCTACCATTACCAAGGTCCCCACAGGCACAGGGGGACTTGGAGGAGGATCCCCCTGAGCCAGTCCCTGTAGGTAGATGTAGGCATGCCCAGTATGCCCTGACCTTGGCAAAGAGGCAACACATAGCACATACACTGACACCCTAGGGACCCAGGCACTGACACCTCACTCCAACTTGCACAAACAGTAAAAAGGATGCCACACACATCACACTACCTGTACCTTACCATGTATAGGCTGTGTACTGCGTGCATCCAACAGAGTCAACCCTGAAGGACTGTCCTCACAACTGCTGCAGGCACAAGGTAAGTCACTCTTCTTATCAACAAATGAATGGATTAGTAGGCTGTGGTAGCATATCTATGGTATTGCTGCATGTATGCAAGGGAATGGAGTGGGATACTGGGAGAGCAGCATACAACTGACAGATATGTGGGACAACAGAAACCCCCTGCTGAATACTGTCTTCCCCAGAGTATGCAGTAGACCGCAAGCCACACAAACCCACTGCACTATGTGAGGGACCTACAAATAGCGGGCTCATAGGACAGATGCATGCATATCAATGTTGGAGTCCCCTACATACCTCCCAACTTCATAGAGCAAGACATCTGGACAAAGACCAAAAGAAATATGGGGCAAAGGGCCAAACACAGGGACAGGGTTTAAGTAGTGCTCCTACAAACTTAGAAAGTGGATAGGATAACAGCATTTGCACTAGCAAGAAGTTTGGAAGGGTATGAAGTCTGAAACCCAAATGTCTGTAATTAGTTTATTGCTTTATTCTTCATCAATATGCCATTAATGTCCCAGAAAATCACACTTGTATTACAAATGGACCCAAAATAGGAGGCAAACATCTGGACATTCTGGAAAAATCTGTACAGTTGAGCGGTATGGGCCACAACCCCCATCACATCCATGTTCCCATACAACTGCAATAACATCTATGTTTGTAAGCTAATAGCAGCAGACCCCACATTCCCAGGGCTGTCTCAATCAACTTTCTAACATTTTCCACTTCCACAATATGCAGGGCTCAGGGTGCTATGTATGTGTGTGGTAATAGTGGCAAGAAGGAGGTGGCTGTTGTGGCTTAGTGGTCTAAGTGCATTAGCCTAGTTAATAGTGCCCATGGTTCAAGACTGGCCATGCCCACTATTTTGCATGTCAGCTACACCTATGGTAGGGGTTCCACAGACTGTCCAGAAGTCACTATTTGTTATTGCAGGAAAAGTGGACAATAAAGTGACAGGGGGCCACTAATATGGACAGTACACAGCCCTGACTAATGTAGAAGATGGCTACTAGAACAGCAGGTTGGGACAAGTCATTGTTGCACCAGGCTATAAAGGCTGCCATGTAACTCTGTCAGTACTGACAATAAGTCAGTGGGCACCATCCATACCCCACAAATGATAGCCTTTTACAGAATGTCCACACGAATGCCTCATATATCTGTTCTGTTTGTTGAACATTGCATTTGTCTGGAAAACTATTGACAAACCAATGAAGGTTGATTTGAAAACATCAATGCACACAGTTGAGATGCAGACTCCATAACCACAGGTGGACAGTGGTCTCACCTTCAATAACCACATTGCCACAACAGTCAGGAAATCCTACTATGTGGCACATCTCATCACTAAGGGCTTTTCATCCAGAAAAAAGGAGGCCATTGTTCCACTGTACTCAACCCTCATTAGACGCATTATAGAATACAAGTCCCATTTGATATGTACCTCTCAAGACATCTGCAACAACTGGAAAGGCCGCAGAAATACCTCACTAAAAGAATCACAGGCCTAAAGCAGATGCCCTATGCTGACCGCCTTAAAAAACTCCAGCTATACTCTGTCGCATATCATCTACTCAGAGGCGATCTCTACTTAACATACAAAGCCATGTCAAACCCAGAGCTGTTGGACATGCTACACTTAAAGAAATCCCAATCCCTCAGAGCCACATGCTCCAGGGATCTAAACCTTGTCATCACAATAAACAAAACATGCTGGAGAGATAGTTTCCTGACCCAGAGACTCCCCAGACTCTGAAATAGACTGCCCATACATGTCAAGCAGAGCTCCTCCTTGGCCCTCTTCAAAAGGAACCTTGATGATTGGATGGGAGAAAGAAAGTTCACCCTGGGGATCACATCAGTCATGCTGTTAGACAGGGGTCCAGGGAAGTAAATAGTGTGGGAAGAAATAGCCAGGGAATTGTTATGGTTAGACTTGTATAGGCCCTAGGGCCAATAGCCTAGTACCAACCTATGAACCTATGAACCTATATGGAAATGCAAGCTAATATGAACACAGTCTACTGACTGTCTAAGTTTGAAAGAGCAATATTAAGATCATGTACCCATGTTTGGGCCTGTGTGTCTGACTTTTATATACGGCCCTGCCAAGATGCCTGGCCATAACAGGTAGAGAGCAATGACCAACATGCAGCCTTACAATAATAGTGCAACACAAACTGTCTGAGGACCAAGACAGACGTATGGGGCACAATGCTGGGCAACCTGCTGAACAGCTGCAGTCAGAGGTCTGAACCCTGTAACCTTGTGTGGGGTGTTACAATGTCTACCCCACTCACACCACAACTACAGCTACATAAGAAAAACAACTGTGGATAAAGCCTGCAACTGGAGCAGAGCAGTGCAAAGGCCCACTTTTAAGGGGAAGGAGGAATCATTGGCCAGAGAAATGCACAATGTGCACACTAGAACAGTTTGTGCACTAGTATGGGCTCCCTGTAGTGTATGGAGTCAGTACACAAATGTCTTTCAGCGGGTTCCCACATTAACCTATACTGATCTGCCAGTGACATACCAGGAAATCACAGTGCTGTGTAAAATGTACACACATATTATGCAAAACTCGGCTCAGTACACTAAACTCTGTACCCACTACAGAAATGACCCAGCTAAGAAGGATAACACACAGCCAGGAGATCCTACAGACAGTACATCAGTTAGGTGATGGACTATTTACACAGCTGCATCAGCCAATCAATTCTAGCAAACAAAACCTGGACTGGAGTACAGGTTGGTCAGGCCTGGAGTCCCAGTGTTACTACTGATGCTTATACTGGGCATGCTCCTACACTTAGCTTTTTTCAGCCCATGTCTGGACACACATCCAACTGTAGAACTGGGATGTCCATATATACCTGTGCAGACAGACAGATATGCACACCGAACTGACTATCACAACCCCCATTGGACATGATTACCCCATCTATCTGTGTGTGATACATATAGGATATATCTAGATCTGTTGTGTCTGAGATACATACAATATATAGGTTACATATATACAAGTACCATTAATAGAGAGGTGGAGACAGGGGAAGAGAGAAAGAGATAGAGAGAGACTCTGGGAGTCATAGAGTGATGTAGTGCCGCAGCCAGAAGTACCCAAGTGTAACCAGTGGCATGTGCAAATACCATGGTGAGCCCATTGTGTAATAGGAGGTAGTAGTTGTGATCCCACATCAGCTACCTTGTGTGTGCGTGTGTGTGTGTGTGTGTGTGTGTGTGTGTGTGTGTGTGTGTGTGTGTGTGTGTGTGTGTGTAACTATATCCCCTTGTGGATGTGTGTATTTTCTCCTTGTGTGTGTGTAGTGGTAATACATTTTGAGACCTGTTCTACCCTGTAAACCCAATATTGCTTTAGTTTACAAGGCCTGCTGGTGTCATCCACCTTAAAAGCACCATTGGCCAGTTTCCAGGTATGTAATCTCTGTAGTGCATGCAATAAGTATATAGCTCTATAGTACATACAACTAGATAGGTAGGGGTTCTAATCTGAGCAGTGGCAAGTATGTGCATGTAAATATATTCACTTGTAGCTGTATGTAATTCCTGGGTGTAATAATAATACATTTTGAGGCCTGTTCCACCTTGTAGGATCATTGGACATTACTAGGCTATTGGCCCTGAGGCCCTTACAAGCCTAGCCAAGAATTTAGCCCATG
Source organism: Protopterus annectens (assembly GCF_019279795.1). Lineage (NCBI taxonomy): Eukaryota > Metazoa > Chordata > Ceratodontiformes > Protopteridae > Protopterus > Protopterus annectens. Next base: position 153,713,290 of record NC_056734.1, read on the forward strand.
TTACAAGTCAGCACCCTATGCCACTGTCCAGCAGGGGCACAGGTGGAATCCCAGGGGTGTATTTTCTGTTCCCCATCCAGTTATCCAGGTTGTGCTTAAAAAGATTTAATGACATACACTGCTTTATGTGGATAGGGAGTCTGTTCCACAAAAGGGGGAGTCTCTGGGACACCAAATCTGTCCTGCCAGCAACTCCTATTGATGTCACACACCAGGTTGAGGTTGCACGTGTGGGTTACCCAAGTGGAGCTTGACTTGCAGATATGCAGCAGTCCCACCAGGGTGGGTCTGACATTGCTTTGTATGCCAGACAGCGGTCACCTCAGAGGAGTCTGTAGGAGTCTGTTTAGAGGGACAGGGCTTTTAGCCTATGTGTGCAGGGTGAATGTTTCAGGCCCTGGGTTCTCCGTGTGAGGAACCTCTGTGCTGGCCCCAGCTGCTGCATGTGCTTTGTGAGGTACATGCTGAAAGAGACTTTGCAATCAATAATGGTTGTTATTAGTGAAGCATGCAGGGATGTTATGACCACCTTGTCCCTGGATGAGATACCCTTACAAATGAGGTGGGCTACGTGGAAAGCTGTCCATACAACGGAGATAATATGGTGGTCAAAGGTCAGTCTGCTATCAACCTGGGTGCCCAAGTTACTCACGACTGATTGTGTGCTTAGTGCCTTATTATCAATGTGATAATTTGTGGGGACATCACTTTTCCCAAAAGGAAGGATGATACATGTTTTGGCATTCATTTTGAGGCCATGTTTCTGGCACCAGTCATATGTTGTGTGAGACCCTCTTGGAGGATGTCCACAACACTAGGGGAATTAATGACAGCACCCAGCTTGCCATCATCTGCACACTGGGTCAGCCATAGCCCACTAGATTTGGCCTGCACCTCTGAGAACTATATCCCAAAGAGCAGAGGCCCCAAGACTATCTGGAGTACATCGCTTGTTATGGGTCTACTACTTGAGGTGACTTCCCCTATTTTGACTAGGTGGGTTCTATCAGTGAGCCAGTTTACTACCCATCTGGTAACATATGGATTGATGCTTAGTTCACAGAGTTTATCTATCATATCTGAGTGAAGAATAGTATCAAAGGCCTTGGCTAGGTCACGGTACGTGGTGTGCACCATCTTCCCCACATCTATGGCCTTGGTGACTGTCTCACAGAAGTCAACCAGATGTAACAGCCATGGCCACCCCTTGACAAAACCAAACTGTGTGGGATCAAATGTCTGGAGGTTGCCAATGTCCTTATTAATGATGTCCATGATAATTTGCTCCATGGCCTTGCAGATCAGGCTAGTTAGGTTGATGGATCTATAATTTCCTGGATCGGTGGATGCTCTACCTTTGTACAAAGGGATGACAGTAGCTGTCCTCCACTTGGCTGGGATGAAGACAGTACTCAGGCTTTGGTTGAATAGGGTGCCTAATGGTGCCACAAGTTCCTGCCTGAGTTCATGTAGGATGCAGCCTGGGATGTTATCGGGTCCCATGGAGGATGTATTTTTTGCCTTTGAGAGGGCAGTGATGCCTTGCTCCCTAGAGATAAGGGGAGGGGGGCAGGTACTGGGGATGTCCTGTTTTACTGATGAGGAAACAGAGTAGTGAAGTCTTCACTGAACCTGTCTGCCAGCAGATTGGCTATATCTACAGGGTTTGTGTTCATGGTGACCTTAACCACCAGTTCTCAGCAGATCTTGGTGCTTCCCTGAGATTGTGGGCATATGTGAAGAAATCCTTATGCTTGTCTTTAGCAGGAGTGGCTAGTTTGGACTCGAAGTTTGCTGTGGAGGATTTCATTAGTACTCTTATTTGCTTTTTCAGGCTAAGGAAAGAATGCTTCCAATTAGACATCTGCTCCCTCTTGGTCGTGGACAGCAAGTTTTGTCTTTCAATATAGAGTTTATTTATTGTAGATATCCACCAGACAGGTTTACTCTTCCTTGAGGAGGAGGATTTTGTCCTGTCTGGTATTCCTGATTCCATGCAGCTATCTACATGCTCATATAGTACCTAGTTGTAGGTTTGTACATATGTGCCAGTTCCTATGGAGAGGGAAGGGGTGGTGAAGCTGTTTATACCTTCCCTCAAGAGGTTGTAATCAGCTTTGGAGAAGTTTTTTGTTTGACCCTAGCTGGGGGAGGTCAGAAGAGATGGTGACTTTGAAAGTGACTGCTTTGTGGTCAGATTTTTACCAGAGATGATGACACTGTAGGGATGCTGCAGTGATTACTCATGTTGGTTAATACCAAGTCCAGGATATTTCCACCTCTTGTGGGGGTGTCAAGCAACTGGTCCCAGGCATTTGCATTGATGAAATCAAGGAATCTCTGGGCATTTGTGTTTTGGCAAGAGTACTACCACCAATATATGGTTGGTTAGTTAAACTCACTCAGAATCAAGGTAAAGGGTTGAATCTTGATAGATTCAAAGAGGCCCAGATATGCGGAGTGGACATCTTGAGTCATAGTTGGAGGCCTGTGGTTTGCTATGATTTTAACAGGAGCTTTGTCAACTGTTTACTGCACCTGGAGTGTTTCCTGTGCATCATACTGTTTGACCAGCCTAGAGGCATGTATTTGTTTTATATATATTGCAACTCCACCTCCTTTTGATTTGCTGCCCATAGTTTGGGGTCTGAATGAATGATAGCATGAGTATCCTGGTATGGCTAGGGTGCTCTCTGTAGCTTTGAACCAGGTTTCTGTGACTGCAAAAATGTCAGCTTCTGACAGGGTTAAGAATGCTTAATCCCCCCATTGTCCTACTTTACAAGGCCTGCTGATGTCATTCACCTTAGAAGCACCTTTGGACTCTCTTCAGCTGTATAAGCTATGTGGCGCATAAGAAAAGTATGTAGTACAGTAGTGCATACAACTAGAGAGGTAGGGGTTCTAATCTCAGCACTGTCAACTGTGTGTTTGTATTTCTAGGTTAAAGCATTTTGAGGCCCGTTCCACCCAGTAAACCTACCAGTGCTCTACTTTGCAAGGCCTACTGGTCTCATTCACCTTAGAAGTGCCTTTGGACACCTTTCAACCATATAAACTCTGTGGTGCATGCATACAACTAGATAGGTAGGGGTTCTAATTTCAGCACTGGTGTGTGTGTGTGTGTGTGTGTGTGTGTGTGTGTGTGTGTGTGTGTGTGTGTGTGTGTGTGTGTGTGTGTGTGTGTGTGTGTGTGTGTGTGTGTGTGTGTGTGTGTGTGTGTGTGTTTCTAGGTTAAAGCATTTTGTGGCCCTTTCAACCCAGTAAACCTACCACTGTCCTACTTTACAAGGCTTGCTGCTGTCATTCACCTTAGAAGCACGTTTGGACACCCTTCACTCATATAAGCTCTGTGGCACACATGATAACTCCATAGCACTATAGTACAGAAAACTAGATAAGTAGAGGTTCTAATCTCCATACTGGCTACTGTGTGTGTACATGAGAAGCATGTCCCCTGTGTGTGTTGGTTATACCATTTTGAGCCTGTTCCACCCTGGTGACCCCCCATTGCATTACTTTACAGGACCTGTTCATGTCATCCACCTTAGATCCACTGTTGGACACTTTCTAGGCATATAAGTTATGTGGTGCATGTGATAAGTAGGCAGCAATATAATACATATAACTAGGTAGGTAGGGGGTTGAATCTCTATACAGTCAACTATACCACTGTATATGTGTTTGTGTGCTGTTGTATGTGTTGGTTGTACCATTTTAAGGCCTGTTGCCTCCCTCCCCGTGGCATTACTTTAAAGGGCCTGTTGATGTCAGCCACCTTTGATGCACCATGTTAAATTTTAAAGGCCATAACAGTCATCTGTACAGATGTATGCAGAATGTCCAGATGTTTGCAACATATATGTGGTCCATGTAACATAACAATTGGGTTTTATGACAAATCATTAGCAAATACATGAGAGTTGCCATCACAAATAGTGACAAACATGTCAGCTTCAGATGTCATACACGTCTGAAACATCATGCTGATGCAAAACTTGTTACCCTATCACTTGTCTAGGTTTGTAAGAGCAATATGTGAGAGTAGTCCCTATTTTGGGTGCTTTATCCCACCATTCATGAAAGCATTCCCAAGATTAATTTGTGTAATAGGTTGTGAGTTGTGTCTCTGGCATATAACCTCCATGGCTCATGCGATATGTATGTAGCACTATAGTACATACAAGTAGATTGGTAGGTGTTATAATCTGACTATTGCTAAATGTGTGAGTGCATGCATTTCTGTATACATATCCCCTGTGGCTCTCTTGCCTGAGTGTATGTGATGGTTATTTCATTTTGAGTGCCTGTTCCACTCTGTTAACTCCTCCATTGCCAACCTAGTCAGGACCCTATAGATGTCATCCACCTTTGAAGCACAGTCACATATTTTCTAACACAAAGACACAGTGGTGCATGCATTAGTCATGTCAGTCTGTATTGTACATAACAAGATAGGTAGGTGTTCTAATTGGAAAAGTGTCAACTCTGTGTGCATGTGTGTTTCAATGTATGTCCCCATGCACCAGTCTGTGTGTGTGCTTGAGATGGCTCTACCATGTTAAGGGCCTGTTAACCCCCAAATTGGCAATCCTAACAGCCCCTGCAATTATCACCCATCTGAATAGTAGTGGCAGACACTGCAATACTATAGTAGCTCTGTGGTGCTTGTGTTATGTATATAGCAGTATCGTATGTAAAACTAGGTGGGTAGAGGTTCTACTGTCAACAAGGGCAAGTCATGAGTGGGTGTGTGTGCATGTATGTATATCCCCTTGTGGCAGTCTAACTGTGTTATGGCCACCAGCATACCTCTCAAACCCTCACAGAAAGACATCTAGTTGAAGCCATAAAGAAAAGTGGGGCAAAGGCCAAACATTGACCACAGCCTTCACATATTTCTGTGACATGCATGGAAAGTAGATACCAGAACATTTTATGCATTTGAATACATTTTCCAAGGGGTATGTGTCGTGACATGACAATATCTGTCATTAATCTCTAATGTTAGTCGTTTATGATTTTCCACCAATTTGCCAGAAAACCACAATGTTATGACAAAAAGAAAGCAAATATATGGCAAACATCAGGACATTCTGCAGAAGTATGCAGAGGTGAGAGGTATGGCCACCATCTGTACCACCCTGCAGGGTGCAGTCCATATTTGGCAAGATGTAACCTGTGACAACAACTTAAACAATACAGAGGTCCCCAGAGTGTAGGACAACAAATATTTCATAAAGTTGTCTATTAATTGCATAGAGCAGTTATTGAACATCAGAAGCACCTTAATATTATGACAAATAGTGTAAGCTATGGTAATGTCACACAAAGAAGGTGTCATAGTAGCAAACCAAAAGAAATCCTGTGTGTTGCACTTGCTGTGGGAATGGTACATCCTGCCAATTGTCGCGTTACTTAAAGACGTGTGCCACAGTCCACATTTGATAATGTGCCAACCACAATCTGTTTCACCTATGTGTGTGCAATATGTAGACATGTGAAGGCCTTGTGACTACCTGCTGCCCCAAATAATCCACATGTATATAGGCATGAATGCTAACTGCCACCATCCACATATGTAGGTACTGCCTAAGGCTGTGTCAACTCTAAGTGGTGTGCAGTCTGTCATTGAGCCACAAACTGCTGTTAACACACTGCAATGGGCCATACAGTGGGTATGGAATGGTACCAAGGTCCTGGCCTCAAGCTGAATGCAGACAACAGTATCAGCATACCATACAGCAAGGACATGGCCCCACTATTTCCCACATCAGCACCAACCCCATAAACACACAGACTGCGATGACAGACCTAGGTACTCAGGATGCCAACAATGTTCCATTCAGGTAACAAGTAGTGGCAGTGGTCAGAAAAGGCTTGTGTGTGGTTCACCACATAGGTAAAGGGACTGCATCCATACAAAAGGTGGACATTACCTCTGAATAGTCCTCAGTCAGTACAATAGTACATTAGCAGCATGGCCGGTCTGCTGTGCACCTATGCAGACATCTGCAGAAATTGTAAAGGCTATGTTAACACCCACAAAGGTCATCCCTGGCCCCCAACACCTGTTCCACACAGACAGCCTGTAATTAGTACTGCCACACTGGTTATCATTCAGGTTGTCCACAGACATCTGTGGCATGCCTAGATGGCAATGTTCTACTCAGCCCTTCAACAGCTGCCCCATATATGAGAGCATAATTCTGTGTACATTACTGGCACAACAGGCCTGAATCACATATGAGATAGCAAAATAAAACATGCTGGAGAGTCAGGTTTGGCTCCCAGAGGTTTCCCTGTGTCAGAACTGCACTCCCAAACATGTCAAACACAGTAGCATGCATACTCTCATCAACTGCATCAAGGTTGATTGGATGGGAAAAAAAATCTTTTCCCAGGAGTTCAACCTGTGTCCAGCAATGCCAGGGGCAACAGGTGCTGATTGATTATTCTGTTGGGGATAAAGTAATGGCTAAGCTTGTAAGGGACCCAGGCCCAGTACTCTAGTAACCTCCTCTATACCTATGAACCTGTGATCCTACAGAACACCCAGGTGACATGTATGAAGGCTGGATGGCTGTGTCAAGGGGTATGCATGCAAGGTTATTCTGTCTGCCCCAGTGTCGCTCACACACTGTTGCATGCATATGCACCTAGGTAAACATGCACATATACAGCCATACCTTGGCAATGAAAAGGTCTCTGTGTTTCCACTCCACCATACTCAGCTTTAGTAATGGCAGCATCTCCCCACAATGTAAACACACAGACACCAGGAACAGAAACAGAATAAGGTCTGTGAAACAAGTCAATCAGCAGTACTAACAGCAATAAAGCATAATGGCACAAAGGTGCATACACTTTGACATGTACCCATGGTAATTGCCAGCAGACAGCACCTTACACAGCATAACAGTAGTACAATACACACTGCCATTACATGTACTATATTCACCCTGCGCATCAGACACATATTAGCATGTCTCTGCATCGATGTATGGATAACAGGGATGTGGCACAGGTATCATCACATGCACAGGGTGTGGTGTGGGGCTGCAAAAGGCCTAGGCTGGTTCATACAGATGACATCATGTGTGTGTGTCTGAAGGGGTGGCGTTCAGCTGGGCCATGGAGAGGAGCTGTGTGTGCCTGGTGGTGGCCTGCATGTGACAGTGATGTGTGATTGTGTACATGCACACAGTCAAGTCATGTGCCAGCCCTACATGAGGGTGTGTTAGACAGCCACGGACCATACATGGCAGGGTGTACAGTTCATCATCTCTGGCCATGAACACAGGAACTGGTTTTGTCAGGAGTGTCACTGGCACCATCATGCCCAAGGCCAGATGTGGTACTACTTCCTGGCAGTGACCGCTGCCTGCTGGGTCCGTGTCCCTCACAGGATCATCCAGGACTATGTGCCCATGGTTTGCATGTTGTGGTGTGCACAGCACCCTTCCTTCGGTAGTGCTGGTGGTACTGCCACTATGGGAATGTGAATGTGCAAGGCCATGTGGGCTCTCAGCTGATGTTGCTGACCTACATCCATGTATCTGCTGCCCTTCTCCCAGGACATGTTCCAGCACAGACATTGCATGGTTAAGGACTGACAATGTCTCACCCCACCATCTATCCATGACATCAGTGAAATGATGCAAGGCATCACCAGTGCTGTGGAGGGTGACATGCATGCCAGGAAGTGTTTCATCCATGACCCTGAGCATCCATCTGGTGTACCATTCACAATGTGCCTGCACCTCCATGATGGACTGAAACATGCATTGGGTGACACATGCTATGACACCTCTGACAGGGGCTGGATGGGCAGCAGTCCTCCTTCGAGCACCCCTGTCAATCTGCCTGTGTGGGACCTCACCAGTTCTCCAGCTATGGCTAGTGTCTACAGTCGCAGATGCTATAGTTGCCACACTACCATGTTCAATGCCACCACCATCCAACTGTCTAATATCTGTGGCTGCTGGGGACTGGGTATGTGTGGGCATACGGACTGTGCAATGGTACAGATTCAGCCCCATACAACCCCACATGTGCCTCATCTGTGGGCCACCATCACATCCTGAGTCCTGGGCAGCAGACCCAACCCCGGTTGTGTGGGGGAGGGAAGACAACATAAATAAATTACTGTGGGCTAGGCAGCATAAATAGCTTACTTCCTACACTACAAACACAACACACACACACACACACACACACACACACACACACACACACACACACACACACACACACACACACAAGGCATTATACAAACCAAACTAGGCTGATGCCATGCACAACACCACATCAGACCACAGCAGGCGAGACCACAGCAAACAACTTCAACAACCCATACAGTGCCTTAGTGCAGTTAATTTTGCTACTACTATACACCTGTGACCTGTGATGAGAAGTGGGAGTGGATGATGGACCTTCACACACACACAGTGTGTGTGTGTACAGATTACTAATGTACCCCTGTATAGCACAGTGGCTACACCTATACAAAACTACATGCTAATATGTTACAGCTCCTGCAAATATGGTCCTGTGATGACCAGTGTGATGCACTGCAGTGAACCCCACCATAACTGAACATGCACATATTGCAATATGGCTAAGCTTAACAGTTGTGTGCATGGAAAACTGGCTGCCCTTAATATGCCTAGGATATAAGCAAGCCACAATATGACAATTCCACACTCACCAGCTTCAAGTTGATGTTCCCCAGCTACACCAGAGAAACCTATGGAGTTGTGAGGGAGAGGTATTGTTAGCACACACACATGCGGCATTGTTACAGGATAATATGTGAATTTATGAATATGTACAATACAAGCTATGATACTACAAAAATTGCTGACATTCACAATATGTGGACACGTGTGCATTACAAAACTCCATCCACAAATGCAGATTGACCTGACATATGCATACAGGTATGCAAAGGCTGACACTATGAATGCTACAGTATTTATGTGATGCCCACTGGGCCTTACCTGGATGATCCTTGGCTGTGGAATCTGTGCCACACACATCCATGACATATGTAGTCATGGTTTCCTGGGAGGTGGTGGCTGAACCAAGGTTTTTTAGGAACTCCTCTGTGACTGAGAGTGGTGCTTGAGTAGCAGGCCCTCCACCTTTTCCAGCATGGTCGCTGGCCACAGCTGTAGCCCTTTACCTGCGTTGTGTATGAGATCTGTGGCACAGTGTTGGACCTGTTCATAGCTCCTGTCCCGGTGGCCCACGTTATTCATAGGTTCATAGGTTCATAGTTTTGTACTAGACTAATGGCCATGGAGCCTTTACAAGTCTAGCCCATAGGATTACCCTGGCATCATGCCACCCTTATTAACTGTTGCTACCAGTTCTTCCCACAGAGCAGTACGTTGTTGCAAGTTTTGGAGGCTCCTTTCCAACAGTACCCAGTGATGGAGTCTGAGGGCATCAATGATTACAGCTGTCTCAGCTTCTGAGAACAATGGGTTCCATCTTCTGTACATCCCACCTGAAAAACATGAACAGGGGAATACATCACAGGACCACATACACTGGCCACCATTATGTACAGACCCTGCAGATCCACTTTTGCCATCACTATCCACAGCTAACATCAACATCATACACCCACCATCTATCAGCACAGTATGTGTGTGGGTATCAGCAACATACTGGCATTACAGCATGCATTGTCTCCCTGATCCTGATGTTTCATGTTCCCCCCAATGAGGACCATTAAAGTGCATAATTTTCTGTTTGTCATTCAGATCACACATCACATGCAGCAGCTGGGGACATTGCAGAGGTTCCCCACCAGGGAATACCAGGCCATCAAACATCTACTGTACACCTAAAGGATATAAGGCAACCCTCTACCCAGTTTCATACATACTCCTCAAGAGTGACCTCACTGTGGCATGCAAGGCAATCACAGACTCCATATTGCTGGGACAAGACACAACACAGAGTTTATAATCATTTAGAAGAAAACTCAATTATGGCAGTAGAACAAAAAGGCAATAAAAGAAAGCCATATGGAACAAAGGCTCATTTGTTGCTAAACAAAGTTGTAGTGGAGAACTGTAAGAAGGGGAAGAATCTAAGCATAGCGTGGACTGACTACAAAAAAGCATTTGATTGTATCCCACATTCATGGATAAAAGAGTGCTTAAAATGTATAAGATACATCCTACACTGATTGACTACATTACAGTAGCCATGAAACAGTGGCAGACTACTTTGCAATTAAGCCATGATAAAGGACAGATTATTATCCCAGGGACAAAAATTCAAAGGGAGATATTCCAGGGTGACTCTTTGTTATCGTTGCTATTCTGCCTTGCCATTAATCCATTAAGCTGTTTACTTAACAGCTTAGGCCATGGCTACAATTTGGCTCCTAGAAAACAACAAAGTCTAATGACTTCTCATTTTCACTTTGTCGATCATTTAAAACTGTGTAGCTCATCAGATGAGGAACTGAAAGCACAGCTGCAGGTTGTCAAAACTTTTTCATATGGTATTGGAATGTCATTTGGTCTTGATAAATGTGCAAAAGCAACCTTTAAAAAAGGAAAACTGCAGCACCAGGAAAACATCAGTTTGGGACAAGAATGTGATATAAAAGAACTTGAGCAAGAGGGAGTGTATAAATACTTGGGAAGTGATGAAGGATCAGCAATAAAACATGAACGAATGCGAATAAAGCTTAGTAAGGAGCACTTTAGAAGACTTAAATTAATCCTGAAAACAGCATTGACACCTAGGAACAAGATCCAAGCTATAAATCAGTTTGCTCATCCTGTCCTAACTTATAGTTTTGGAGTGACTGACTGGCCCCAAAAAGTGTTGGATAGACTGGATGTTAAAACAAGAAGGATGCTTCATGCTAACCAAATGATTTATAAAAATCAGTGTTTACCAAGATTATATATATTCCACATTCCAAAGGAGGGATGGGCCTCCTTGAAATTGATTACATGTATAGATCTGCAATCGTGGATCTCCACACATATCTGCTGACCTCACAAGACTCAAATGTAGTGAAAGTTTTGAAACATGAGGAGAATAAATCTAAGATGACATCTCTGCTTAATTTAGCAGAAGCATATCAAAGTCAAGCAAGAATGGAAATCAAACCAGAAGTAGATAAAAACCAGGCAGCAGCTGAATGTGCCAAAAAACAAAAGAAAAAATATAAGGTGAAGGACCAGATGAAAAGGCAAGAAATGTGGAAAAAAACATAAATATAGTTGCAAGTATAGAAAACTTATGGAAGAGCCTAATGTTGATCAAGAATGAATGCAGGAATGGCTAAGGAGAGGTGAATTCAAACCAAGAAATGAAAGGTTAATATTGGAAGCCCAAGATAGTGGGTTATGTACACGCTGGTTTACAAAGTACATTGAACATGTGGGAGAAAGAGACATATGTAGGGTTTGTAAAACCGAATTGGAAACAGTCACACACGTTGTTGCTGGTTGCGATGCACTAATGGCAGAGGGACTGTATGCTGAAAGGCATAATAATGTGGTGAGACTGTTACACTGGAGATTGTGCAAACATTATGGTATCAAAGTGGCTGAAAAACACTAGAAACATGAGCCACAAAGAATTGTAGAAAATGATGAAGTTTATATCATGTAGGATCACCCAATACCAACAGTTCAAAAGATAGATGCTAGAAAACCAGACATAGTGGTCCAAGAAAAGAAGACAAAAGTAGCATTGATCATTGAAATCACCACACCCAGTGACTACAGTGTTTTGTGCATAGAGACAAAAAATCATAAAATACCTGGATCTGCAGGGAGAAATGAGAGCCATGTGGAAGAAGATACCCAGACAGTTCCAACAGTAGTAGGAGCAACGGGTCTTATAAAAACGAATTTACAATCGTATTTAGATATGTTACCAATTCATGTAACACCATACAAACTGCAGAAGGAGTCATTACTGGGCACACTGCAGGCGATACATATTACTTTGTTGAATTGTAAGAAGTTCGAATGCCATATTGTCAAACCCATATGTTTGAATTTTCAAAAGTTTGAATGTTTCAATGGGGATTTCAGTTCAGTGCAGAAAAGGGAAGATTTCCCTTTACTGCACTGTAGTGCGATGTTGGAGTTGGTATATTTAAAGAGAGGGGAGTGTGGGGGTGCAATGGGGCTTGCCCCCCTGCTTACAACCTTCAGGTAGGTTTTTATGTTTTTTATTTTATTTTTTTTTGATGTTTTTAAACTTTTGAAAGTTCGAATGTATGGGTTCAACCATATGGCATTTGGACTTTTGAAAGTTCGACAACATAATATGAACCTCTTTGCGGGTGCTGTGAAGAGCACTTTTGGCTGATATCAAAGAGTGAAACAATACTAATTTCATGAACTTTAATTGTACTTTGACTTAGGAATGGGGTCCATTCTCATCATGGTATTAGAAATCCAAAAGACTTGGAGAAATTAAAAACTGGGACTGCTGCACGAGTACAAGTCATGCTCCACTGTGTTAACACACACACACACACACACACACACACACACACACACACACACACACACACACACACACACACACACACACACACACACACTAAACCTGTTGAGTGACCTGAACTGGCTTTGTTGGCAGCTCACATGTGTGTCCCACACAATCACCCTGCAGTGGAATGGGCACCCTGTCCACATTAGGCAGGGTAGCTACTTACACCTTTGCAGGCATAACCTGGTCAATTGGATAGCTAACAGCACATACATCCATGGGATACCACCTGTGTCCCTGTTGGATGGGGACATCAGCTGCTGTCTTGCATACACATGGGCTGACATGTGGCCTAGGCATACGACTGCTCAAGGCCGATAGCCTAGTAACCTCATATGGTAGCAGGAATACCAGAAATGGCCTGAGTGCTGTGACAGACTGTGTTGTTATGTGTCCACACCCATCACTGCCATTGACTAGTGGGTGTCCCCTATGGGCAATGTTACAGTACCATGTCATCCAGCCTACATCTGACAAATAGGTGAGTGCTACTACAGGTGCATGTGGACATTCCAGAAACCTCCATCACCATCTCTGTCCAACCAGTGCTTTATGTACTTGTCCAAGTAGCTGACACACACACTTTGAGATTTGATTTATAAATCAGACAGACACACACTCTTGGGAAAGGCTGACACAGGTTTACTAGCTATGGCCCTTTCTGCCCCAGACTAAAAGGTAGTTATGGCTGCCACAATCCAGCTCTTTATCAACTACTCTAAGGCCCTTACCAAAGGGTGATGAATCCTACTGCGTGATGTGCTTATTATCCATATGGTAAGTGTGACCAAGACTAAAGCTATTGGAGTGGGCTATACAGTGTCACCAAATACATATGCAAGTACTTTAACAGCTTACTTATCTCTAAACAGACCAGCCACAATTACAAGGTTTAACTATATTTGATAATAACTAATAAAGGGACAACACAATACTCAATCAATACAGTCACGACAGAGTTCAGAATCATAGGAAAATATTTTAAGACAACATTGCAGGACAGTCTCAAATAAATACAGAAAACATCTAAAGTAATCTTTACTATATTCCCATAGATATATATATATATATATATATATATATATATATATATATATATATATATATATCTTTAAACAAAATTACTTTACCCTAGTTCCTTACTATTAGCAAGGCAAATGCAGATGAGTGGATGTTGTCAGATACAAAGACAAGTACAAAATGCAAAGTTCTTTATCTGAGACAGGTCAGAAATTAATAATAAACATTACTGCTGGGTTAGCTTAGATTACACCACTCTTTGTCACTTGCCTTTAGTTCCCAGGCTAACAGCAACTAACATACATTTTTACATCTCTGTATTAGGAGTACATATCTCTGAAATGTTTGTCTTTCATAGCACAGTTAAACACTTTTACATTTTCAACCTAGTAATTATTTATGTTCCAAGACGATACAAAAACCTCTAGCTGTAGACATTTATGTCTGCTTGCTGCACTGAAAATGAGATAACACATTCGTAAAACAAGTTCAACTTATTTTCTTGCAGTTTTGCAAGTTATCTCTGTATGTTCGAGGCTTCCAGCTTCTAGTATTAATACATACATTTGCACAGGTAATAGTTTATATACATTTCTGTTCTTGTCCAGTACAGTACACGGTGGTTCCATTCTTGAAGCTCAGTCATACCTCTCAACCTCTTAGAATAAGACATCTGGACAAAGTCACAAATAAAGGGGGGACAAAGGCACAAAACTAGTGACACTTTTTAAATATTGCTCTTACAAACTTAGAAAGTTGATAGAATAACAGGTTTTGCATTTGCGTGAATTTTCTGAAGGATATGACGTTTGACATTCGAATGTGTGCTATTATTTTATGACTTCATTCTTTAATGATTTTCCAGTGATTTGCCAGAAGAAACAGAAATGAATGAAAAACTGACTAAAAATATGAGGCAAAAATGTGGACATTCTGCAAAAATCTGGACAGTTGAGAGATATGAGCTTAGTACATAACATATAGTTCAACACACACTTCTGCACCTGTAGTTTTATATCCACATAACATATAGTTCTCTTAGATTTGTAAGACAAGCATATCAACCATATTAATATTCACAAATGACATATGATTATTTACAGAATTCCAGATAGTTGAGCTGGCAGTGTCACAGTCAGTATTGTACAACAGACAATCCTGTAGTAGTCATATGTGAGCATTGCTGGGGTGACTCAGGGGTCAGAGCTGTGATCTATGTCACTGCAGACAGAGCCATCAGGGATGGCCATAGGTGCTGGACAGCAGACTAACAGCAACATCTCAGTCCAGGAAGTGTTGTTGAGACCTACTGTTTAAATTCCTATTTCTCATGACTGCATCCCCCCATCTGCATTCCATTACAAGCTTAATTGTATGACATACCTGGTATAGTGCTGTACTCCTTTGTGAGAAGAAATCTACTTGTAGTGTCATAAAGAACTGAAGTCTGTCTTCATAAAGAAAGTGTCAGACCTGTTTACCATAGGCAGCAGCTTGCTTTTTGTAGGTAATGCTCATGAGCAGGTGATGGCCTGTGCACCAATCTGTGGCTCCCACTTACTAATTGCATCCAGAACAGCTGCAATCTTTCTGGAGCTGAATGCATAGGTTTTCCATTAGCCAATGGCATGGCAACACAGTGCTATAATTAAGGCCTTCATATGGGCCTTGGCCCTTTTCCTGGCCTGTGAGGAGGACATTATCTAGGTATGGGAGCAACAGCATCACAAAGGGTAGGTGGAAATACTCTCCACTGTTTGGATTGATATGTTATGTCCACAGTTTTCCATGCTATGTCTGGTCTTTGTTAACAGACTTTCAGATTCTGTAGCAGTGTACTGTGTAAATGTGTGTTGGAGTGAGTAAGAAGACAGGCAGTAGTGAGTGTCATACATCCTTTTCTATCTGACTGAGCATGCTACTACAGATGATGCTGGTCTATCAGCTGTGTATGTTTGTAGGGGGAGACTGTGACACATGTCCCTTACAACCTCAACATTCCCCCAAACCTTTATGTTTGGCTGTTGTGTGGATGCTCTGCTCTAAGTGTTTGGGAGCAATATTAGGTCTGTAGCAGCTGTGGTGGTGCAGTGGTTAGTGTTGCCGCCTCACAGCAAGAGGTTCTCCACTTCGATCCTCGGCTGGGGTGCCTTCTGTGCAGAGTCTGCATGTCCTTCCTATGGGTGCGTGGGTTTCCTCCGGGTGCTCCGGTTTCCTCCCACATCCCAAAGACATGCTGTAGGTGGATTGGATACTCTAAATTGGCCCTAGGCGTGAGTGCGTGCATGTGTGTGCCTTCCATGGAAGATTGGGTGCCCAGCTGGCAACTCAACACTGTAAAACTCCACTGACAATCATGACTGGATGGGTGATCCACTGTGGCTACCCCTAACTGGGAAAATCTGAAAGAAGAAGAAGAAGAATTAGGTCTTTAGCAGGTAGCTGGATATACTGCTGCATATATAGCAGGCTGCAATTGCTGCACTCTGGCCAGGAGTCAGACTAGGGATTGTGAAGACATTGGGGTAGAGCAAGTTGTTACTGTCATTGTGGCTGCAGTGTCAGCTGTTGTGTCAGAGCATGGCCTGGTTGAGGGTACCCACAACAGTCCAGGTGAGGCATGTTCCTGTGGTGCATATGTTATGTAATAGTGCCATCCAGAGAGTGTTAGGCAACATTTAGTACACATATTCATAATTGTGAAATGTGTCCCACCCTGCAGGCCTTTAATGTGATACTGTGGGTGGCAGTGACTGCAATAGGAGAAACCAGTTTTGCTGGACATTCCAGGGCTCAATTATTTCTATGTTGTGTTGACATGCATATAGTTGATGTGCCATAGACTGGGCTGTGGGCCAGGACTGTGGGTGTCTAGATGTGACAGATGCTAGAAATGTAACAGATAGAGCTACTGGGGCATTTTTATGGCAGGTGTATTTGTAAGACATATGTGAATGCTTACAGTGTGTAACACGGGATTAGCATGGACATGTGTGTTCTGACGGGTATGATGTATGTCATGATTTTGTAACCCAAATCTGCACTGCCTTTCCAGTATGTCAGCACACATAGTAGATTTTATGACCACCCTGCCATAAACAGGGGGCACAACTATGGATATTCAGCAACAGTCTGTACAGTTGTCAGCTCTACCTGATATTGTAGGCCTCCTGTACATCCAGCAGCATTTATTTGTCTGTGTACTGGCTCTGTGTCTGTGTCAGAGGGCCAAGTGCACTGTGATTTGGGCCACTAGGTGTAGGAGTAGTGTGTGAGTGGCAATCAGGATATGTTTGTAAAAACAGTTGATAGACTCCAGAGGTCAGTTGGCTTACTGATATTTTGCTCTGACTGTAGTTCAGACAGTTCTGGGTTCAATATTTGGCAGTGGTGTCTTTTTTTACTAAAGTTACATCACTGTAGTTCATGATATATTTACAAATGCATGAGTAATTCCCCAAAGCTGATTTGGTGTAGTGGTGTGTTGCTCTGACTGTAGTTCAAAAGCTCCTTGGTTCAATACTTGGCAGCTTTGTCTTTTTTTCCCATAATGTTACATGACTGCACTGCATGATATATTTACAAAAGCAGTATTAATTCCCCAGAGCTGGTTTGATATACTGGTGCATTGCTCTGACTCTAGTGCACAGGGTCCTGAGTTTGAGACTTGCCAGGGCTGGTTATTTTGTTAATGGGCAGAACAGTGGCTGAATGAGATAGTGATTAAAGCAGTTTTAAGTGGGCTTGCATGGGTTTGCACATTTCACCACGATGCCAAGAGATCCTTAGGTTCCCTTAACTAACCTTACTCCTGCTTAAACCCACGCTATTTCCAAACAAAGAAAAGAAAAAAAGGGTGATGTGAAAGTGGTGAAATGGGGGCAAGCAGGGGGAAAAACTTTATGAAAGGCAACTAGGGATGTGCAGGATGGGTGTAGGAAAGGACCATAGCTCTCCATTTCTTGCGAGCAACAGCTGTGCATGACGTGGACAATTTGGAAATTAGAGCCTCACACCCCACAAGGAGGGCTGTGGGTGACATAAATTTGTTGAGTAATTCATGGGGAAATTGATTAACATCAGTGTATGTGGAGGCAAAACAGAGCTATGTATGAGATGACATTTTTTTGGGGGACAGATGCCCCTTTTTTAAGGCGAGAGTGGGATGTTGAGGAAGGGTAGTAGATACATTTGGGGAGGTAAGTTTGATAGGTGAGGTTGCTTTTGCAGACAGAAAAGGCAGACAAGATAGCAGACAGAGGCGTTGTATGACACATGAGAGGTGTAAACACCTTGGATGGGGAGGGCGGTTGGGAATCAGAGGATCATGTGCCCCTAGATGGAAACAGTGGGACTGAGGTCCCCAACCATGGGAAGTCACCACTGCCCCTTCACGGCCCCAAAAGTGGCTGTGCTGGGGGCTGGATGACAGGGCCAGTCTGCCCCTCAAAGTGCACCAGTCTGCCCTCGATCTGGCACAGGCAGTCAACCAAATCGTGCTGGATGATTTTGTGTCGAGTGACAGGGTCCCATCCATGCTCATGCCCAGGGGGGATGGGCCCCATCCCCTGAGGCAGTTCCACCCAAGGGTGGTGCAGGACCAATGGAGGTGGCAGCTCTGGGTTGGGTCTTGTGCCACAGCCAGATGAGGTGAGACAGGTGAATCTGCTGGGATCTGCCTACTCAAACATGCTATTGTGTAGAGGCTTGCCAAAGTGCATTGGTTAGTCATGAACAAAACATTTCAACATTAGTTATAACAGCATGCATGGGTATTCCAATTAAACCAGAACAATAGAATTGAAAAAATGTGTTGCAAATGGAACACATGTATAAATGGAATAACAGTCATTATTGTAACAGCATGCTAGCAACAGTTACAGAAACAGGACACCAACAGTAGGATTTGAACAAGGTATGTTAGTATGCAACCATTGAAATATATGAACAGTAATACAACACAAGTGCCAACATTAGGTTTTAAGAACAACATACCTGTAGTATATGAATAATAATTAGTGATGCAGATAAGGGGTGGGGGGAGAAAAACAGTCCATTACCAACTGTATAAGCTATATTTTTCACAACAGTACTACTCAATACTCTACGGGTCTGCCCTCACTTTACATCTACCTGAGGCCTATAGCTACTGTAGCATATACATACCTGTTAAGCTTTTGACCTGAAATGGTATGGGGCAAGTTGTGACAACTCTGGGTACATGACTAGAGGGGACTCGTACATGTCAGGGTTACATATATGACTAACAAAGTGTACCCTGCACTGATGTTGTGTGAGTGTGCTACTGGCATACTTCAACTGGATTTATATCTGTGTCCAAGGTTATTAGCAACAGTGATCACTAGCTGTGACAGCATGACACCTGAGAGATGTATCGGGAAGAGTGCATGGTGTATATACCTATGCTGCTGTCATTTGTAGGCATGGGGGTTGGACACTAGTACATTTGTACACAGTTTATTAGTATACCCTTCATATAGCTAATACAAACATTTCTTTACCTGTAAGCCATGTGGAGAAAATATCTGTTAACACTACCTAACTGTTTCTACAAATAGTCAAGATTACTTGTGTGTAACTATAAACACATCTTAGTACCAGTCCCTCGATTCAAACTGTGGTCTGTGTGTGCAAAAATGAACAACATATCCATTTCTTATCACACTGAGCTACAGAGCCACTGCTGTTGGCTGCTTCACTGATTTCTGCCTAAAAGTCACTTGGTTACAAAGTCTGACGTTGTAATATAAGTAGAGTGTCACAGAAGACTGTAGTGACAGTTGAACATACATGCCTGAAATTCTTGCATGATGGATAGTTAGTGAACTGTGTATTAATACTTTGAATGCAGGTGTACACATTTAACCCCTAGTGGATGTGAATATGTGTGATATGTACAGACCATAGCAGGGTGCCAGGTTGCATACCCAACCCATATATTTTTGCACATCATATATTTGCAGTCTCCACCTATTACAGTCTCATACTTGCTTGCATCAGCATACTTACATTCGGGACTACATGTAGCTGAAATGCAAAGGTTAACACAAGACAATGCTGCAGGGGACACACTATAATACATTACACATTAGTATTCAAGGTTCAGACCCTGAGGCAGAACATATATCACATTTCATTGTATCTTGTTTTACAGCTCCACATCTACAGTTTGGCATAACAGCTTGTTATGAGACAAATCTCAGTGAATTCATGCTCTCATGGCCATATTTGCTGTGTAGCACCTGTACACCTGTATTTGTTTGACAACAGACCAGATTAAACACAACAATCTGTGGTAATAATTTTTATTGAGGGTGACATGACACAGTGGTTTATTACATACAAAATTCTAACTTCAGTTATACTGCATATCCTGTAGATGATGAATGAATGTCATTTATTACCGCACAGTAGCAATCACAGTGTACTTTATTACCAGATGGATTCCTACACAGTATTACTATAGTATTGGCTTTCTTTCATCAATAGTAGCTTGTTTGCTGCCTTCATCTGTATTACACAGTACCTGGCATTAGTCACTTATATCAATGTTGGTCTAATAACACATTTACTCAGCACACTCAGAACACACTATACCTAATGGCAGTAAACAATTACACTTTCATATTTATTGTACTATATATATATATATATATATATATATATATATTGCAAGTTAGATCTGTACTCACCACACTCTCGGTGCACCCTCGGCAGTCGTCCTGCATGGGCCTCAATGTTACAAGCCCTCTCCTCTGCAGCTGTGGGGGGAAAACACACTATGTATACCTGTCTATCAGATATTCATAGTACAATTTGATAAATCACCAGTTGATATACTTACAAACTTCTGGGGCATTCCGGGCCCTAGCATCTTGGATCCACTGGGCCAAGAGCACCCCCTTCCTCCATCTCAGATCCTCATAATGATGATGGACCTGCTTACCAGTGTGGAGGATGACAGTGGCATTGGTAAGCTCATGTGCCAGATGGTCCCAGGCCTCAGATTTGTATTCTGAACCCTGCTACTGGCCTTGCAGCAGTCTGTCATCATGGCTCTTAACGAGGAGCCCAGTCATGAACCTGGACTCCAACATTCCCCAGCACTGTGCCCAAATGTGCACTCCCTCTCCAGCACCTGCCATAGTTCCTACAGGGATCAAACTCCAATAGGTTCTGCCTGTATTCCCTCCTCTGTGGTTTAAATAAGGCCATTTTCCTGCCTTTTTCCACCATTGGACCATTTTCAAAAATGCTGAGCAAAGCTCAGCAGTGCACAAACCCACTAAGCTGTGTTGAGTAGTGCTTAAACTGGCAAATGCTTGGCACTGTTTAGCGGTGCACAAATCCACTTAGCTGAGCTGAGGACTGCTTAGAATGGAACTGCTTAGCAATCCTCAAACCGGCTAAGCAGAGCTAAGCATTGCTAAGTATTGCTTAGACAGGTTCTGTTTAAGCATTGCTTAGCTTGGCTTAGCAGTGCTTAGCAAAACTGAGCTAAGGGAAAACAAAATGTTTCATTTAAAAACATAAACATTAGATATTAATTACTCATTATTGATACATTATTATTAAGTGTATGTATTTTACTTTACATGACCTCTTCTATTTGCTTTCATTACATTACCTTGGGCTGTGACTGTATTGTATTGGACACTTGTGTTTAAATGGTGGTTTTCACCTCATATCTCCACTGACACCAGGATTCTTGACCAGCTACACTACCCTGGTTAACAGAAAACAATAACTACATAAATAAATAAAACAAAAATTAATATTAAAAGACTTTCTCATGTAAAATCTGAATGGTCTGTTTGGGTAGCCGAACCGTGCACCTACTGCACACAAAGCCATGACTTTAACCACTCAGTTATCTTGGCTGTGAAGATTTCAGCTATACATTTCTATACAGCTTCTCAATACATTTAAGTACTGCTGAGCAAAGTGCAGCACTGCGCAAACCCACTCAGCTACACTTAAACTTTGCAGAATTAGAATTTTTTTAAAAAATTAACCGTTAATTAAAACTTACACATCAGACTTTCAGTGTATTAAATAAGTGTCCGAGGACACTTTCTTTATTATTTTAGTGCCATACAGCACTTTCACAATGCAGGGGGTGTGTTATGGATACTGTAACACATCCCCTACATGACATTACACTTCACATTCTTCATTAGTGTCCGAGGACACTTTCTTTAATTGTTTTAGTGCCATACGGCACTTTGAGAGTGCAGGGGGTGTATTACGGATACTGTAACACACCCCCTACATGACATTACATTTCACATTCGTATTTAGTGTCTGGGGACACTTTTGTATTTGTTTTAGTGCCATACGGCACTTTCACAATGCAGGATGTGTGTCATGGATACTGTAACACACCCCCTACATGACATTATACTTCACATTCTTAATAAGTGTCCAAGGACCCTTTCTTTATTATGAAAGCACCTTTCAGAGTGCAGGGGGCATGGCACTGATCTGCATGTATATGGATGCTGAATGAGTGGTAGGGGTGTGTTACAGTGCTCGCAGATCAGTGTCTTTCAGAGTGCAGGAGGTGTGTCACTGATCTGCAAGCACTGTAACACACCCCCTAACACTCATTCAGCATCCATGTACACGGGTCCCCCTCAGTAGCACGCCTTCATTAATATTAAAGATGCACTGCTGAGAGGGAGATGCAGACATGGACACCATTCACTCCATGTAGGAATAATGCTATTCCTATATGGAATTTATTAAATCTGGGGGCATGTTTTTTTCTTTATAACAAATATCTTTCAGTTCACATTACATAAATAACTCATTTCGTGCCTTCTCTTAAACCTCATTCATCTTGGTGAATATTATTTTGCATGTATTGTTCCCACAAATTCCATTTATTTCTATGTAATCTCCTCCTTCCCTTTTCTGAGGGTCCCTCTTTCAGCTTCTTTATCTCTTTTATGACATTCAGTACATCAAATAAACTTGGTTTAGATTTTGTTTTCATTTTCTAGTAATTGCTCTTTTTTGGCATTCAACAAAATTAAACTTAATAATGCCTTACTATGTCTGTGTAATGCAGATTCTGTTTTCCTGCTCAAAATAATAAATTCCTTAGTTGCAGCCTTTTGTTCCCCCAATATTTCAGATAGAGTACTCTGTAGAGAATTTTTAAATCTACCAACTCATTACACTTTCAAAAAACATGTTCATAATTAACTCCTTTTCCTCATCCCACCTCCAACATTTGCAATCTAGCCAAGAAAAAAAATTAAAGTTTGTTTAGGGTATCAAAATACCTATGCAAACACATCCAAGCAAATATCCTAAAACTTCTGGACTCTGTTACATACTTGAGAACCATATATATGTTATCCATTTGTTCTCTTGTTAATTGATTTTTCCAGTCTCTCTTCATAATTTTTTCAAACCTCCTCTAATTTATTCTTATAGTTGTCATGCAATATTTTATAAGCCCTACTAATTATCCTTTTTCACAGCAGCATTTGTTCTAGATTCAACTAAAAATTCTGCCAGAGCATGTCTTTCACTTAGGAATTCCCTATCCCTTTTTCTTTGTCTATACTCTGATATCAGTCCCTGATAGGGAAGGCATTCTCTAGTCTGCAGTCCAAACTTATTCTTGGCTTCTTCACACTCTATTACCTTTCTCTCTCCAGTTATTTCTCCCAATACTTTGATCCCATTCCCAGTTTTCTCCAGTAAATTTCACCCCTCTTGCCTATTTTCTATACCCCTACTTGCAGTCATTCCTACTGGCAAAATCTTTTTTCTCCATTCACATGTCAGCTTAGTTCTTACAAAACTTTCTGAAACTTTATGAATATAATGTTCTGTGTGGTAGTCATTGATCTCCTTAAGGATCTGCATTGAAAATCCCATTCTGTCCTTATTTCATGAACTCCCGCCTACCCCACTTTATCATCATCATCCTCCCTCTTCCTCTTTGAATTGTAACCTTCTGCTTGTGTTGTGTATGTGAGCCTTAACTGTGTAGCTCTAACATATCTTCAAATCAGGTAATCCTAAACCACTTTGTTCTATTGGGAAAATCAGCTTATCCCACTTAACTCTTGCCCTTTTTCCCCTCCCATATCAATTCCTTCAACTGTTTATTAATTATTGTTCACAACTTCTCCTCTCACTGATAAAAATATATCTGACCTGTATATAAAACTAAAGGGACTAAAACATTTTCACTGCATCTATCATATTATACATATTCATAAACAAGAGTTTCCAGTTTCTCAGTTTTTGTATTATTTTTTGCTTAGTCTCTTTCCACATATCTCAGTACTCCTAAATACTTCATCTTATCATGTCCCCCATAAATATGGGTATTGCTGAACCAAGTCATGAGTGTGTATATAATTTACAGTTCTAGCCTTTATTTTAGCTTCATTAATTTTAAATTTCTAATTTTTTGCAAGAATTGGATTTGGAATTATCTAATAAACAATTAAAAATGCCATTGATTATTAAATAATAATTATTTATTACAAAGTAGAGATGCTTTTTAAGTAATGTAACTACCATTCCGGGAAACCAACATAGATTGACTAGTGTCCATATTCTACTTCTGTATTTTTTAATAATTAAAGTAAATAAATTATCATGTTCCTCATATTTATATAGAATTTGAAATGATTGCATTTCTTTTTTTTCCATAGAATAAAAACTCCTCTTCTTTTAGATTTAAAAGAAGATTAAGCTACAACTAAATATTTATTATAATTCTAGTTGTCATTTTTTACATGAGAAAATGAGTCTCTTGTAAAAATACAATAAGTGGGTTATTCAATTCTAAGTACTATATTAAGTTTGCCCTTTTTAGCTTTGTTTAGTCTATTAACATTTAATGCTAGCAATGTTAAGTTCATAGTGAATCAAAGTAAAAAAAAAAAAAACAAAGATACTTTGAAAGTTATACAAGCAAATAAAATAATATAGATTACTGAAAACAAGCTTGTATTTAACCTATGTTTAATAGATAGAGTTTCAGGCAAAAGAAGAATAATATTAAATACAAAAAAAATTCTTAAAAAAATAAACATGGAATATCAGCTATTCCTAGTCTATAACAGAACAAACAAATCTCAAACTAAGTATCTTTAACCTTCTGATAAAAATATCAACCATAATAACGGAGCTCTGCATTACAAAATATGACAATATGGTCAAATCATAAAATAAGGCATTGAGATGAATCGTGGCACTATAATGTAAAACCTTCCATTAAATAAGAGAGGTTAATTCTCTTCTCTTCTCTTCTTTTCTCTTATCTTCTCTCTCTTTATTAACTTCTAAGATAACAAAGAGCTCATTGCAAGTTAAATAGTTGAAACATTCACACACAACATGGGAAACATTGTACGCAAGACAGATAGCTGAAATAATTAAGTTAAAAACAGCTTCTTGCATTTCAGATCAAAGCCATTAAAAAAGGAAAAGAACAAGAAGCCATCAGCTCAACAAATCTCCCAAAGTTCAAGTATACAACAAGCTTATTCAAAAGTCAAGCACATCCACTACTCAAAAACACATCAATGCAAAAAACACATACAGCCAATAAAAACAAAAAAACAAATAAAGAAATAAAAGAGAAAGATCAGCAGTTACAAAGCACCATACATCATTCAATAAAACAAAGAAACATTGCAAAACCCATGAGACCTCAAGCCAGAACAAGCATACACTGACTGCACAAAATAAAAGATTCAGGCACACATGCAGAGTCTATCAAAATAAAACTCCATGTCTAATTAGAATATATAAACTACTCAAGACCTTAGGAGAATAAGTTAAGCATACAATAATGAGAAGTCAAGGAAAGACATATTAATAAAAAAGAATGGTTTAAAAGAAAATGAATACATCAATAAACAAAAGTACCTGCATAACAGAAAAGAAAGGTGAACTGAAGAAGTGCAACTGCGACAACACACAAAGCTTTCCCATCTCTTGTCATCACGCCAATGAATAGGAGAATATAAAATCAAAAATAGACAGCAAAGATATTGCTGGATCATTAGCCATTCTATAAATAAATCTGATAAATTAAATACAGAGTCAGGAGGAGAAAATAAATAAAACAATTAAAAGGATATGAATTATTAAAAGAAAGAGATAAGGGGTCTGTATCTATAAGAAAGAATACAAAAAAAGTTAATGTTTAATTAAAATACATTTAAGAGAAAATAATATTGCTTAATATAAATTAGGAAATCAAAATAAAAAGCAAACTATGCTGTATGTAATACAGGGTGATAAGCAAATTAAAAACTTTACCTTATGAACATAAAATAAAGAACATATATGTAATAATTATTTCCTTTGATGGAAAAAACATTAAGACTTTCTAATCTCTTTTATAGCTGATTCTGTGTTTAAATCTGTTTTTGTCTTTTCTTTCTTACTTCAGACCAATTAGATTTTTCTGAAGATCTCTTAGAGGTAAAAAAAATCCAGTCCATTTCCTCTGTAAAAGAGATGATATTATTATTTTTAATGAAGAACAGTGCTTCGTCAGATGCTGAAGATTCTAGAACCAGATGTTAGATAAAGTTTTATTCTTGCTGGAAAAGTTAATTGAACCCTAATGTTATTTTGTTTAGGTGATTTAATTAATAGACACGCTTTTTTTCTTAACTCCGTCGTCTTAGGTGAATAATCGTTATCAGATCTTATAGGTAACTGACCATATTTAACCAGTGCTTTCAACCAGACCGTCTTTAATACCAACTCCTTATCCAAACAAGAAAGAAAGACATTTCACAACTATTGATATGAGAATCAGAAGAGTTTGTGGAAACTGGTTACTGGTTTGCCTACTGATCTATGGGATCTTTCAATACCAAATGAAAAACTTTCCAGAAGATTGTGTTTTTTTAAGCATTTTGTTTTATTTTTTTATATGGTATTCTTGTTACAGACTTGTAAATAGTTATAGGTTTGTTAAGTTTTTTTTTCTTTCTTTCTTTCTTTCATCTATTGTTAAAATTTTAATAAAAAAGTTAAAAAAAATAAATAAACTAACAAAAGGTGTTTTTGGTAGCTAGGCTGTCTGAAAAGAGACCATATCCTCTCCTTCTCTTTCCAGTAAGCCAAAAATTCATATGTTGTTTCTTCTTTCTCAGTTTTCTAGATCATCTACTTTTTCAAGCAGTCAAGTGTTATGTTTTACTCAAGTCACTGTCTGAGAATCATTTTCTTTAAGGGGGCTGTCAATGTCAGTTAATGCATACTCAAGTAACTTTTGTTTGTAACTGCTGATCTAAATTCTTGAAAATATTTGTTGTTTAGACTATTTTCTTTAATTCCCAGGATGTTTTCCTTAAATTTATATATTTTAGCAGACAAATCTTATAAAATTGACATTTCCTGTTGCAACTCCTTTTTGAGAGTTTGTATGGTTGTCTTTAGAGCTGCTCATCGTCTGTTGAAAGATTTTCCCTAAAGTAATTCTAACAAGAATGACCCTGAAATTAAGCAAAATCCAGTTGAAATATTTAGAAATCTCTTGGAATAAAAATTTTATTTTTTACAAATATTTCCCATTAAAAAATGTTAATTACTGCAGAGCTCTAAAAAGAGCTGCTATCTCAGTACCATCCAAGCTACACTCCTCCATATGGCCTTTTTATCTTCCCTGTGTTTTTTTAAAACAAAACAGTACAATGATAAACTCAGAATGGAAAAACTTTATATATATATATATATATATATATATGGGTTCCATACACTAGATCGAATTTTCACTAATTTGAAATAGTGCATGGAATGCTCACTGCAGCGAAAGTGCACTTAATCGAAAGTGCACTTGTGCGAAGTTCAGTACAACTAATGGGTGTTGTCCTGAACTTCCATGCAGTACTCACGGACCTTAGGGTTAGGGCATGGGTCATAGTAAGGGGATAGCCCATAGGGCTATCCCCTTACCATGACCCATGCCCTAACCCTAAGGTCCGTGATGACTGCAGTGCAGTGAAGGACATAGCAATGTCCCCCACTATGGTGTGATAGTCACAAACCTTAGGGTTAGGACATGGGTTAGGGTAAGGGGATAGCTTTACTAACTACCCCCTTACCCTAACCCGTGCCTTAACCCTAAGGTCTGTGACCATCACACCATAGTGGAGGACATAGCTTGTTTTTTATGTCCTCCACTGTGCTGCGCTGTTTTTGGTGAAGTGCACTTACGCAAAAGTTCACTTTCGTTAAAGTGAACTTTCGCAGAAGTGAGGCTTCCTATTACAAGTTCGAAGTAGTGAACTTTCATTCTTGTAATAGGAATCCATAAATATATATATATATATATATATATATATATATATATATATATATATATAAAGGAATAGAATATATTTCAATAGATTGCTTAGCATTTAGTAATAATATTAGTGGTAATTAATGTCTCAGAACTATATAATTAATAATGGTTTAATATTTTATACAACCTGAGAATAACACTTTGCATTTTAGTGCTGCAACAAAAACAGAAACTTCATACCAGCACAAATATATACATAATGTTGGGACCAGCATATAAACTACATATAAGCACTGAACAGATTCTAGGACCAACTACCCAATTATGTAGCAGAGGAGTCAAAACACAACCTACTAAGCTATAGTGCATAAAGCAGCATGAAGAAACACCCACACTGTAAAGTTTCTGCATACATTTAAAAAATGTGCACCATATAAAAATTCCTTATTAATTAAAATGAATGAAGCACCCTACCTCTGATATCCCCTGGTATATTGATTGTCTTGTGAATTCAAACAGATAGATAGATAGATAGATAGATAGATAGATAGATAGATAGATAGATAGATAGATAGATAGATAGATAGATAGACGGATAGATAGACAGATAGATAGACAGACAGACAGACAGACAGACAGATAGATAGATAGATAGATAGATAGATAGATAGATAGATAGATAAAATACACTTTGTTCTGAGACAAAATACAATAGCCACTGTACTTTTGAACATATGAGACAAATATCACTTTAACAGCCCTGTTCAAATAAATAATAAAAAGCAATGCAACATTCAGCAGACTGAGCACAGCACCTCAATCTGAGCAGTCATCAATATCTGTGATTACATTCCCTTATAGTCTTATGATATCTCATATTACAGTTCCTTTCTGAAAGTGCCCAGATGAAAGACAATGTCATGCATGAACCAATTCAAGCTAATATAGCTCATTAGCCTTCAGGAACCACAATCCACAAAACAATATTGAACAAAGGGAAAAATAAGAGCTGAATGAGCCTCTCAAAAACTAAGAAAAAGGTAAGGCAAAGAGATGTATGCATTATCAAAGAGTTGCACACTCATAAACAAACATTGTTGAAGCAGCTGAGGCATACACATTTATAACATATCCCATCAGAATTATTTACCTTTAGCAGGAAGCACCACATACATTCACATAATGGCAATGATTCATCAAATTTCTAGCTGTATCAAAAATGTATAATGTGATATTCTATTAATATTTCCAACAGCTGTTAAAATATTTTAGAACAGTAAGAAAATCACATATATACCACTCCTGCATCTATCTTTAAAACAACCGTGCTGTATTTAGCATTCATATATGACCCCACTTTTCAAATCTCAGATGTCTCAGAAAGCCAGCTTTTACTATTTAATGTGGTGTGACATCCATCCTCTGGGCCATTAATCAAGGAGCCTGAATCCTTACCACTGACACCGGTGAGGGACATTCACTTGGAACAAAAATAAATGCACACAGTATTTCCAGATACAGCTGTCTGCATCAAGGACAATTTCCCTTAAGAGCACACAGGGAACACACTCAGTTCAGGGTTTGGGTTTTTCTATCTCTCTCTCCAGGGCCCCAGTAAGACTCCTCATCGGCACAGCTGTAGAGTTGAGTCCTCAGTCGAGTGTCCCAGCCAAGTCCTCCAACTCCCTCTCTGTGAAACCAGTGCTGTCTGTCCCTGCTCCAAGTAGCTGATAAACACACAGTTTTTGATATGATTTTTGCATATACACACACACACACACACACACACACACACACACACACATACACACACACCTGGGAAAGGCTGTTGACCAATGCAGTAAGACTTTCAGGAGTGGCCAAAGTGTCACCAAATAAATATAAATACTCTCAATGGTTAAAATAGTCTCTAAAGGACCAGTCACAATGAAAAGTTTAAATATATTTACTAATAAACAATAAATAATAAAAGAGCAAGAAAATACTAAATATCTATTTCCAATAAACACCAGAGTTTCAATCATGGGAAATATTAAAATAACACAGATGATTAGATTCACACAGATACAGAAGAACAGCACTTAAGTAATCTCACTATATTTTCCTGATTGATCTAAAGAATTACTATACCCTAGTTATTAACTAAAGCAGAGCAAGATGAAGTGGGTGAGTGATCCTTCTATATCAGGTTACAAAAACAAACTGCTCTGAGACTTCTGTCTCATCTGGTATTAAAACATCATTTTTTGTGCTGGATTACAGAATGACATCACATACATCTATTTATCTGACTTCTGGTTCCCATACTACCTACCTTTACTAGAAATTGAACCAGAATCTCACACATATGTGTTACCATACACATAGATAGAGCTTTGCTAGGATGTGTTATAGCATTTGGAAGCCATAAAACAATTTCAGCACTTCTACCCTTCCAGGGTAGCAATTAGTCCACTGCTAAGGACAATACAGAAGGCTTCCTAGTACAGACTTTTTGTCTCTGGCTGCATTGAGAGCTGTGAGATACAATCTTTATGGCTTATACTAAGTAATTTAATTTCAACTATTTTTCAAAGTTAGCTGGACTGAGATTAACCTCTTCTTTTCCAGTAACTTCTGTTACAATGTTTTGATTTCAGTAGTTACCATACAGTCTGATATACAGGTATACTTATTTTTCTGTCCAGCCGAACCCACTGTTGGTTCATTTTTAACACAAGCAGCTTTACAAATACCTTTTTTAACACAACCATCTGTACAAATCAGTTTGATATACAAATGACATATAATTCTTTACAAAATGCCAGCTAGCTATGCTGGCATATGTTACAAATTCTCTGCCCTCCTCTTCCTAGCATAGCTGGCAATACCTCACATTGTCATATATTTATATATATGTATTCCAAAATAAGAAGTGCTAGTTTGAGTATTTCTCTGAGACAGAGGCAGCCTATGTGTGTGTAGAGTGCCTCGTGCCTCAGAGGCATAACAAGTATGGGAATTTCATGCTGAAAGCTAAAATGCTTCTGTCTGTTTTACAAACCCATAGCTGGTAAAATCAACAGAATAATTTACCTTGAATTTATAAAGTTACAACAGTACAAAAAGAGGTAATCTGCTTATTTACATCTGTTAATTGCTAGCTTAAAGTGATTATAACTCCAATTTGTAGGTAAATATTCAGAATAAAATGTGTGTGTGTGTGTGTGTGTGTGTGTGTGTGTGTGTGTGTGTGTATGTAAATATATATATATATATATATATATATATATATATATATATATATATATATAAGAGAGAGAGAGAGACATGGGTCCCCTTCGCATGGTTGACTTTTCAGAAAGTCGACTTTCATATGGCCAAGACCATATGATCGACTTTCGAAAAGCCAACCATGGGGAACTGCTATCTCTGTACAGTGCAGAAATGGAAAAAATTTTCTCTTCTGCACTGTAGTGTGATCTCGGAGGTGGTATATTTAAGTTATGGGGGGTGCAGTTGAAATGTAAGTGTTTGGTGTGTGTTATGTGTTTATTTTACATGGTTGTCTTTTCAAAAGTTGATCATATGGTCTCGGCCATATGAAAGTCGACTTTCTGAAGAGTCGACCATGTAAAATAGACCCATATATATATATATATATATATATATATATATATATATATATATATATATATATATATATTTATAGTTCCCCTTCAGAAGACTGAATGATCATAAGCTGGAAATTCATAAGCCTGAGACCAAAAGCCTGAAAACTCAAAAGCCTGAAACCCAAAAGCCTGAAAACACACAAAATACACATACTGACTTTAATGTGGCTTTGCTATTCTTAGCGCTGTGGTGGAAAGTTACGGGTTGGGTTCAGGTAAGTGTGCAATTGTTTTTACGTTAGGGTTAGGGGCAGGTTAAGTGAGTTAGGGTTAGGGCGCAGGTTAGGTGTGTGTGCAATAGTGACGGACTTTAGGGTTAGGGGCAGTTTAAGTGAGTTAGGGTTAGGGCACGGGTTAGGTGAGTGTGCAATAGTGATGGACCTTAGGGTTAGGGTTTGGGTTAAGGTAAGTGGGTAGATAGTAGTGTCTTTGTACTGGCATATTAGCATTATTTGTATTCTGTGTGTTTTCAGGCTTTTGAGTTTCAGGCTTTTGAGTTTTCAAGCTTTTGAGTTTTCAGGCTTTTGGTTTCAGGCTTATGAATTTCGAGCTTATGATCATTCAGTCTTCTGAAGGGGAACTATATATATATATATATATATATATATATATATATATATATATATATATATATATATATATATACAGAGAGAGATAAATATAGTTATAGATATATATCTGTCCTTGTCATATGAATTTGGCTCATATGATCAACATTCGGAATATCGAGTTGAAATTCTCAAATCCCATAATATCAATTCCTCAAAAAGGAAAGGAGCACCTACTTTTGCATGAAGGCAACCACCCATGCCCCAACATGACCTACTCCTTATATAAACTAACTCTGAAATCACCAAGTGACAGGGTCCCATATATATATATATATATATATATATATATATATATATATATATATATATATATATATATATATATATATATATATATATATATATATATGGTTTACTATTAAAAATTTGAAAGTTAAAATAAAAACAGTACTTAAAACCAAAATAATTAACCAAAAAGTATAATTGCTGATGACGTGCCAAAAAATGTACGTAAATATCGAATGCAACATTTTACAACAATAACCAGCAATCCCATCCAATTCATGAAATCCATATTGAAGCATACGCTGGTTCTATCCACACTAGAAGAGTATAGCAATATATGAATGCTATAACCCAAAGTAACGTGTACAAACATAAATTTAAAGCAAATGTGTAGCAAATCTGATTGCCATAACTAGTGCCAAATACTCCTGGATAACTCAATGCATGCTGATCAGCCATATTATCACAGCACACCTATAAGTTAATCACATTTTAAACATTACAAAGTTATGTATGCACTACATGAGGATAATTACAACTTTCCTATAGTGTAAACATGCTCTTATAGCACTACATGCATAAAGGCCCTATACATTATATACCGGTCACAAACATAGGTATGTGCTGTCTGCACTTCCAAGACACCATGTAAACATCGCCACCCCCTTCTAACACATCTCTTCCGCAGCGCACACTGCAAGATAACTACACTATCACTTATAGATGCAGACACTATCTGTAGTATGTAACATATGCAGTTGCATTCACATAACAGGACATAGCACACATTTTCACTGTTACAACAATATTGCCACTTAAAGCATTAGCAACACATTTCGCAGGTTCTATGGTGACAGTCAGCTAAATATAGCAGCCATAACTTCCAAATATGGTATTATTTATAGCATGTATATATTGGCAGTAACTTTATTTGGTTGCTGGTAGGATTCAGCTGCTACTTTAGGCACATACTGAACAACAGAAGTATAAGGTCGGAATGTGGGAGATATGCTGTAATGACACTTGCTCTGCAACAGACCATAACTATAAACTTAAATTGCATTTACAGTTGCAACATCATCATAATCCAATTGCTTCAGCAAAATCACATAGACAGTATTATACACGGCTCTACAGTTACAGTTACAGTTGACGTGTAAGGCTACATTTGCAATACACCTTTACTGTCCTATCCTGTTTTAATACACCTGTTACACCAGCAGCAGAATGTTATATACTTACCCTTCCTAGGTATTCCTTACTGTCCAATATGCTGCCCTCGAACAATGTCTGGCACTAACTTCCTGATTATCACCTTCAACGCTGTGTTTACATCTGCTAATATCCCATCCACGCATTACGCTCATATGCCACATCCTATATTTGACTACATGTTAGCGTCAGACAAGAATGTGATGCAGCTGTGTTGTCGTCATCTTAGAATGCCAGATTCCTTTATGCGACGATCATATGTGGGCCAGGAAGGTGTTTACGACATTATGAGTGTCGGAATTATGATCTGACAGCAACAAATGAATTCAGAATGGTGTACTTCGAACATTTCATAGGCATGTAAGTGACCGATGACATTATAATAGTAAACATATATATATATATATATATATATATATATATATATATATATGGTTCTAGGTCATAAGCTTGACAGCCACTCTCACCGACAACAAAAACATCGACACCACATTATCGACAAACCAGAAACAGGACAACTCACATGCCCGACAAACAAGTAACCGACGGTCCACAAACACGAAACCCCACACACTGCACACACCACAATAACAACAATCAACTAACAAAACACATCCCCTTATCCAAAAACCACACACAGAACACAAGCACACCAAAAGCCTCACAAACCCACAGTAAACCTCACACATACAACTACGTCCAACCCTAACCCAAACCCTTACCCTAAGGTCCGTCACTATCGCACACTCAGCTAACCCGCCCTAACCCTAACTCACTTAACCCACCTAACCCAAAAATACCACTACTGCACACTTACATAACACGCCTAACCCTAACTCACTTAACCCGCCCCTAACCCAAAAATACCACTACCGCACACTTACATAACCCGCACCCTAACCCTAACTCACTTAACCCACCCCTATCCCCACAGACTGTCACTATCCACACTTACCTTTGTCGCACCCTAACGTCCGTCACCACCACATACTCACACAGCCTTCTTTCCAACTCACTATCTCTGGCGTCGGAGTTTTCATCCGTAGCGTCGGTCTTCCGAGTGTCGATCATCTGGCGCCCGCTCATGCGTTGTCGGTAATCCCAGCTGTCGATCTTCTAACCTACACCCATATATATATATATATATATATATATATATATATATATATATATATATACATATATGGATTCGTATCACTTCACTGAAAGACCATTTCATTGAAACCCATTTTACTGAGACCAAATCACCTAAAGTTCATTTCACTGACAGTTCCTTCACCTAAAACTCATTTCACTGACAAGTAGTACTCTAAGGCAAGTCAAAGGTATATGTCCTTTTCCCCACTGTAGTGTAATCCTGGTGTAAGTATATATAGTTGAGAGGTATGGGGAGCACAGCCCCCCACTTAATTTGGTTTTCTGTTGTCTGGTTTTGTTTTACATTATTTGGTAAAACCGAACTAGGTGGGGGGCTACGCCCCCACACCCCCTAATGTGGGGGGGGGCTGTGTCCCCACACACACACCCTAACTATATATACTAACACCAGGATTGCACTACAGTGGGGAAAAGGACATATACCTTTGAGTTGCCTTAGAGTACTATGCGTGAAATGAGTTTAGGTGAAATGAACTTTTGGTGATTTGGTTTCAGTGAAATGATTGTCAGTGAAATGGTCTTTCAATGAAGTGATACGAATCCATATATATTATACACACACACACACACACACACACACACACACACACACACACACACACACACACACACACACACACAGGGATCCCTATCAGTTAATCTAGCTTTCTCATCAAGACCATATGATCGAGTTTTTGAAAATTTGAAGCTTTTGAATGGAGATCGTGGTACAGCTAGGCTCTGGAAACTTACCCTTTTCCTCACTGCAGTGCAATCTTGGATTTGCTTTATATAATTTGCAGGGAGTCTGGAGTCTTGCTCCTCTGAAATAAAATTTAAAAAGGTAGATATTTTGTGGGGTTTTTTGATGTTAGAGTTTTCAGAAACTCTCACACACTCTCTCTTAGACTCACAGATATAGCTCTGTGTGTTTCTGTGTATTGTGTGTGTGTGTGTGTGTGTCTGTGTACATATATACATACAGCTGAAGACAGACATACAGGCAGACACACACACACACACACACACACACACACACACACACACACACACACACACACATACACACACTCACACACACACGTGTATGACAGGTCATCAACAGGACACTCATTCAACCAAAAAAAAAAAAAAAAAAAAACAATCAAGTCCCAAGCCATACAAAAATAGAGAAGCAAAATGCCTCCTCTGCACCCTCAAACCCTCACACCCCCACTACATACTAACTCCAAGATCACACAACAGTTAATGTAAAGCGAAACATCAAAAGCAAACAATACACACAATTTTGGTGCAATCAAACACACTGACAAAATAAACTGTAGAATTTTTGCATGCCTCTTATCACCCTTGTAAAGTTAAATATACTTAACTTACTCTTGGGTATTGATAAGCTTACTTCAACACAAGGATTCCTGCATTCCTCCACCAGCTTTCCTTATGTACTTTATTTCCATACCTGTCTGTGACACACATCAATTCTGTAGTCCTCACACATGCTGTTTTGAGGTGCTGCCTTTCTTCTTCAACTCCACCTATTTCCTCCTTTTCTTGGGGTGCTAGAACCCTGAGTAATTCACTAAACTGTTGTACTTTTTCCCCAGTCAACTTCCATGTCTCTGTTTACCTTAGAGCCTTCTCTGACCATTGCTTGCAGCTGATTGTGGCAACTAGTGGTTTATGATGTGAGCTGAATGATTCACTGGGGATGACTTTGCAATCATTGATTCTACCCCAGTGCCCTTTTCTTAGTAGGAAGAAGTCTACCTGAGTTGCTTGTTGGCCACTCATGTATGTGACTTTGTGACTGTCTCTCTTTCTGAACCACGTGTTGGCTACTATCAAGCCATTTGCCAGACAGAAGTCTAGAATGGCCTCTCCTTTCTTATTCCTGTTGCCCCACCCCATGTGGAACCAGGCATTCCTCATATCCTGTTCTGTCTGTCTCAATATGTGCAAGTCACCCATTATCAAGACCAATTCATGTAGTCCTGCCTTACCTAGTAGGTCATGAAACTGCTGTCTGAACTTTTCCTCACTGTCACAACTGACTAAGATTATGAATACTGCCCTATCATTACACTGGGGTCTGATTGCCACTAGTCTAATATCCCTCACTGCCTTATTTCTAGCCTTTCCTCCTCCTAAATCCCAAGCCAAGCAGCTTCACTGCACTGCCTTCCATCTTACCTCTTGGATACATAAGATGTCCAAGCTCCTCCATTATCATGTCATCCATTTCCAAGTTGCATCCTGTCAGTGAACCTACATTAAATGTAGCAATTCTCAGTTAATGTTTGGCAGGTTGATTTGTTTTACCTCTAGTTTTTGCTCAACAGAACTATCCCAGGTGACCATCAGCCAGCTGACTGGTATCTTATTGACTCAGGGCTGGGCTTAATGGCAGGCACACACTGGCCAATGCCAATAGGGGAGCATGGGTCCTTGGCAGAGGTCAAAGATGGCCAGGTCCTGAATGCACTTATCACCAGTAACTACCCATGCCCATTCTGGTGACATTGGTCAACATGACTGAATCACCTGAGTCGTGTTCTACGCCATTGAGTGACTAGTCCTGCCACAACACACAATCTGTGATTCATTTTCTCCTACCACAGTAGATGCCCAAATCAGTTGGTCTGCACAACTCTTCCCCCATAGAGCACCATGTAGAGTCTATGCTGTTGCCCACAGCTCCAGTCACTGGTGAATTTAAAGTGGAAACACTCAGCATGTTTTTCAGAGGTGGGAGGAATCCCACAGAGACACATGGAGACCATGCAAACTTCAGACAGACACTGACCGGAAATCAGGATCAAACCTTGTATCTTGTGCATGGGAGGCGAAGACTTTAACCATTACACCAACTGGTCTCTTACTAATGTATGTTTGTAATGTATAACCTGTTATTCTATTAAATTTCTAAGTTTATAAGAGTAATATTTCAAAATTCACCCTATTTTTTGGCCTTTGTCCACCATTCTTTTTGGCTTTGTCCAGAATTCTTACACAAAGTGATTGAGAGGTATGATGTCTCTGCTTCTGTATAATGGTCTTTTTAATAGTTCCTATGTCATCTCTGAGGTGTTCTTTACATGATTAGTAGAAATGTGATGTATCAGCTGGTCCATATTCTCATTTACTGATGCTGAAGTTAGATGCTGTATTTGTTCAAGATATTTCAATTTTATTCAGTCACATGACCTAACCTGCACTGATATAAATACTGTCTGTGGAGCATATACAGTAGCTGCTTATGAGCACATTGTAGAACTCTACTGGGAGAGGATGAAACTGGTTTGTGTTTGTGCAGCACTGTGGAGAACTGAATAAAAAGGTGTTCTAATTGTGTATGTGTGTGTGTGTACAGGCACACAAACACACACACATACATACATATCTATATATGTACTATCTATTTGTATACATATATATATATATATATATATATATATATATATACACACACACACACACACACACACACACACACACACACACACATATTCTCACATAACATGATGGCTACTGGGAGATAGCATGTCATGTCCAAAGCAGACACCCAAGCAGCCGCTACCCCAAAACAAAACACGTGCAACACATATCTCACAAAGCCAGTGTGCCAAACAGTCACAGCCCTTAAGACTTAACAACACACCTGATACACTTGTAATAGGTGACTCTATCATCAGGCACACTGACGTCCCGCTCACCAGGCTGAACAAGGAGAGGGTCATGGTGAGCAGCCTGTCAGGCGCTAGGATCCGCCACATAACACAAGCACTCAGGTCACTCCAAGGCAAATACAAATATGACTCAGTCATTGTCCATGCTGGTGTGAATGACCTGAGACGTACCTCCCTGGACTACATGAAAAGAGACATAAAGGAGCTCTCTGAGCATGTAGCCCAGGCCGGTATGACCCTGACCTTGAGTAGCATCTTACCCTCACCAAGAATGATGCCACAATATGAAGACAAGATGATCAATTTCAACAATTGGCTTAAGTACTGGTGTCATTCAAAGGGGATCCAATGCCTGTCAGCTTGGGATGATATGCTCGACAAGCCACGATGCTTCGCTAGGGACGGCTTGCACCTGTCACCCTGGGCTTTTGGATATTGGCAAAGGCTCTTGCTACCCCATAGTGCCTTTTTTAGGCAAGGCTCAAAAGACAAACCCACCTCCATAGGTAACACAATGGATAAGAAACTAAGAGTAATGCTACTCAACGCCAGAAGTCTAAACCTCAAGATGCACGCACTCGAAACTCTCCTTAGCATGGAGAACATCGATATCTGTGCAGTAACAGAAACCTGGTTCAGGGCTCCCGAGAGCACCCCAGCACTACCAGGTTATACCTCATACCATGCTTTTCGGCCCCAAAACTTGGACCGAACCACAAAAGGAGGGGGATTATCGATATTCATCAAAGATACCCACACCTCCAGGTTGGTGGCAAAGCACGAAGCATCAGAGACTATCCATGTGCAACTAACAGTGGGTAAAACTGCCTTCCAGTTTATAGCCTGCTACAGACCACCCTCCCAAACCCAGGAACCCCACTCGGCCTTCCTGAGAACACTGGAAAATATGAAGGTCTCTCCAAACGCCATTATATTGGGCGACTTCTACTACCCAAACATAGACTGGGAGCATTACTCTAGCTCCAACACCCTAGCCCAAAGGTTCCTAGAATTTATAAACTCAAATGCTATGGAACAACTTGTTACCACTCCCACAAGAGGGAAAACATACTGCACCTGATCATCACCAACCTGGGCACTCTATGCTCCAGACCAGAAGTGTATCCTCACTGGTAAGATCAGACCATAAACTAATCTCACTGGATATTCACATCCCGACCCCACCCCCTGCCCAGAAAACCACAGTGAAAATCTTCTCTAAAGCAAATTTTACACTCCTCAAAACTGAGGTGGAATCCTTCAAAGCCCCGGCCTGTGGAAAATACGCCCAGACCGCAGAATTCTTTATAAACCCATTCTATGAACACCTTCAGGAATACCTGGATCATGCGATCCCAAATAAAACCAAGACCCAATCCTTCAAAGGCAGACGTCCTGTCTGGTGGACCCCAGCCATAAACAAACTATACAATAGAAGGAGGAAGCTACTAAATGATAAAGCAAAATCCCAAAAAGGGAAGGCATCACTGATCAGTATTAGCAAAAAACTACGGGCACACATCAAATTGTCTAAGGCCAGCTTCGAGAGAAAAATTGCACAGGACACTAAGGATAATCACAAGGCTTTCTTTAGTTATGTTAGGAACCTGGGTGGTAATTCCCAGATATGCTCAGAATTAGTCCAAAATGACAAAAAATACACCGAACCCACAGACATTGCCAACATCCTAGCTGACAGGTTCAGCGCAAACTTCTCCCCACTCTCCCCACCAAAAGGGCAAATATCTATCCCAGCAGAGTGCTGCCCCCCTGACATCTCAGATGCTCAGGTAAGAGCCGCCCTCTCCAAAGCAAAAAACACAGCATCAATGGGACCAGATGGTGTCCCGGGCTGCGTCCTACATGAACTCAAAGAAGAGCTAAACCCAAACATAAAACTACTGTTCAGTCTCAGCCTTACTACAGGATATGTGCCCAAAGAGTGGCGTACAGCAACAGTGGTCCCTCTACATAAAGATGGTGCCTCAACGGATCCTGGAAACTATCGCCCCATAAGCCTGACTAGCTTGGTCTGCAAAGCTATGGAAAGGATCATCATGGACCTCATAAATAAAGATATTGGGGACTTACAGACACTGGATCCTACCTGGTTTGGCTTTGTTAAGGGCAGATCCTGACTCTTAAACCTGGTCGATTTCTTTGAAACAGTCACCAAGGCCATTGACGAGGGGAAGGTGGTCCACACAGCCTACCTGGACCTCGCAAAAGCCTTCGATACAATACCCCACTCGGGCATTATAGATAAGCTCACCAGCTTAAATATAAACCCCTATGTCACTAGATGGATTGCAAACTGGCTCAAGGACAGAACCCACATGGTTAGAATTGCTGGAGCCATGTCAGACTCCAAACCAGTTACAAGTGGTGTCCCACAAGGCTCAGTCCTGGGACCTCTCTTGTTCGGTATATATTTCTCGGAGGTACAGGCCAACACGGAGGGACTGTGGCTGACCAAGTTCGCAGATGACTGCAAACTGGGCCATAATCGACTCTCCAGCCGACACAAGCATCCTCCAAAAGGGCCTCATAGAAACAGACAACTGGTGCCAGAGCCATGGCCTCAAGCTAAATGCCAAAAGTGTATAGTCATCCCCTTTGGCAAAACAAAGTGCCCACAAATTACCACATAGGTGGAAATCCATTAAGTACAGAAGAAGTAATTAGGGACCTG
Source organism: Protopterus annectens (assembly GCF_019279795.1). Classification (NCBI taxonomy): domain Eukaryota; kingdom Metazoa; phylum Chordata; order Ceratodontiformes; family Protopteridae; genus Protopterus; species Protopterus annectens. The sequence goes on from NC_056734.1 coordinate 153,754,374, forward strand.
GGGACCCAAGTTGATAGTAATCTCTCATTTGACAACCACGTGGCCAAAGTGGTTAGAAAAACATTTTATATAGCCCACCTAATCATGAAGGGATTCACATCTAGATTGGGGAGGTCATCGTGCCTCTTTACTCATCCCTCATCAGGCCCATAATTGAGTACAATGCCCCTTTCGGATGTACCTTACCAGACACCTGCAGCAACTGGAAAGACCCCAAAAGTACCTCACCAAGAGGATCAAAGGGCTCAAACAGATGCCATATGCTGCCCGGTTAAAGAAACTCCAGCTCTACTCAGTGGCATACCGCCTGTTCAGAGGCGATCTGTGCCTGACGATAAAGCCATGTCCAACCCGGAATTAATGGACATGCTGCACCTCAGAAAATCCAAATCCCATCGAGCTACGCGCTCGAGAGACTTGAACCTCAGCACTGAAATAAATAGGACATGCTGGAGGGACAGATTCATAACCCAGAGGCTCCCTTCACTCTGGAATAAAATCCCAGTCCAGGTTAGGCAGAGTCCCTCATTGACTCTCTTCAAGAGGAATCTTGATGAGTGGATGGGAGATCGTAGGTTTACCCCGGGTATCACTTCTGTGTCACTGTTAGACAGAGGCACAGTATACTAACCTCGAAAAAGGGCATAGCAAAATAAATTTAAAATGGGTGGCGAAAGCCAAACACATTCTGGCTAGGCTTATAAATGCCCTAGGGCAGATAGCCTAGTATGAACCTATGAACCTATGAACCTATGTTGCTGTAAGCAGATGAGATCTGGGACAACTGAGAAGATTCATGGGTGTTAGAATTTAGTTAGGGGGAATGATGGGTAGTTGTCCCTTTAAACTCTTATCTTTTATGTGAGTAATTAAGTTTAAGAATCAGATGCCTACACAACCAGTGGTAAGAATCAATATAGCAAAATTACAGAATCTAAGGGCTTCTGTCAGAGTGCTTTGGAAGAGTATGAAGAACTTTAAAGTGAAGGAGGGCAGACTGCTCTTAGAAGAAGGATATCTCTCAGAAGAGGGCTACCTTGAGAAAGTGAGAGGACTAGATTACACATTTCCTTCAGATGAGGAGAAGGAAGAGGTTTCAACTCTTCTGCATGACTTGTTAGCTGCAAGGTAATTTACCTGGATTGTTGGTCTGCAGTGTACCACTTTTGTAATGCTTGCTTTTTTTTTTTTAGTTTTCCCCAGCATCAGCAACAAGATACTTTTTGCTCATTATTCATATTTTCTGGTCTTATCTATCTGAACTAGCAATAACAGACTTTATTTTCTCCTTTTAAATGTTGTACCTAAAAGACCTTTTAGCATCTGCATTACGTTATCTGCTCTTTACATTTTCACCCAGAGTCTGCTCTAGGCAGAACTGCTGCTTCACCAGAGGATTTGTTTGATAACTGTTTCTTTATTAAGGGCCTCCAGTCACTAGGAGGGAGATGTCCTGAGAGATACTATTATTTATTTGTCTTTTTCAGATTGCTTTTAAAATCTGCCTGGGAAAGTTTAACAGGAAGTAACTGAACTCTTGACTATTTCTAAGTCTTGATCCTTGGCTGTACAAGACTAGCTGTCAATACAACGGCAGCAAAAAAAAAATAACAAAATAATACATTGGTTTGTTTGTGCCTGTTCCTATTGCAGCAGCAGGAAAAAAGAGCAAACCATTGTGTTATTTGTTCATATTGATGAAAAGAGAGAAAGGAGTAAACTGTTTGTCTTTTTTGTTTGTTTTGTTATAACTAAAGAAAACAATAGACTGTTTTGTTAACTGTGTGCTGCTTCAAGGAAAGGGAGAGTTAAAACTGTTTTGCAGTTATGAATGCATGTCCTGTAGCTAAAGGGGAAAGGACTATTGGTATTTAGACAGGATACTAAAATATGAGTAGTGGTTGTATTACCCCAGAATACTGACTATTGGTTAAAAGTCCAGGCTATGAAAGAAAAACTAATTTTTGATTTTGTTTTGTACTATGAAGCATTTCATTGTCTTGGTAGTTGGGCATGGGTAAAAGTTTTGCTATGAATCATAAAAAAAAATCATTGCTATTACTATTTGGGTGATGTTGCTATGCACAACATCATGATGGTGATATAATGTAATTCTGAAAAATGATAAATCTATGTGGAGTAACATCTCATTAGCAGGTCATTATCATGAATATGAATAGAACACTGAGCAGTTACAGGTAACCATGTTAGTGTTCCTGCTAACAGCCCATGCAATGCAGGCAGCTACAACCACACACACACACACACACACACACACACACACACACACACACACACACACACACAGTACTTATCTCCCACAGTTCTAATGCAGCATGTGCTTTTCTCCGTCTGCTCCATTGATATTACTTGACTGATGGAATGTAAATCAATATAATGACTTTAAAATCTTTTCTACTATATTTATATATTCAAAGGCACTTGAACCATAAGGTGAGGGGGTGCTCAACCCCCCCCCCCACACACACACACACACACTTTCCACAGACTCATGGATTGTGCCCTCAACTGACTTGTTGGCTCAAAAAAAAAAAAAAAAAAAACAATTATTTAAATACAATAGCAGAAAAATTAAGAAACAGGCTGCACTTGCATCTGTTAGGAAGTGTACCCTCTAGTCGCAAAAATGATGAGGCAATCCCAAACAAAATGCAAAAATCAAACCAACTTGTTCTACAGCAAGGCTGCCCTTTATTAAAAATCAACAAAGTAAAATAAATGCTAAAAGCACCTCAGACTTTCACTTGTTCTTATTCAGGCATCATCAGAGTCATGCAGGAACTAACATTATTCACATTTAAATAGGAAGTTTGAGGTGACATCATCTCCTGTGTGTGATGCTGGTTAACAAAGTAAACTGATATGCATATATAAAAACTGCATTGTAATATTTACAAGCAATAAATAAATAGTTAACCTGTTACAAGCTCTGCAGTGTTGTAACACTTACATATTCATATAAAATATCCAGTATATAAACATATGCCAAAATTTTAATAATTAAAATTGTTTTAAACCTATATTGCTAAAATAATTAATAATGGGACATTACTTTGCTTGTGCACATTTTTTTATGTATAGTTCTAAATGCATTTATATCATTTATGCCTGGTCTAGCTTTGGTATTTAATCTAAATTGCCATTCCGTTTCCTTATTTTGTAAGTCCAAATCTGAGTCTCCCCTTTATTATTGATTAGCACTCTGTTAATAATAAAGAAAATGAACTTTTTAAAAGTGGTGCATTCAAGACTCTCTGTGTATAAAGCACTAGTTAACTAGTTAACCATTTTATCTAGCTCAACCCCAGGTTTCCACAGACTCATGGATTGTGCCCTCAAATGACTTGTTGGCTCAAAAAGAACAATTATTTAGATACAATAGCAGAAAAATTAAGAAACAAGCTGCATTTTCTGACTCTGTAGATGCAGACGCAGGGCTGGCACCTTCATTAGTTGTAAAAAAAAAATCACAGGGAAGTGTCCTTCTTACTGATTTTGCAACTCATCCCTAATTTTGTATCATATTTTCCTGTCCCTCATAAAATTTGATTTTACAGTAAGTCATTTTGGATTACAGTCTATCAGTAATGCCATTCCTTAGGGTGTTTCATACTTTTTTGATTCAAAAGGTGCATGTTGATGAAGCAAGTGTATTTAGAAAAGGGACAAATCCTGACTTGTGTGTGTGTGTGTGTGTGTGTGTGTGTGTGTGTGTGTGTGTGTGTGTGTGTGTGTGTGTGTGTGTGAGAGAGAGAGAGAGCAAGAGTGTGTACCAGTGTTTGTAAGCACAAAAATGTGTGCATGCAAGTGTGTGCTGGTACAAAGAAGTTGCTGTGTGAGTGTGAGAGTGTGAATGTGCATGAGTGTGTGTGGGTGTGAGTAAGAAGTGTGCTGTGTGTGTGTGTGTGTGTGTGTGTGTGTGTGTGTGTGTGTGTGTGTGTGTGTGTGTGTGTGAGAGCAAGAGTGTGTACCAGTGTTTGTAAGCGCAAAAATGTGTGCATGCAAGTGTGTGCTGGTACAAGGAAGTTGATGTGTGAGTGTGAGAGTGTGAATGTGAATGAGTGTGTGTGGGTGCGAGTAAGTGTGCTGTGTGTGCGTGTGTGTGTGTGTGTGTGTGTGTGTGTGTGTGTGTGTGTGTGTGTGCGTGTGAGAGAGAGTGAATGTAGGTGCAGTTTCACATAATGCTGTTGGAGACAAGTTGTTAAATTATGTGTAACCTACCACCTCAATGTACTCCTCTGCTCTGTAGGCTACATGAGTTACACAAGCTGCAGCTCAGCATTGTCCTTCATACTTAACAAGGCTCTAAAACAGACTCCAAAGTTATGCACCCCATGCAGTGCTGTGAATGATGTTATCCTTCACCTTTGAGGTGACATGTTTTCAGTCAGAGCTGTCATAGACTGGGTAACTTTCTTTGTGAAATTCACACTATATTTTTACAGAATTACCTTTTCATGTCAGTATAGTTTCAGCCATATAACGCTGTCACTTGTCTTGGTTTACTATTGAAGACGAACAGGTGGGGTAGTTCATTTATATGCTTTATACACAGAAACACATCAGGATGGACAGCAGCAGTACAAAATACAAACTGATTAACTGACAGACTACACAGACATAAATGCTTACATTTCAACAGCTAACTACAACATGGCAGCCAGGCTCACATGTGTTCAGTATTTATGCACTTGTGCAAGCCCCTAGAAAGCTTCTTAAAGGTATACATACATATTGATCTACATCCTCCCTCTTTAATGAATTCCCCACAATATAATGACATTTGAAAAGAAACTTTTAATTGTACAGACAAGAAATAAACACAGTGTTCTTGTCCAAGTTGCCATGTTTCTGGAACATGGTCTGGAAATGCGACCTGATCTAGTGATATAGTAATCAGAACTGGGTTTAGCAACAGGGACAGTCATAGGTGAACAATTTGCTTCAGGAGTTTCGGGATTCTTGTCAGGAGCAGGGATATTCACTGGAACATCCTCTGGAACTGGAACACTGGATTATTCAGTCTGAGATATAGAGCCTTTCTTGCAGGTATGATAATGCAATACAGGCTCGGACACTGGGACCAAATGTTTCTGATTACACCTAAATTCTGCTCCTTGTGATTCCACAATGTACAATCTCAGCTGTGGACATACACTTTTCATGACATCAGTCTGATCAAAACCTTTGGATGTCTGCATCCTCACTATCTCCCCTTCTCATAATGGATTGAGCAATTTGCCGGTCTTATCATAATAGGACTTCTGGGATAAGCGCTTCTTCAACACATTGGCTTTCACTCTTCTGTTGTTTTTGACACATGGAACCAGTTATGTACTACTAATTGGTAGTGTGGTTCTGGATTGTCTCGACAGGTGTCTCTGTGCAGGTGAACTAATATGTTTATCATGAGGAACATTTCTGAGATGCAAGAAAACATCACTATTGTCTCATTTCAACTTCTCTATTAATTGTTTCACACTTTGAACTGCACATTCTGCCAACCATTTGACTGTGGGTACACAGGGCTACTCGTAACATGAATAAAGCCCCACTCATCAGCAATCTTTTGAACTGCTGGCTTGTAAACTGTGTACCATTGTAAGAAATAACTTTGTGCAGACTTAACCATGATAGTTCAGGAATCTGGTTTAGCTGAAGTGGTTCTTTCTATTGATGTGGCTTAATACTATTACATACAGAACAAGATGAAAGTGTTCTCTCAATGTCCTGTGACATAGAAGGCCAAAATACTAGTCCTCTCACCCTTCTTTTGGTAGGATCAGTTCCTAGGTGGCCACAACGCAATATGGTAATATACTCTCATTGCAAGGATTTTGAAACAATCACTTTTGGGGATTCAGGTGCCTAGGCAGCAAGACATTTCTCTGTGGTACATTTGACTGGGGACATAAAGCTGAAGTGATATTCAGCTGCAGAGAAATATGGCTGCTTGAAAATTCCCTGTGGGCAAACAGGAGAATGTATTATCATGCCTACAACTTCAATAACCAAATGCACAGGGAGAAAACAATGTCCATTGTCCCCATGAGGCCATGAGACAGCAAGCAGTATGGCAGGCATCAGTAGAAGGCTGGCAAGTGGATATGTGAGTGGCAGTAAAAATGCAGTACACAATGGGCAGTGCCTTTATAACTGGTGTGTGTGGACCACTACCCCTTTCACAATGTCTAGGGAACATTATCTAAAATGCATACTGAAGCATAAATGCTACTAGAGTAGCATGTGGGATTTCGTCCATGCTGTAGCACACTTCTGTATGCTGTAGTTATATAAGCATATGCTGTACACTGAGCACAATACTCATTACTTCTTTCAGACCCATGCACTTGGTTATTAAAGCTGTGTGCATGGCAATGTCTGCTTCTCTTTGCCCACAGGAACTTCACAAAGCCATATTTCTCTGCAGCTGAATGTCACTTCAGCCATGTGTCCCCAGTAAAATGTACCACAGGGAAATGTCTCACTGTCTAAGTGCCTGAGCCCCACTTTTGGACCTTTCATGATGATACCATTGTCAAACAAAATCTCATGTCTGTAGGGAAAATACGGTTACAGGACATCAACAAAAATAAAAACTCAGCCTCTTTACTGCAATTTAAGCAACTCCGCAATCTTGCTAAAAAACTTATTATGAAGGATAAGAAATCTTACTACGGCAAACTTCAGTCTACCTTCACAAATAATCCCAAAAAATTCTGGAATTCCATCAATTCACTCTTACATCCAGGTACAAAATCCAATCCCTGTCCAGACAATAATAAGACTGACACTGAAATCGCAACTCTCTTTAACTCCTTTTTTACTGGCTCAATAGCTGAACTGACTAAATCCTTCTCCTCTTCCACCCTACCCCTAACCCAAGGCATCCTTCTACACCCATCCCTCACTCCAACTCTCATAACCCCCCTCCCACTTTCATTCTACATCCCGTGTCTACCACCAGTATCAAACAACTTCTTCTCAAACTCAAACCATGCTCCAATGCCCCTGACAACATCCCATCACTCTTTCTCAAGCTCGCAGCAAATGGCATCGCCATACCTATCAGCATTCTCATCAATAGATCCATCCAAGAATCTTATGTTCCCAAACTTTGGAGAGCTGCCCACATTCTGCCCCTCCATAAAGGAGGCAAAAATAACACCATCTCTAACTTCCGCCCAATAGCAATTCTTTCCCCAATCTCAAAAATTCTTGAAAAATGTATACACCAGCAACTCATGCCCTACCTTCTCGATAACCATCTCCTCACTCCTACACAACATGGGTTTCGGCCTGGCCACAGTACCATAACTGCTCTTCATTCCTTCCTAGAAATTGTCAACCAAGCCCGTGACTCTGGAAATATTGTCTCCACTGTTCTTCTTGACCTTTCTAAGGCCTTTGACACTATATCCCACACTCTCCTTCTCAACCACCTCTCTAACCTCAATCTCTCCCACAACTCTCTTTCTTGGTTCAGAAGTTATCTCTCTGATAGATCCCAAGCTGTGAAATGGAATACTGGTACCTCAAAATTCCTACCTACCCCTACCGGAGTCCCTCAGGGTTCTATTCTCGGGCCTCTGCTCTTTAACATCTTTATCAATGATCTCCACTCTTCTATTCCTCTTGCTCAAATAGTACAATACGCAGATGACTCCACTGTTATCTGCTCTGCCCCTAGCCTTCCCGAGCTCCAAGCCAAAACCCAATTGGCCTTCACAACCATAGAAAATTGGATGCTTCAAAATCATCTTTCCCTCAATGCCAATAAATCCCACATCATTCTCTTCTCCCCCTCAAAAGCTCTGACTCTTGATAAGTCATCCTTCATAATTTCCAGCCTCTCCCAGTCCTCAATAGAAGTTGTTAGTAGTGCTAAATTACTCGGAGTAACCATTGATGAACACCTGAAATTTAATAATCATATTCAACTAAACATAAAGAAAACTCATCAGAAGCTCGGTATGCTTTATAGAAATGCAAACTTTCTTACTCCATCTTCAAGACAAACTCTCACCACTACCTTCCTTCTCCCTTCTCTACTGTATGGTGCTCCTCTTCTATCCAATCTCTCCACTTCTATCTCCGCAAAACTAGAAAGTTGCTACTACAAAATTGCCAAATTCGCTACTAACTCCGCTCATTCTACACACCACTGCATCTGCCTCCGTAGTCTTCAATGGCTAGAACTCCCTAATCAACTCAATTTCCTCCAACTTACTACTGCACACAAACTAATCTTTAAACTCACTACTTGCCCAGCATTATCTAATACCTTAACCATATACACTCCTCCAAGGCCCCTAAGATCTAGCCACCAAAATCTTATTTCAGTATACAAACCCAAACGACCCCCTGGCCAACTCCTACTTTCCTATACTACAGCAAAAAAATGGAACTCACTTCCTCCCCTTCTAAGAGCCACTACAAACTATGAACACTTTAAATCTCTTCTTCATTCTCACCTTTTCCAAAATTGGAAATGTAATTGTATACTTCCTACCTAGATCTCAATTTATCCTAGTTCCATCCCACCCCCCTGGTTCCCCTTCTTCTGACACTCTCCCTAGCTCCCCTCTCTTCTTCATTATCTCCTCCTTCCTCCCTGATTAAACCCTTTATTTTCCTTCAAGTGCTCTCATCCCTCTGCCCACTTCTATGCTTACTCTCACCTTTAAATCTTTTGCCTTTTTCTCAAGGTGGTCTCCTGGACTCATTCACAAAATGAACATTAGTTATCTGTTCTTTTTCTATCCTCTTCTGGACACCTCTCCTTTAATTTCTTTGCTTCTTCTTTGTTTCTCCCATCCATGCTTCCCTGCTCTTGCATTCAAACTCTATCTATAATTTCCTTTTCCTTTCCTACTTTACTAACATTACAGTTGCATTAATATATCATTTTCTTATGTATAGTGCCCAATGCACCTCATTCTTGTTTGGAAATTGTTAAAGTATTATGCTATTAGAACAGAGTGTGTTTTTGTGTGTAATGTATTAGTTCAGAGCTTTTCTGCTGTGTTTTTGTGTGTAATGTATTATCATGGAGCTTTTCTCCCCGGGCCTCCACTGAAAATGGGCTTTCGGGCCCAGTGGACTTCCCCGGTTATCAAACTGGAAATAAATAAATAAATAAATAAATGAGGTAAACAAGATTGCTTTGATGGCCATCCTCAACTGATAAAGTGGTTGGGCTTCTGAAGAAATGGATCTAAGGCCGTATGACTTCTAAGCTCATCAAGGTGTGTGGAAGAAAAATTTCTCACTTCCATGACTTCAAAATTAAGTTTCTCATTTTCATGCTGTTCAGTGGTATTACTGGGCAATTTGGATAATGTATCAGCAAGATAAAGAAGTTTGCCTTTTGTGTAGACAAGGTTGAAATTATACTTTTGCAATTTCAACATCATGCATTGCAATCTGGCAGGAGCTGTATGCATAGGCTTTCTCAAAATAGTGTCTAAAGGTTGATGATCTATTTCTGTCTGGATAGGTCTACCATAAATATAATCATGGAACGTCAAACATGCAAACACAATTGCCAAGAGTTCTTTCTCTGTCTGTGCATACTACACTTCATTTTGGGTTAGAGTTCTGGATGAATAGGCTACTGGTCTACCCTCTTAAAGAATGACTGCACCAAGACCAAACTTCGAAGCATCAGAAGAAAGAGTAACTGGTTTGTGAACATCATAGTATCTGAGAGTTGGTGGACTGGCAATTCTCTGTTTCAGGACATCAAATGCTCTGTAGTGTTGTTCTGACCATGACCACGATACATCTTTTCATGTCAGCTTTCTGAGCAGTGCTAAAAGCTGGCTCAAGTCTGGAATTAACTTGCCTAGGTAGATAACCATGCCAAGAAAACGTTGTAAGACTTGAACATTGTCTGGAGCTGGCATCTCAAGAATTGCTGTTTGCTTGGAAGGATCTGGTCGCAAGCCTGAATAGATAAATAAATGATCAACATAAGCAACTTCTCATAGCCCGAATTTGCACTTCAGGATTCAGCTTAAGATTCACTTCACATGCTCTTTCCAGAACTTTCTTGAGGCTGTTATCATGCTTGGCTTTACCATTACCTCCTACTAGAATATCACCTACTATAATAACACACGGATACCCAGAAAAAAAATTGTTATATTGCACGCTGGAAGACTTCACTGGCATAATTTATCCCAAATGGCATTCTCAAAAATCTGTACCTGCAAAAAAGGAGTACTGAAAGTGGTTAGCAATGAAGATTTGTGGTCAAGCAAAATTTGCAAAAATGAACTCTTTGCATCCAAAACAGAAAAAAAACAGTGGTATTTATCATAAGAACAGTGACTTATTTGACTGTATGCATTGGATGAAGGGGTCTTTTCAGTGCTTTGTTTACATCTCTTGAATCAATACATATTCTGATATCATCTGAGCTTTTCTTATGAGCCATACCATGGAAGATACCCATTCAGTTGGGGTAGAAGAACCAACTGGACAAATCACATCTTGCTGCACCATTTTATCTAGCTCAGCTTTAACTCTGTTCTCCATAGGTACTGGAACTTTCCAGGCTGGTCTGACAACTGGGCTGACTTCAGGGTCTAACTTTATGGAGTACACAACTAGAAGTTTGCCTAGTTTGTCTTTGAAAAGATAAGCATATGTAGAAAAAATAGACTGGGCAAAATTAGAACAGTGGTCTTTCAAGTTTACATGGTGGACTTCTTTATTAAATGAAAGCAGTCCCATTTTCAAACTGTCTCTGAGGCCTAATAATGACTGTATGTTCCTTTTGACCATGTAAAATTGCAAGTCATAGCTGTTCCCAGCAGAATAACATGAAAGCACTATGAGCATGAATTTCTTCACCACCATAAGCAACAAGCTTCATACACTTTGCCAAATCAAGCTTCTCACCAGAACATACTCTAGCAAATGTTTCTGCTGACATAACATTGCACTTTGAACCTGTGTCATCTTTGAGCTCTGTGAGAGACCCATTTATCCGAACTATACAAAATACTTTGTTCTTTGCCCATAAATCTACGGCATTGACTGTTTCATTAAGCACAGACACACCATCAACATAAAAAATAGGGTCACAGCTTTATAATTGATCAACTTGTCTCTTTGAATGATATCTTTTAATAAAATAATGTCCCTTGTTTAATTTGCAAAACCTTTTGAAATTATTCCACTTGTTGCATTTGTGGCATTGCTGACCAAAAGCTAAACACTTTTCTCTTTTGGGTTCGTGATTTGCACCACAGTTACAACAGTTGACTATGAAACTAGGTGAAGGTACACTCTATGAGTCTGCTGACTCATCCTTGTGCTTCACTGAGACTGTGCACACTCTGGAATTTGCTAGAAAAGTACAGGGCTTCCCAGTGACTGTTGAAGGTCTTACAGTTGCTGCCATGTGTTTGGGCCTGTTTCTTTTAATCACATGCTGCACACTATCAACATGAGTACTAGAAGATATTGGAAGCATGCATCTCTCATTTGTAAGCATATTTGTGTGCTTTTCTGTGAGCTCATATATCTGACAAATCTCAATGGCCTTATTCAAAGTTAAATCACTGTCACGAAGCAAAATCTTTCTCACAGCATCATCTTTAATATCACCCACTAGTCTGTCTTTTATCAACTCATCCCTTAAATAACCAAATATGCACGTTTTGGCTTCATTTCTCAAGTCAGTTATATATGCTGCAAAGATTTCCCCAGGCTTTTGATCTCTTGTGTAAAATAAGTGCCTTTCCATCACACTATTTATTTGGAGGTTACAAATTTCTCTAAATTTATGTTTTAAGCACTCAGGGTCTTCCATTGACTCAGCCGGTACCACTATGTGATGGTTTTCTCCCTCCTCTGCAATATACAGCAGGTGCATACACAAATGAACACTCTCTTTCTATGGCTTCTGAACCAGCTAAATGAAGTAGAATAAATGCCTTTGTATGGTCATCTTTATTAGAAAATGCAGCTTCTATGGAAATCTCATACTTTTGCTCAAACACTCTCCAGTTCTCTGCAATATTATTATCAAATGCAAGTGGATCTGGTCTGTGAAGTCCTTCAGCCATGCCAACAAAGTATGCCCAAACACACTGAGAAAATGACCCTTGTAATTATATATAAACATGCACACACAGTCAATACTTTTAATGACATTCAAAAGTACAATAAACTCTTCAAAATACTGTACTTTCCAAAAAATGCTTTGAAATAGCTGTATTTTTGTGAAATAACTGTACTGTAATACTGCACAAACTTGCGAACACTTTGCATACTCGAATGGCTTTAATTAATACGTAAAATATGTGCTATGTTCTACAAAAAAAGTGGTACTTTTCCTTATTTTTTACATTTTACGTGATTCAAACTTTATTTCAAATATTTTCGTAATTATTTCAAATATTGTTATCAATATGTCGCAGTTTTGGACATTTCATTTACTTAGAAATTTGTTTAGAGAGTTCTGAGTGCTTCATTTTATATTTTGTGAATAAGTACGTTTTGATACCTGAAATACGTTTCTGACCTTTTTTTGCGAGTTATACATGCAGTAGGGACGATCCATTCCTCTATATTCTTCCACCATTAACTGAGTGCCTTCTGGTCCTGATTCTGGATTACTGGATCCCATTCTGACACCATGTCGCTCATCTTGGTTACCTATTAAGACGAACACGCAATATAGTTTGTTTATATGCTTTATTACACAGAAACACATCAGAATGGATAGCAGCAGTACAAAATATAAACAAACTGATTAACTGACAGGCTACACAGACATACATGCTTACATTTCAACAGGTAACTACAAAATGGCAGTCAGGCTCACATGTGCTCAGTATTTATACACTTGTGCAATCCCCTAAAAAGCTTCTTAAAGGTATACATACATATTGATCTACAACATCAACTAGTTTAATCCCATTATGGAATGGTTTACAAATAGCATTTTTAAAATTGCTTTTTTTCTGTTTTAACAAGCAAAACACTACTTAATATTTATATATGTTGTATGGGAGACATCACTTAAGCAATGAATAATAATGTTCAGCTTGTCAAAATGGCCCTTCATTGATTTGTGCATTCATTAATTATAACAAGTAATCTACTTACACAGTATATGTCAAAGTTTATTTATTGTGAATTTGTTAATTGGGGTAGTGGACTGATCCCTCTGGACCCATTTCAGTCTCAGCCCTGGAGTTCATATATTATTCCAAAAAACACCCTTGTAATTTCATTTCTGCTTTTACAGAATGTCCCTAACTTTTTTTCTTCATTTTTTCCTCCTGTCCCTCATAAAATGTTTGACTTTTTATAAATTACTGAGGATTTTAGACATGGCAGCAATGCTAGACATTAAAGTTACATATATGCTGATACAAAACCTGTTGTTCTTTAAACTTTTTTTAAGTGAAGTAAGAGTAATATTTAAAAACCGTCTCTGATTTTTCTCCCATTTTTTTTTTTGCTATGTCCAAAATTCTTGAGTAAGAAGCTGAGAGTTATATAGGGAACAATACCTCTCTACTGTACCTGATTTTGCAAAACTTCTAATATTTTTTGCCCAGTCCTTGATTTTCTGGTAAATCCAGACGATTATGTGCAAATAAATAATGCTAGACATCAGAGTTTCATACTTCTTGTTATTCAAAAACTGCGTGCTGATGCAAAACGTATTGTTCTTTAAACTTTTTAAGTGAAGTAAGAGTAATATTTTCATAGATTCATAGATTGTTACTAGGTTACCAACCTAGAGGGCCTTTCTAGCTAAGCCAAATTTCCCTGAAAGAATCATGTCCTGTATACAAATATGATGTCAAAGGCCAGGCATTTATAAGCTACCTCTGTTCATAAAGGACATGGCTGCCAGACCCCAGTGTAAATTTCCTATTCCCATTACACTGGTCTAGGTTGCTCTTAAATTGGGTACTAGACAAACTCAACTTCCCATGGATGGGGAACCTGTTCCATAGGAGTGACAGTCTCTGGGAAATCTATCTGTCTAGCAAGTTCTGTTTAAGCAACAGACAAAATGCAGGTCTCTAGATCTTGCATTTCTGGTACTGCTTGACTTACAAATAGAGGGAAAGGGCTTTAAGGCACTCTTTGTAAGGCAGGTTTGTTACACCTTGTATTCTTTTTGTAAGGAACCTCTGAGGTCAGTCTAGTTGCTGCATATGCCTGATCAGGTACATACTGAAGGGAGCATTGTACACTGATTTGTCTGATAAGGGCAGAATACAGTGAGATAATGACATCTTTAGACCTAGATGCCATGCGCTTACTTATAAGTTGCACAACATAGAAGGATTTCCTCACCACTGTAGACACATGGTGGTTGAAGGTAAGGCTACTATCTGCATGTATACCCAGATACCTGACCACTGGGTTGACTCTTAGGGGTGTATTATCAACATTGTAATTAGCTGTGATTGTTGACTTCACAAAGGGTACAACTATGCATTTCTTAGCATTGACCTTAAGACCATGGCTTTAGCACCATTTGTTAGTCAGAGATAGGCCTTCTTGAAGAATGCTAGTGTCTGCAGGGGAGTCAGTGCTAATACCCAGCTTACTATAATCTGCAAACTTAATCAGTCATAAACCTTCAGTGTTTGCTTCCACTTCAGAGGAATACATGTCAAAAAGGAGCGGGCCCCATACTGAGCCCTGGGGGACTCCACTAGTGACTAACCTCCTGGTGGAGGTGGACTCACCTACATTTATTTTCTGGGTTATATCAGTGAGCCAGCTGGCTATCCAGCAAGTGATAAAAGGGTTTATACCCAATTTAGTGAGCTTGTCTGTAATGCCTCAGTGGAGTATTGTATCAAAAGCCTTGGCCAGGTTGAGGTAACGTATCTGCACAGTCTTACCCTCATCCATTGCCTTAGTTATCCTCTGAAATAAGTCCACTATATTTAATAGGCATAACTTTCCTTTAACAAAGTTGAACTGTGATGGGTACAGTATTTGCAGATTACCTCTGTCCTCATTTATCATGTCCGCGATGATTCTTTCCACGGTCTTACATATGAGATGTATTTAAAAATCGTCACTGATTTTCTCCCCATTATTTTTTGCTACATCTAGAATTTTTGAGCAAGAAGATGAGAGGCAATACAGGGAACAATACATCTCTACTGTACCTGATTTTGCAAAACGTCTAATATTTTTGTCCTGTAAATGATTTTCTGGTAAATCCAGAGGACTGCATGCAAATAAACAATGCTAGACATTAGAGTTTCACACTTCTTATTGTTCAGAAACTGCATGCTGATGTAAAACCTGTTTTTCTATTAACTTTATAAGTGAATGAGAGTAATAGTTGATAATACATTGTCCCTGATTTTGTCCAGGATTATTTTTGTCTATGACCAGAATTTTTGTGGAGAAAGGTTGAGAGGGATTCAGGAACCTCCATCATGTTGATTGTGCTAAAAGTTAAAATATCCATATATATAGATATAAATATAGATATGATATAGATATAGATATATTTTGTCTTTTACTGCAGATGCTAATTTTAATTTTTGTTCTACTATGGTTTTCCTTATAGTAAGGTAACATTCAGATTTTGCGGAGCTCTTTAATGCGGGTAGAGTTATGATTTATCAGATGCCTTAATTAGCTTTTTTATTACATAGATTATAATTGTTAATGTTCTGTTAACTTTTTTGAGTGAATTATAGTAATGTTTAAAAACTGTCCCTAATTGCAGGCCTTTGCCATTATATTTAGCTTTTTCATTTGATGATAGTAATTGATTGTTTTATTTTTTTTTTCATTCGATAGTTTTAATGAGGTTCTAGTAGTTCGTTAAAAGAGAATGAAAGTGCTAAACTTTATTAAGGCTGCTGCTTGTCTTTGTTTTCTTCATTCGGGTGTGTTTTGCTGCTGGTTTCTGAGTTGTATTTTATACTCATGTCTGTACTTCTAGTCATTTTTTTATTTCATTATTTTGGCTTTGTCCAGCATTCTTGGCAAAGAAGTTAAGAGGCTTGGGAGAAAGATACTATGTTGACAGATTTTGTTCAACTATCTGACAGTAGTCAACTTGCCTTATTATTGTTGTCTTATACTTAAAATGGGTTAAAAAATAAGTCTATTTTTTCTTAGTTGTTTTAATGCGTCTTGCTGCTGTTTCCTGGGAATTGTTCCATTTGAGGCGCGTGGCAATGGTAGGTTTCGTGAATGGGTACAGTGTGGCTTGGGCTGGCAGTAACTCTTACCACTCTTCTCTGGTAAATCGGTGAAGATTTTTTTTGTGGGGGAGTAAGCTGTGCATTAAGGGAAAAGCAACATGATTAGCCTTGCAACAACTTGATCTACTTTGCTGCGGCTACCTTTTTTACCCATTTGGTGATTACAGGTGATCACCAGAAGCAGTTATCTATGGGGGCAATTGGTGCAGGAAAACAAAAGGCACTTAGGATGATGACAATCAAGTGATCATTGTAGTGGTTTGATTGGTGAATGCGGGGAACAGAGCATGGTGCCTGAAAGCTCCAAGATGAAATACATTATACAATATTCACTGCCCATAGAATCATATACTCATCATTTTTTTTGTTTAATGTTTATGGAAGTCAGAGTAAAGGGTAATGTGTCATATAGTTAAAAGTGAAACAGATTACTGTGACTCTTATTTCACCACTTTTGGCAATAACATATGAGAGGTGATTACCATACATGACTATGTGTATGTGGGAGGGGGCAGACTGTTCAAGAAAGTAAAGGACAGCTAAATGAGCTATACAAAACAGTGATCGACAAGGCTATTTTGGGGGGAGAGGGAGTGTAGGCAGTGGTTATTTGTAGTGAGCAGGGGTACTATTTGTGAACTTACCTAGCTTGTCTGCCCTTCCCCACAAACGGTGTGACCCCAGAGAATGTTTATAGTACTTAGGGGATGTATGGGGTGCATCTCCTCACAATACCCTGGGCAGACTTGACAAAATCCTATGAGAGATAGGGGAACCAGTTAAAAAGATAATGTATGCAAAGGAGTTATGTCCAATTGCTTCTAGTAACCAATGCAGTAAGCATGAATTCCCATTCAAGAGTTAAGGTTTGAAATTGTTGTCCTAATTGTTTTCGTACTTTTCACAAAATCAGACATCAAAGGTATACATTGAAGATGGATGTCTTTATGGGAAGGGGATGAGAAGGCATGCTGTATACCAAAGCACAAGTGCATAACATGAAAACTATCAAATAAAAATATGGCTTGTCTAGGTCAGTATACGTCTCTATTAATAGCAGCAAGTTCAAATATTGTACTGTGGCTGTTATGTTTTTTGTTTTCTTCTCAGTGAGACATTATGACTACATAGAATTATGGTATCATTTTGGGGGAAGTGATGTACACAAGCAAACAAAGTTTACTGGATCACTTCTGACTATATATATATATATATATATATATATATATATATATATATGTTTGTGTCACTTCACTGAAAGACCATTTCACTGACACCCTTTTCACTGAGACCAAATCACCTAAAGTTAATTTCACCTAAAACTCATTTCACTGACAAGTAGTACTCTAAGGCAAGTCAAAGGTATATGTCCTTTTCCCCACTGTAGTGCAATCCTGGTGTTAGTATATATAGTTGGGGGGGGGGGCATAGCCCCCCCCCCCCACCTAGTTGGGATTTACCAAATAATGTAAAACAAAACCAGACAACAGAAAACCAAATAAAAAAAATATATATATATATATATATATATATATATATATATATATATATAAACATTTTTTTGGAAGGGTAGTACCTGTTAAAGAGCAATATGGCCATTATAGTTTTGTGATTCCTTTCAAGTCATAGATACTATAACTTCTTATCAGGGCACATTCCACTGGGACAGTATGCATGTTTTTGTACTAAAGTACCTTATTAGAAGTCCATTAGAAGTCCATGATTTTTTTTTAAGTGAATTGTCTTCAGGGAACTAAAATATGGTCTGTTAAACACAGTTAGTATAGCATTTCAGGTGTTTTTTGTTGTTACTATCTGACAATATACCTGGCTTCCACCTGCACTGCATAACAGCTTGGAGGTAGATGTTTTATGAAAGCTAATGGTACTTATAGGATGACGTCTGATTGATTATTGTTATGATTTGTTGGGGACAGGATTTGTGAGATCACTTCTGATTAATTATTGGTATGGTTTATTGGGGGACAGGATCTGTCAGATCAATTCTGATTGATTTATTGTAATCGTTTGTTGGGGGGCAGAATCTGTTACAGTGCCATATGGCCATTATATTTACATCATTCCTTCATAGTCAAAGGTTGTGCACCCACTCAGAAGTTGGACATTCCATAACAGCAGTGTCTGTTTTGTACCAAATACCTCATTAGAAGTCCTTGATTTATTTTATTTGTGGAACTGACATGTGTCCTCTTATATAGTAAATCCAGGCTTTCAGAAGCCTTTTGTTGTCACAGTCTGACACTATGTATGGTGGTCACCTGGGTGCTGCTTGAACTCTGCAGAAAAGATAATGTACCCTGTCAGAAGGGACATGATCATCTGGGGTAGTAAGTTTGTTTTTTGCAACAGAGTATCTTATTACAAGTCTGTCTTCAAGAAGCTGACATATGGTCTCTTTTATACACAACTAGCAAAATCAGCATTAAAGAGAGCTTTTGCTGTCACAGTAAAGCACTATGCTTGATTTCCACATGGGAAGTATTTTACATCTGCACAAATAGTTGGGGGCTGGTGATGTACGAAAGTATATACCACTTTCAGGATCACTTCTGAACAATTGCGGATATGTTTTTTGGGGGGGAAGATCTGTCAAAGAGTTGTATGACCATTGTATTTCTATGATTCCTGCATGGTTAGAGGTAATGTAACCTCTCAAAAGTTTCACAGTCTGCTAGGACAATATATGTATTTTTTTACCAAAGTAAACTTTTACAAATCCAGTGGATGCTATCAGGTTAGAATTGCAGTCCTAAGTATGCATTTTAACCACATACCTTGTTATTACCTGAAAGTTTTGTAATGATCTCAAAGGCAATCTTAGATAGAGCCTTTGGCTTGAGATCATGCTCCTTTACATCCAGTCTGACATTTTGCAATGCATACAGTTTTCACTGTGGGTGCTGAAAATAACTTTTCAGTTGACTGCTGTCTATTGTGCTTTTGTTGTGCCAAAGTTCAAATATTATATAACCCTTTTTTAAAACAAGGATTGTTTTACTGAATGATTTTCCCGCCTTTTTTCATTTTGTTTTCTCTCCCCTTCCTTTTTGCAGTTGGGCAGATATTGCATCTCCAGAAAAGTATTTCACCCTTAATTGCCCTTTTTTATCATTTATTGCATGCCCCCAAAAATGATATCCCTCGTCTATACACTAATTTCTTACTGAGAAAAGAATGAAAAAAGAACTGCAATAACATTTGGCCATTTCTGCTTGTGGTTAGTAAGTACATACACTGCCCCCAAGTCATAACACTTATTTGCCAGCAGTGATCAAATTATGACCTTGAACGTTTATGTACAAGATGTCTCTAGACCCCTTCTCCAAAAAAATGCCACTTTCTGTCCACATCTCTGATGCCTGATGGCGAAGATATTGAAAGAAAAACAGAAAGAAAGAAATGACTACTATAGTAATGTAGTAATTTCAACATGTTGTTCTTGAACACATATACTCACTCCAGCATACGCTAAGTACCTCATAAAGGCTAACTGCATTGAGCAAAAATCAGGAACAATTGAGAGAGTGAGGCTTACCTCAATAAACGCAAAGAAACACAAAAGAATCTTGCCCGATTTCTCTTTCTCTCACTGAAACAGACTCCTTTCCTTCCATTCAAGCATGCAAACAGAAATAAAACATCCCTCATTCAAAAATAAGCTGCAAACCTTTTTATAAAAGAATTGCTGAACTGCGATGTCTTGAAATAGCCCTCTTCTCCCATGCATAATGTATAAATCCTCTTCCTTTTCAGTACTGTGGCACCACCCACCCTGTGCAGACCAGACCTAATAGAAAGCACTCTCAGCCTGCAGGTCTAGTCTGAATCAATAGTTAGTAGTTTCTCAAAAAACTAAATAAATAAAATGTTTGTGATTGCAGTTCACCTCATTCTGGGCTCTTTAGTTTACTGGAACATAAGCCAGAACTAAGCTTATACTCAGGCTTGAGCTTGGCTTGAGCTGACTGTGGCTTGCATACCTCTACCCCCTATATTTCAACTGTCCATAATTTTACAGAATGCTAATACTGTTGCCTCTTATGTATGCTCTGTCCCTTGTAACTCATAAACCATTGCAATCAGTCACTAATGCCAGACCTTAGAGTTTCATACTTATTATTATGTAAAAAAAAATACCCTCCTACAACTCTTCTGTTAGCATAGAAGGTAAAGGCTCCTGTTTGAAAAGATGCTTTCTGTGTCAAGTGTCAGGAGTCAAAACATTTCCACTGCCCTTTTACTTTTAATTTTTTTCAAAGACTTTAGGCAATAAGTTGGAGTATCCCTGGTGTCTCTTAGTGCTATAGAGAGTTAACAATCTGGTGCTAAGAGACACAGTTCAGCATTTGAATCCTACTAAGTGCCTTTAAGGCACAATATAAAGAGCTATCCCTATTGTCTAGTGCCCCCACACAACACATTTTTTGTGCTGCAAAATATTTTGTTTTGTTTTTACTTGACTTTGAGGCACAATATGAAGAGATATCCCTGGTGTTTACTGTTCTCCCTTCCTCAGTATTGCAAGATTTGCTCATTAGTCTAGGGGATTGCAGAGATGTGACAGATGTCCCCCACACACACACATTCAGAAATTCATGCATACACACACATATACAACCCCCAGCCCAACTGCACTGACAGCCAGACTCACCCATTCATCCATACATACATATATACACATACAGCTTTTCTACACACTTAAGCCTTCAAGCTCAAACCTTTTCATAGATTTTGTACTAAGAGCTGCAGTTATTCTCTTCCAGCTCTTATTTTGTAAGAATTAGCACCCACGGATTGCCTCATCTAAACAAATTGTATATTTTTCATGATTACAGTTTATAATCCTGTCCTATATATGCCATCTTTGACTTTATATTATAAATTTTTGTCAGTGCAGTTCAATGTATTCTACCCAAGTTTATTTTTAACATATTTTATTCTCCTTCTTTTATTCATAACGTGGCATTGCCATTATTACATTTTGTAATCGATTGTCAACCTCCTACTAGTTTTGCATTACTTCTTCATATTACAATGCTTTGTTATGCATCCTTAAGGGCAAGCTGATGTCCTAGCCAGGCGGACATGCCCATGGAAATGGATTAATTTTGTACATTTGGCATCACTGCAAAAATAAGAAAATTAGTACTGCACTCTAGCCAGGGTCTAATCTCTTTACTGCTAATGTATCTACCTCTTTATTACAGTTCTAGTTCTTTTACTCTCATCTCTTGAAGTTGCACTAATGCTTATCGTTATTAAATATTGTGGAAGGGGTGAGTTATTACACTTCATCACACCCTCAGTCATGGCAGAAGTTCCTATAAAGTCTTTATTATAACTTTGAAAGATGAATTTTGATAAATTGTTGATGACTTTTTAATGGTTGAAATGATGAGGAAAAATTATTTTAGGCCTTTGTTCAAAAACTTGTAGGTAAAAACATAGATTGCTGAGGAAAAGTATAATACTGCAGAAAATTAAAATGATTTTCAAATGGAATTTTTTTCCTTTTTTGTCACAGATTCTTTAACTGTCATACAGTATAGCAATAACCGATGATGTTGGTTTGGTATATTGAAGATTTAGCCATGGTTGGTGTGGTTTATTCATGAGGGTGAAGCCCGAATGATTAGATAAAGCCAGCCATGGGTAAATCTTCAATATACCACACCATGGAGTCAGTTATTGCTATTATCCAATGACATTATTTAAGGAAAAAAATACTTACTTTTCTTAAATAACATCTTTGTATAATGCCTCCGTGGTGCCCTTCCACATTTTTCTGGTATCCTGGAGCTTTTCTGATGTACTGCCTGATCGTATGGGACTTGTGTTGCCATGCTTATGCAATACATCAGTGCTGTGCAAAAGAAGCAATGGAGAAAGGAAGATCTCCATTTCTTTGTTGCCTTTTTTTTATTATTTAAAAGAAAAAAGAAACTGGGAGACTTTTAACATTCAGGAGAGTCGGGACAGAGAAAATAAAAGGAAATGGAAAAAGGTCTTGAGACAGGTGGAGAGTTTTACAAAATAATAATCAAAGCACTTTCAACACACTTCAGTGTGAAGATCCCCCTTGACGATTGGATGGGAGATAGGAAATTCACCCCGGGGATCACGTCAGTCGCCCTGCTAGACAGGGGTCCAGGGAAGTAAATATTGTGGGAAGAAATAGCCAGGGAATTTGTTATGGCTAGGTTTCTATAGCCTAGTACCAACCTATGAACCTATAATTAGGTATGTTTCTTTAGTTTTGCAGAACATACCTGATTGGCCTTTTATTTTTCTCTGCACCATCTCCCTCGTTTGTCTGAGGGCTTTGATTTTGCAAATTTATTAAAACAAAAGAAAGAAAGAAAGGTAAAAGTTTATGAAATATACTAATGGAAGAAAGTCCAGGTGGTTAGATACTATGTGAATAGCCTTGCAGTTGTAGATAAACCAAAGGGTAATGCAGAGAACTGATAATGTAACCTAGAAACAGAGAACCTTAGAAATATCCTGAAGCCTGTGGCTATGGAAATATGGTAGTAAGCATCTTTCGGGTCAAGAGTTATCAAGTAATTCATATGAGGAATGAGAGGTAACAGGTTCTGTAAGGTCAACATTTTGAACCTCAAAACTTTTATGTGCATATTTAGAAATGAACGGTATAGTTCTGTGTCCAAAAAGCCTGTAAGCAATTAGTAATAGAAGCCTTTGCATCTAACCATAAGGTACTGATTTTTTTTTTCAGAAATCTGTTTTATTTCAGAGATAATTCACCAACAAATTTATAACAGTCCAATGTACAAAGTGGGTACGTACAAACAAAGAATACAACCATATTAGGCGTAAGACGATATAGATAATTTACCAGCAAGGTTACAATAAACAAGGAAATGGCACATAAGCAACAGTACTGTTGATAGTTTTGCATTTAAAAAAAATAGTACTATGACTTGATATAACGATTTTTGACCTTTAGTTAACCCACAACTATATAAAATATTTACAACTACTGCGATGAGAAATCTCGTAGAGAAGGGAGTTTACTGTTTCATATGTTCTGTACAGTTAATATGAAACTGCAGAATTTACCCTGCTTATTATATTATTACATATCCAGAGAACAGAAGGCAGTGATTATTATAAGCTAATGTCTGTAGTATCTACAAAGAGTATTATTCCTTAAGAATGTGGTCAGTGAAAAAACCCCAAAACTTCTGGTAGTAGGAATATTTTTTACTATTCCTTGTTATCATTTTATGGGAGGTGATGTATTTGATTGCCATGTTTCTGTATCCCTCCCATGCTAATTTGAATCTATCTAACCAGTTTTGAGTGATATAAAATTTCATTAAAATGAAAAGCATGATAAGAATGTGGAATTTCTGCTTGGGTATTCTGTCTGTGTTAATGTGAAGGATTGCAAACTCTCATGAAATAGTAGTCTTCCCATATCCCATCTTTTCTAGCCTGACTCTTAATGAACCCCAAAAATTTGCAATATCAGTGTATGTGAAGTAGGTCTGCATGTGTCTTTGGGCAGAAAGGGGAAAAGTCTGAGTTAAATTTGTTCAATCTAATTGGTGTGAAATAAGCATTATTATTGATCATTAATTGTGTATATAGTAGATTTCTAAAAGGAGATAATTTAACAGTATTTTCTGTAGCATGTAAGACTTGTTCCATGGTAATTCTATTGTTTATTCCATTCCAATATTTAGAGAATAGGGTACAGGCTTGATATTTTATTATTGCAATTAATTTGTACACAGCAGAAAGCATTTTCTTTTTATACAATAGACATCTCAGAATCGTAAATGAAGTATTAACATCTGTTTGCACATCCTCGGGTATGTTTTTGAAAGTTGCAATGAGTTCCATGATTTGTCTAATGATAATAATGTATTTTTTTGCTTACGTTGAAGTTTTCCCTGATTTTGTCAGTGGTTTTATTTTTAAGTTTGTAGAAGTCCAAAATGATTAAGTTTTTGATTAATGGATATTGGGCTAGATTTAACATCTTAGTCTCTATTGTTAAGTTACCCCATGCCTCCTTTATCAGTTGGCAGTATTAATTTTTGTATAACTAATTCTGGTTGTTTTCGAATACCAAATACATTTGGATAGGTCCTTATTTACTTTTTTTGAAAAACGATTTACAAATTGTAATATTAGTGGCATTGAGCTGGTATAGAAGTTTCGGAAGAGTATTCATTTTAACTATTGCAATTTTAGATAATACTGGGAAATTCATGTTTTCCTGTCTCTGCATATCTAGCTTTACAGCCGTCCATTTTTTAGAAGGTTATTTTGCATATTTGATTTGTGATTATGCCCAAAGTTTACCCCCTAAGTATTTAAGTGAGTAGCTTGTTTTAATAGAAGTGTGTGGAAAATAAGCTATATTATGACCCAGGGGGTTAAGTGGGAATATGAAGAATTTTGAGATGTTGATTTCATAATTTGACACTTTAGAAACATTCTCAATAGCATTTAGGATTTTGTTTAGGTCTGTATTTGGTAGCTAAAAGTATATGTTAATGTCTTCTGTGTATGCTGTTAAGGTTAGGTTATTATGCAGAATCTCTGGAATATGGTGGAATGTTCTTTGTTTTATATATAGAAATAAGGGTTCAATATACAGGTTAAAGAGATAGAGTGATAGGGAGGCAGCCTTGTCTAGTACTATTAATAGTTTTTATTGGGTTAGACTGTGTCCTGTTCAAGAAAAGTGTCGTGGTGGAGGACTTGTAAAGCGTTTTAACTAGGTCAATGAATTCTTCAGGGATATTGTAATATGACAGTGTTAAGTATAGAAAATCTAAGTTTACTCTATCAAATGCTTTAGTTATAAGGTACTGATTCTGTTACTCCAAGGGTATGTAAAGATAGAAGAAGATGAGGGAAAAAAATTCCATTTGAAGGGTAGGGAGGTATTTCCCTTAAAGCAGGTGTTTGCATCCAGTGCCATCTGTACCACTTTTAACACACAGGAGTCTAAAACAATCTTACACCAAAGAAGAATGTTGAGAGACAATTTTTTCTGTTACCCTTTGACCATCTTTTTTTGCATTTTGTTTGCCAGAAAAGGGCATGTTTTCTTTATATGGCTTTTTGTGTGCAAAAGAGAGACCTGTAAGATTTGTTTAGGGGTACAAGAAATATCTTAGAAATTACCTGAATTAATTTCCCTCTTTCATCATATTGCTTGAGAACCTGGGTAGTAGAACAGCCAAACAGCACCTCTTCATCTTTCAGACTTTACTTCAGTAGCAAACTTTTGGTTATATGCCCAAGTATATCTTGTTAACACTGCAGCAGGTGCAGTGGCCATAGGGACAGTATCTGTACAATCACACACACTCTTAAAAGCATGATTAGATAAATAAGAAAGGGTAGAAACAGTTTAGCTAAAAAAAGGCTTTCTTCTGCAAGAAAAATGGAAACCATTTCTCTCAGACTGTCCAAATGACAAAGCATATATTTCCACATATATACCAATGGTACGTTATATAGGTTATCTGCTTTTCTAAGGACCGATGGCTAGGAATCCAGATAAATGTAGGCAGAATTCAGTACATCCATCAGGCTGGCAGTATAGGAGTGATGGGAGAGGAATGAGGTATATTCATTTGTAGTATGTGATTGTATATCCTCAGTTCACTATTTGTTCCCACAAAAATACCTCATTTACCCTGGCAAAGGTCTGACTAAAAGAAAATTCCTCCAGACAAGGATGACAATTGTGTCCTCACAATCAGAGACTAGGGCTTGGGAATCTATAATAGAAGAAGTCATGTCTCTGTCAAAATCAGAATCATCAAACACTGTTTCCTTAAGAATGATTTTACAGGGAATGCCCATCTGTAAAGGTGTCTATGTGCCAATATTTTACTGCCTGTAATGCATTTCTAGCCAAGGAAAGTGACTCAACTTTTTTAACAGTAATAACTTAATCAGAAGAACAATGTTTAATGTTTTTTTTTGTTTGTTTTTTTTTTAATACGAAATCCAGCATAAAAGGACCAACTTGAAAGAGGAACATCTGCCTGGTCTAATGGCATCTTGCCCCAGTTACACCAAGAACAATCTCCCAGATTGTCTCCCATATCTAGAAAAGATTGTTCTCCCATACCTGTACAGAGCACTGGAACAGCTGAAGAGGACATAGCTGATCCCCAGTTCATGTTGGCTAAAAGGACTACAGCAGAGGAAGCAGGAGAAGTAAGTGTGTGGTCTGAGAAACAACCAATGGTCATTTCAGGTTCACTCAGTATCAGCTGAAGGATAGACTGAGTCCTCAGCAATGGCAAGCACTCCTTGTTAAGTGATTTTTCTTTCTAGATATAGTGGGAGAATAGCCAACCAGATCAGACTAAGCATCTATGCTGTAGCCATTGAAGAAGCAGCAAAAGCATTATGTATAGCTGGAACAAGTCTGCTGGAAGGTAAGTTCTCACTGAGTGTTCGCAAACAGCACACTTACACTCATAACACTTCCCCCATCCCTTAGATTATCAAATATAACAGCAGAACAGAATTTCTGTGTCAGTACTGTTCAAACACTTGCACATAAGTACAAAAGCAGAATCAAAATTGCAGGTAGGTTGTCACAAAGTGAGTATAAGCATTACACTAACACATACAATTCTTTGCCCATTTCTCCATAAACTTTCCTATTCCACAAAATTCAAAGTCTATAAAGCAGTACCAGGGGTGCTGCGAGGATTTTAAGATTTGTACTCAGAGTTCCCAGTCTGCTACCAGCACCAAGCCATACCTACATCAAAATGTTGATGTTCGCCTATAACCCTTACAAACTGCCCTCCAGGCTACTCTCCTTTCACAGTGTTGATCTCTCCCACCCAAGGCAAATATATGCCAGGATGTTAATTATTTACATGATGAAACAATAAAACAAAAATGGACATTTCAGCCCAAGTGTGGAAAAGCACATAAATTAGCATGATAACTATAATACCAGTGACAGAAAAATGCACTTAAAACTCAAGGTGACACAGAAAGGAGTACTGCCTGAGCAAATTGTTTATTTTTGTTTACTCTAAATAGTAAAGGCCAGAAGCCTCTTTTCAGGAGAGACCTGAGGTGGTATTCATACTGACTAGGGGAACTTTGGCCAGGGCACAGGGGAACATGCCCTCCATTTACTTAAACAGATTATCCACACAATTTCTTGACACAAATTCTCTAAACAGATGCACTCATTTCATTGCACATTTCCAAAGAAGAGAAAAGAAGCATGTCTTCAATAACCACACTTACATAACCACCAAAGGACCACTGTCTCCTGAATGCTTGTTCACTGAATTCACCCAAAGTCACCTCCAATGCTGTTAATTCTCCAGTACTAGACCCAGACAAAGACAAGCTCTTTGCATTGTTCTACTTCAAAGCTGTTTTGATTAACATTGAAAACATCAGTAATAAAATTCCCAATGAAAACCCACCAGGGTCTGATGATCTGCACCTGTGGTTCATACAGACCTGTGCAGAACTATTTAATTCGCACTCTCTCTCTCTGCTTCTACCACAGTATCCTCCCTAACATATAAAAGGTGCCATTACTGACCAGATTCCAAAAACAACCCACAGTGCTGCTCAGACTGCATACCCATTTCAAGGCCAGTTTAAAGATGTTCTCCCGGTAATCACCTCAGCCTCCAAGAAAATCCTTATCTCACTACAAAGAACTGTCAGTAAAATATATCACCTTACTAGTGCCAAGAACAGAGCACCTTTGATCACTCCTTAAGAAAGTAATCTGTCTTCCAGCTCAATATACAGCAGGTCTACAGACACCTTTTATTCAAATTGATAAACCAAAACTCCTTCTTTTTCCTAATAGAAAGATTGACAATCAGAGAAAAAAAAACCTTACATCTTCAGAATTAAACTGATCATGCCCCTAGCTGTAAGAATTCATTTACTCTACCACAATTCAAGAAAGCTCTCAAATGTCACCTCACTTAATTAGCAGAATGCTAACATAAATCATATAACATATGCCAGCTGTTACCTAGTTTCTTTAACAATGCTTATGGTGTCACTAGTCAGCATTTGTTTGACCACATAAACACATGCCATCTGCAGGATCTGTTCCAGTTTCTTTCTCTAGTTGCACCAATTTCCCACCATATCCCCTTCCCACTTCCCTCTTCCCCTTCATACTTCCCTTCCCACTCCTCTCTTCCCCTTCTTCTCACCCTAACAGGAGACTGTCACCACTTACATTTTTTCAATATCTAACTCAATAAGCACTTCTCACCTTTAACCAATTCCTTCCTTATAGGTTCATAGATAAGTACTAGGCTTGCTGCCCTTTTGGGCCATTTGAAGCCTACACAGTTTGCTTTCTTGTGCTCAAAATAACTTATCCCATTTAGTTCTAAATTGGCTTTACCATCCCATGGTTGATAATTATACATTACCCCTAATGATAATAACTGGGATTGTATTTGTACTATAAATAATTTGAGGGGACCTACTGTCAATCCCATACCCATTCTGCATGCATCAGTCTTTAAATAAAAGTTAATATCACCTCCTATTTCAGACTCCACATATAACCGCCTCCTTCTTCCGTTAACCCCATTCAAGCACTCGCTAACTGTATTCATGCGTTAATTATTGAGCCTCCAATACAAAAGTGTGCTTGTTACACTATGTACATTTCTGCATTGTACATATCCCCTTACCACTGTACTTCTTTTAATGTTGATATGCTTTCATTTTGTGAATAGAGTTTTTTAACTATGTTATCCTTTCAATCTCTCCTTGTAAAATTCCATTGTGAATTCTCTTTCTGTCATTGTTTTTGTTTGCTCACCTGGAATGAGTCTGAAATAGGTCCAGATAGATTAGTGCTCAATCTTGGTCAAGCAATCACTCTAATTAAATAAATACGCAAACATACAGACACTCTTTAAAAAGTTTATTACTAATAACAAGGGAAATACATTTTGAATACACACATTCAGAAAAAAAAACTTGGACCTACGTGGTGCACACGCACACACACACACACACACACACACACACACACACACACACACACACACACACACACACACACACACACACACACACACACACACACACACACACACACACACACACACACACACACACACACACACATACCTCTGCGCACACATATACACACACCAACATTAAACACTTCTGCACATCATAAGACAAATAAATCCCATTACTGCTAACAATTGAAATCAATATTTTAATTAGTACAATGGAGATGCACACAATAAAAAAAATGTCCTACAAACACCACACCTAACAAAACACATACCGTAAAGCATATATTATAAATAACACAAGGCTATACTAATTAAAGTACTGTGTAAAGGACCAGTCATCAACACACAAGAAAACTACAACCTACTGTTCAAGAAACAATAATTCATACAGTAATAAAATGCTGAACTTTTTAAAAACATACAAGTCCTCAAATAATAACAAGAATAGCTTCTGACTCAGTGATTCAAAGCGTACACACCTTTACTTCATGAATGACATACAAAAACTATTATTCCATTTTGTTTGTATATGCAACCTATAGTTCTACTCCAGAAATGTGTCATAGCACTGAAACATTGCCTACTTCAGGTGTAGTCATGATTTTAAAATATATGTGACTCACATACCTATCCCTAATTTAAATTGACCTTAACTGAACAACAGCTACACAATTCAAAAGCAAGCATAAGCATTATACTAATACACAATTCCTTGCCTGTTTCCCTGTAAACATTCCTGTTCCACAAAATTCAAAGTGCACACAAGCAGTACACAATTTTTCACTAAATTAGCCTCAAATACCTTTATAACCACTTTAAAGATCATGTCTAAAGGGGCAAAAATAGAGATCAGTTCACTCCATTTTACAAATAACATTATTTTAAAAATTGCTTTTGAATGAGGAAGTCTAAAGTTACACTGCCATGTTTATGTCATTAATATTAATGGACAAGAAGGAGGCGGTTATGTCACTTTGAGTTCCATCAATAATTATGCTGGATTAGAGTGGTTAAGTAATTGTGTGTTAAGTTATGTAGCTGCTAAACTATTAAATTAACAGGTAATTTAACAGTTTGGCAATTATATAAATTAATTCACAATTAGTTGCTGTCTCACTTACTCTGAAGTTACATAATCTAGAGAGAAGTTTCTGAAATTTGGTGGAATGGTCATTTGATGAATAAGTAGTAATCAAAAATAATGTGAATTTACCACTTTGTCAGTATACTGTTTAATGAGAGTGAACTCAGAATCCAGCCCTTGGACCCTGTTTTAGAAATTTCTCACATGAGGTGACAGTAAAACTCAATAAAATGACTAGTATATAGGTTCATAGGTAGGTACTAGGCTATCGGCCCTAGGGCCCATACAAGCCTAGCCAAAAAATGTACCCTGGCTTTCGCCACCCAAGAAAATTATTTTCCTGTGCTCCTGTCGAGCAGAGCCACAGAAATGATCCCTGGGGTGAATTTCCCATTGAATCTCTTCTTCATGAATGCCTGACAAGCTCTCTCCAGTCTGCCAGTAAAGGACATTTTTGATAGCTAAGGTAATTTATTTTGAGAAAGTGACAACTATGAAACTAGCGGCAATATGTATAAATGGCCAAAATTCTTAACTTGTTTTAACCTTTGTAGTGTAACAATAACTTTGTTGGACAATTAATAATGCCAACAAAAGTACTCTTCAGAGGCAAACTAAGGTCTGAAAAGCAGGTAGATGTCTGTTATTGTCCCTGGCGCTCAGATTACAAGGGAGAATCTCAAATTCTAAAGATGAAAATGTTCAGTATTTGATATAGGTTAAAACCAAAGCTGTAGCTAGGGCAGGGAGAAAGGAATGGTTGCCTAGGTACACAATAGTAGGGGGCAAGTTCACCCCTGTAAAAAAGGTGCCAAAAGGTCTCTGTAAGTCAATTATGTGATTGCCTGGCATGAGCACCAATCTCTCCTTGTAAATGCAAGCATTAATGGTAGTGGTAGTTTTTTTAGCCTCCATGTTTTGGGTTGCAGCAAATTAAATGATTCCCTTGCAATGTATATGTCTGTTAGTATTTCTAGCATGGCGTTAGTATGGTCCTTTGTTATGGTCTCTAAAAGGTATTTCAGGCTGTAAAAAGAACTGTTATGGACAGACATAACAGATTTTAACCTAGTGGAGGACATTTTTACTCTGGTTAAAATAATAATTTAGAACACTACAATCACCTAACCAGAGAAGACTTTACAAAGATGACATATACATTTGCTTATAGTGCATTTATGTTTTAACAATCTCACAGTTGTATTGCACTTACAACAAGATAATATCACTTTAGATTGTACTATGAGAACTTCTGAACTTGCCTGATGAAAGCAGAACATTCTTTTCATGTAATTACCAAAGTAGGATTTCTTCTTTGCTCTGTATATCTTTTAACCTATCCCTCTCTCTCTCTCTCTATACATGCACACACTCACACACATACACGCATCAAGGTTTCATATCACGTTTACCATAGTATAATTGTGTAACTTATATATGCTGTTAGTGCTTAATTGGCTTGAGTCATGATTAAAAAAGGTCTGAGGACTTGTCTACCAGCCTGGTTTACAAAAATAAATGAGTTACATTGGCAGTCTGTAATGACAATGACATTCACCATTTTTTAATATTAAAACAGAAACATTACACTTTTTGGATCAGTGAAAAATAGATTGGATTTAATAAGAGACACAGTATAGCACTTCTGAATTCTACTGTTGAGGCAAAAGGTGATCAAAGTGTGTTTTCACACAGCAAACCCTATGTAGTATTATCGCAATGCAAACTGTTTTCACAAGATGGCACACTGATACTAGGAAATGTTTGTGCGTGTCCTAGTGAATTTAGCATCTGCTGTGCTGTCCTCTGCTTATTCATGTAAATGATCAAATTGTTTTGTCTCTTGATAGTTTCTTTTGGTCTCTTAGTGGGCTACAGGACCTGTTTCTGAACAGATTGTTTTAATGCATTCATTTCAAAAGAGTAAAGTGCTATATACTTTTCCTAGTGAATGTCTGCAGCCAGTTTTATGTTATGAAAATGTGAGTTAATCCTGCTCCCATGTGTGATTTTGGCACTGTGACTCACATTACTTTTCCCTTAGTAGCTCATGGGTGTGGCAGCCCTAATAAGTCTTTGCCTGAAATACTGAAAAAAATTATGTGGATTAACTGAAAGACTCAACTTGTGGTAGCAGTTCCACTGTGATTTGTTTTTTATTTATTTATTTATTTATTTATTTGTTTGTTTTAGAATAAATCATTTTAATTATTCAGTATAAATCATAGAATGACAATAAGAAGATACAGATGACTGTGTATGCTCAAACAGTACACAATATGCTAATCTGGACTGAGCAGATATATAGATACCTTCAGAATAAACAGGCAGCTCAGGGTGTGGTCACACATACAGACAAAAATGTCTGTTTGAAGACATAACAGTGTTTTGTAAGATGGTTACTATACATGAGTATCTGGACGTCAACAAACACTATGACTCAGAAGGTGTTTCCAAGTAAATAGGATAGAGAAAAGAAGCAGAATTATCCTAAAGCAAAAGGACATGAAAAGAATCAAACTAGCATGTGACTAGTTTGTTGTAGCAAGCTGGCCAAGTGTAGTTTAGGGTAGATAAGTGAGGCAAACAACAGTCAAAGGGAGAAAGACACTGAGAACAGAAAGGGAAAACTGGGCCAGGAGTATTATCTGCCCCCCCCCCCCCCCCCCCCCATATTCAAGTCTGCTTGAAGGAAAGAGATATGAAAACAAGGAAGAGTAACTGAGCTGGAACTTAGATGATACACATAATGAACGCAAACATGCTGAAGTGAATTATATTTGGTTCAAGGGACCAGTGGCATACCTCTCAGCTGTACAGATTTTCACAGAATGTCCAGATTTTGCCTCAAATATTTGGTCCATCCCTGATAAAATCTGTGGTTTTCTGGCAAATCATAGAGCATTGAAGTCACTAAATAATTAACAAATAATGATGTATATTTGTATTTCAGACTTCATTTCATTCAGAAAATGCACACTAACACAAATCCTGTTGTTCTAGCAAATTTCTAAGTTTATAAAAGCAATATTTAAAATCTGTCTCTATTTTTGGGCCTTTGTCCCTCCTTATTTTAGGCTTTGTCCAGGTTTCTTGTGCTAAGAGGTTGAGAGGTATGGGGACTACTACCAACAAATACTTTAGAATAGTTGTACTAGAGAATTGAAATTCAAAGAAGTTTCACAGCTAGAGATACATTAATACTGGCTTTACCACTGATAATGTCTCTACTGCAGTTTGAATTTCTTATTAAAGGTGTTAAACAATTTAAGGTGTTAAAAGAGTTACAATGTTACTGAATGGTAGATAATAATCTGAGAGGTGATTCCCCCTGGCACAGCCACAAAAAGGGAGGTAATAATCAGTTACAGAGAGAATGGAACTGATATGTATGAAAACTGAGTTAAGCCCTTTTGCAAGAGAGGATTCAATCCTGCAAATTAGCTCTACATTTTTTTAATAATCATAATTTGTATTGTCTATCAAATGACAACACATTATAGGCAGCACAAGTAAACTGCCACAAGCTATGCATAAAAACAAATTATGTGTAGCCTGTAGCAGTACAGAAAAATAAATACAAATTGTTAACATATATAATGTGACGATGTTTCAAAACCTGCTCGATTGTGCCCCCTAACAGCTTGCACCTGGAACAGCTTCCCCCTTTAACCTACCCTACTTACAGCTCTGTAATAGAGTTTAAGGCAGGAAAATTGACTGTAATTCTTAGAGATTATCTAAAAAAAAGATATCTGTGTTTTGAGATAAAATTTTCCTCTGTTCATCCAGAGTTTAACAATGAAGAATTTACCCAAGTAAATGCTATACAAATCAGATGATTTTTCTGCTGAGTGATATACACTGAGTATGCCAAGGATCCAACTGTACCATTTACCATAATTTTTATTATTGAATTTTATTATTGAAAATTGAGAGACTTTTTACATTTTCTAATAGAAAAAGGGGATATTGGCTGAATATACATTCTCAAATATATTTATTTAGTTTATCCTTTCTTGACCAGGTTAGTAGCCTCTTTTCAAGGGAGACTCAATGTGGTATTTGTACTTACTAGGTGAAATTTGTTCAGGGCTCCAAGGAAATTCCCCAACTCTTTTTTATAAGTACAGAGGGATCTTTTATATCTACCTGAGCTACTAACAACTCAACTAAATAGGAACTTGCTTTAACATTTCATCTAAAGAACTGTGCATTCTGGACTGCAGCACCTCACAATGCTACACTGTAGTAATGAAACATTCATCCAAACACCTGAGGACGGAATTTAACCCATAGTTTTCTAATGTTCCAGCACCAAAGGAAAGTGAGCTAATTGTTGAGTTACTAACATTACCTGACTGCTGTAAGGTACAGCTGTTACAGAGTCACTCCCACAGAAGGCACATTTGGTGTCGGTGATGTCAGTTTTTGAATAGCAGCTAGTTTGAAGGGAGACAGTTAAGCACTGTATAAGATCATGAACCATTGCTATATGACTTTAGAATTTGTTAAATTATGGTAAGCATTATATCACATTAGTACTCAGTCTAGAAATATACTGCTTTTAATTAAGATTGCCAATAGTGTGAGATATGAATATCTGAATATTAAGTCAAAGTAATAACTTAGTTATAGAGTAATGAAAGGAAATGCTTCTTTTTTCAGATAACTCAACCAAGATTTAAAAAGCTTGAATTTATCACTATCAGACTTGTTCATTAGGCAGAATTTGTATACTGTTCTCCTTATCAAACTTAACTTTACTTGAAGACCAGTAGACTCATTCCAGAATTTCAAATTAAACTATTAGATATAATATAATACAAGCAACATTCTCTCAATATGGAGAAGTACAAATGTTTTATTGATTTATTTATAATAACATTAGAACAAAACAGTATTAAAACAGCTCAGAATAGTTAAAGTGCAACCATCAATATCAAGCAAGTCACTATTAGCTGAGAACAGCTACAGTGGTATACAAACAGTACAGGCAATGCAAAACAACTGAACATGCCTAAACAGCATAAAATAGTACTAGGCAATGTGAAAATAGCTTAATAAGAGGGTGCAGTAATATAAATTCATTGAACAAGTCCATTTTCTTTAACAAAGTATGGGTATCAGTTATTAGTAGTTTGATATGCACAGAGACTCATTTGTGTGAGTCCTGGTATAGTGAGACTAAATGACTGAAAATGCAGAGTTAAGAATGCTACATCTTAGATTTGTTTTCTGTAGTATTTACTGTAAGGAGCTCAGTTCAGCCTCTGTCAGCCACATGACCTCACTGTTTAACTAGATGAGAGAAAAAAGAGCCAGAAAAGTTATTTTATTTTTTTTTTTCAGTTAAGATACCTAGCTAATCAAACCATTTTCAGCTGTTTGTACATTTCCTATTACTATTTTATACTATTTAGCATTTTGAGTTGCTTTGGTTTACCTGTACTGTTTTTAATATCACTGTAGTTGTTAAGTTAATACTGGCTTACTTGATATTACTGGTTGCACTGTAACCATTCTGAACTGTTTTATTTAATTTAATACATGGGGTAGCAGCCATCTTAGAATCAGTTGTGAATCACCTAAGTGAGAGTTAGACTGCTTGCTACAAGTTCTATGTGGTTTACAGCACTTGGATTTCACCTACTTTTTATTGATTCTTTTGTTTTCTTCTTTAATTTACTGCATAGCAATGATCAGTATTATTTTCATAACAGGTAAGATGATGAAGTATAATTCTCTCTTGTTGTACTACAGGAAGGGTAATTTCTCATAATATCGGAGTTACTTATCCATTTCTACTTTGTCGAAAGGTCTTGCTCCAAGTTGTGCAAGTTTCCTGTTAACTACCTTGATCTAAATAGCCTGAGTACTAAATATACTGAGCAGAGAGCAGGCTTATGCTGAACATATAACCAGTCTAAAAAACTTTCATAGCTGTAATATTTCTCCATTACTTTCAGATCCATGATTTACATCTAGCAGCACAAATTCTAAGCCTTTGTATGCTGATGGCATTAAAAATCATTACCTAAGCCTCATAGGACTCTAAAGACTAGGCATGAGTCTCAGCACTTAAATTTGCCTCCTGCACCCTCCCTAGCATCAACAGCTCAGGCCCAACATGCAGTTTACTCTGACATTGCTTAACAGCTCAGGCCCAACATGCAGTTTGCTCTGACATTGCAAGAAATATAGGCACTAAGAGAGGCCCCTTAATTAGCACACAGAAACCCTTAAGGCAGCAAAACCAAGTTAGTTGATCTGGCAATGTTCTGGATATAGGTGATGCCATAGTTAGACACAAACATGCTTTACTCATCAGGCTGAGCAAAGATGGGATAATGGTTAGTTGTCTGTTTAATATCACTAAAGCACTCCTGTCCCTTCATTCCTGGTAAACATATGACCCGATCACTGTGCACGTGGGAGGAATGACTTGAGATGCAGCTGGCATGATGGAGCTTTCTCAATATGCATTTGGAAAGGGAGTGAAACTAGCATTGAGCAGTATATTACCATCACAAAGAATGATGCTGTAATACAAACATACAATGATTGACTTTCATTATTGGCTCAACAACTGGTGTCATTCTACGGGTTTCAATACATGCACATATACACACACACACACATATATATATATATATATATATATATATATATATATATATATATATATATATCAGCCTGGGATGAGATGATTGATAATCTTGGCTGCTTTACTAGAGATGGTTTTCATGGCTTCTGTGTATTAGCAAAGACTTTTTCTTCCCCTATAGTGCCTATTTTAGGCAAGGTCATTTTCCTCAAATTGCTAACATAACCAGCCACAATCAAAATCATATGAAAGTAGCACTGCTCGATGCCAGAAACCTAAATAAAAAGTTGTATTCCTTACAGGTATTCTTAAAATTTGAACATGGTGACACATGAACCACGACAACATGGGAACCAAGCACACTGTTTTGAAATTAGTAACCAAAGAAGTGTGCGAAGGTAGTCCAAGGGACCAAATAGTCAACCACATGAAGTATATCAAAACATACAATTTATTATAACTAGTTAAGCACTTTCATCCATTGGACTACATTCTCACACTATTCTTTGGTAACATTCAGAATGGTGAAATGGCTTCAGAATAGTGAAAACACCCCTGCAGTGTAGGGTTTTAATGCCTACCACCTAACACCCCCATAAGCTAGAAAAGACCCCAAAACATACCTCTCAACTGTCCAGAATTTTTCAGAATGTCCAGATTTTTGCCTAATATTTTTTGTCTGTTCTTCAAAAAAATGTGGTTTTCTGAGAATGGGAGGATTAAAATCACTAACTATAACAAATATTTATGTTACAAACTTCATTCATACATCCATACATCTACAACCCCTTTTTAAATTTTTGCACATGGCGTCTGATATCATATTGACATGACAGTTCTAGAGTAAATGGTCACACCATCTGGTGGCTAGCCCTGCCACTGTTATTCTTCCATACCACACACACACAAGCATGCACAGTCATACCTATGGCCAATTTGGAGTGTCCAATCCACCTACTGCACATCTTTGGAACGTGGGAGGAAAGCACAGCAGCCAAAGACAGAGTTCTCTGCTGTCCCTATTTTGGGGGCAATGCTCCTTTTTTAAGGCATAATTTACTTCTCCTCATGATGTCCCTATTTTTGGAGGTATGTCCCTATTTTCTGGCTTGATTTACGGCTTACACAGTTTTCTGAACCCCTCTCATCACTTGATTTTTCAAGCTATGTAGTACACAGAAAAACACACTACATGACCAACATAATAGTGGAAACAACAATTTAAAGAAAGGGGACACACACCTTACATCTCCCTTTTCTGAAGCAAAAATAAATGACCTTAGGTAGTAAAATTTTGCAATACAGTTCAATAAAGTCTACATATTTTACACTGTCTCTTTGATATGCTTATATTTTTCCAGCATTTTGTCATTCCCTGTTTTTTAAACATATTTCTGAGAAGTATACCACATTCCTACTGGAAGCAGGAAAAGTCGTATGCTACTTGGTATTCAAATGTTATGCTAATTTGATGCCAATATTTTTAGCTGTGAGGACATACAGACTTCACACAGAAGGCACCCCAGCTAAGAAATGAACGAGATAACCTCTTGCTTTGAGGTGACAACACTACCCACTCTGCCAGTGTGCTGCCAAGACTTCATATCACTCAGAAATTGTATATTAATGCAAAACTTTTATTCTAGTAACTTGCTAAGTCTGTCAGAGCAACGTTTAAAATCTGTTCCTGATTCTGGGCCTTTGTCCCCCCCCCCCCACCCCATTGTTTCTAGCTTTGTCTAGAGTTGCTGTTAAGAGGCTGAGAGATATAGAGGCTGAAAGGTATCACTTAAAATGATCAACAAAGAACTTAGAAACAAAATC
Source organism: Protopterus annectens (assembly GCF_019279795.1). Taxonomy (NCBI): domain Eukaryota; kingdom Metazoa; phylum Chordata; order Ceratodontiformes; family Protopteridae; genus Protopterus; species Protopterus annectens. The sequence goes on from NC_056734.1 coordinate 153,793,197, forward strand.
AAATTGTCCATGAGCAAGTCTGAATTGCAAATCAGTATCCATGCTAATGATATGCACAAAGTTTTTCTCAGCTATGTCAATACCCTAAGAAATAATAACTAGCAATGCTCTTGAGTTAATACCAAAATATACTCATCCCCTGAGGACACAGCCAGCATGTTAGTGGACAAATTCAGCACAAACTTTACCCTCCCATCTCCATCAAATTACTCACAAGCATATTACAATGTCTACACCCCCCCCAAATCCTAAGTGCTCATGTAAATGCTAAAATCACTAGTTCCATGCGAGCTGACCATATGTGAGGTTGTCTTCTTGGCAGCTGTAAACACTGCCTGGCTAATGCCTTGTTATGTCTGTTTAATCTCAGTCTCTCCACTGGGCTTGTGTTAGAAGTACAGAGAACTGCTGTAGTCATCCCACTCTACAAAGAGGTATTCACAACTGACCCAGGCAACCATAGACCCATCAGCCTCACTAGTCTTATCTGTAAGACAATGGAGTGCATCATTGTGGATGTCATAAACAAGGACATAGACAATCTTCAAAACCTGGTTCAGCAACTATTGTGGGATCTTTTACATACACCTGAGCTATTGTCATTTAAGCAGATTAGACTTCAGTTTAACTTCTCAAGCAAAGGACTGCAGCATTGCAATGTCAGTACTGCAAATAACATGACATAAACCGGGCACAGTAAGCACCTTGGGTGGGAATAGAAACAACAGACCTCTAATCTTCCAGCATCAAAGAGAAGTCTGATACCTATTGATCCATTTATCTGATTGCCGTTATCCAAAGAGGAATGCGACTGGAGTCTGCATTGAAATGAGCTGATATTTTAGGTAGTTTAACTGTTCGTGAAATAGTATAGAAAAATGATAAATTTAATATTTTAAACCCCATTAGGTTTCAGATAGTAATATACACAAACCTTATAGCATCATAAATGCTTTAGAAAAATATTTTTAAAAACATATTTAAAATTTTATAATCTATTAGCTCTTTCTATCGACATGGGAGCAATAGAAACAGTTTCATTCAAACCAGGTGGGAACATGGCAGCTAATTTTAGCTGCCACTGTGTCTCTCTTTTCTTTAAAAGATTCTTTCAGTCACCACCTCTTGGATTCATCTTCACAATATCCAAAATCCCAAACATAAATTTCACAAAACCTGGGCAAGATAGGAAATGCTTGTACAAGGCATTAGATAACTTTTTATTTTTCATATCATTGTTGTGCTCAACATACGTTCTGTTTGCCCACATAAAAGTGGGTACATGACATGCAAACTGCCATATATACTAACCCTGTAGTGCTACAATTCCCCTTTCTAAATATTATTCTACTCTTTAAATTATTGCTTAGAACTATACTGCCCTGTTTAATAATATATGGACATTGTGCACACATGCCACATAGTCTGGTTCCTAAACCAACCACATCAGTCCCATCTATTTTCATTTCAAATAACTTTTTTAAATTTAAACCCATCTTGTTGATAAACATAGTCTTTTCACCCACTTTATTTAAAATCTGCTTGTTAGTTCTAAAAATATTTCAGTTGGTTTCCATTGCTTTTTTATTTTATTAGTATTGCTGTTAAACTGCAAAACACGTTTTTTTTAATTTACTATTCTGATATCCATCACAAGAGTCATGTTCATTTTTAATAAAACTTTCTCCTAGAAGTGGCTTATAGATAACACCCCATTTTAGCATATACTTTACTTAGAATTTCATCCACCAAGTATCTCGGATATCCTCTCTCCTGGAACATATTGGAAACCTTCTCAAGCTCTGGGCCCAGATCTTCCAGATGTAAGGTCATATGGGCTACCCTGATAGCATGACCCTTAACAATACTTTTCTTCTGTCCCATTGGATGATTACTTTCAAAATGCAAGTATGCATTGCAAAAAGTATTCTTTCTATAAATCCTGGCCCTAAAGGCATTGACCCCTTTAGAAGTAAAGGTGTCCAAATAATTAATACCATTTAAATCATACTTGTATGTAAAATCCAAGAAATCAGTGCTCACATTTAAATATTGAATTAACTTGGCAATTTCTAATTCAGGACCGTGCCAAAGAATAAAGATATCATCCAAAAAACGTGACTACAACTTAACATTCCCCCAAAAAGGACAATTTGGGGATAACATGAAAAGATTTGGTGAAAAGGGGCACTTTTGGCTGGGTCGTTCTGTGACCTTTTTTTGAAAATGACAGTCTGTCATTTATGGAGATGCAAATGGAAGATGAGTCTAACAGAGTGTTTTTTTAATCCCTCACCAGACCTGCCAGATGACTCCATTACCTTTACCCAAGTTGGTCCATTTTATCTTGCCTGGGGTGTTAATCAGCCCATTTATTCACCTTCTGGTGATGGGTGGTACGGAGTGGGCCAAATACAGGTCCAGTGAGGCGGCCTACTCTCACTCCCTAAGTTCCTTCCTTGCAGCAGATCTATGAGCTCCACAACTGCTGTTGGCCTCAGTAATATTACTTCCATACATTGTCTGGGCTACATGAACATGCACATTGACAGCACATACTCAATGGTAATGCTCCACAGGTGCAAATCCTAATGCTCTTGTTACGTGTCACCCAGGATAGGATAGCCAGCAGTGGACACTCTCTCTAATCCTCCACTGCCAGTTCCTACAAGTACCTGAGCTACTAAATGAACCTTGATCCCCCTGTGTCATAGTCAGGGCTTTATACTAGTGCCATTGGAGCTCATCATCAAATATAATTTATATAGGATGGACAAAGCAATTCTGGAAAGCAATATTTTGTTTTGTTTGTTTGTTTGTTTGTTTGTTTGTTTGATTGTGTGTTTTTCAAAGCTGCAAAAACAAAGAGAATGTGTACTTAGCCAAAGACTTTACTTGCATATAAATCAAATGTCACATGTTGATTACCAGATTTTGTCTTATGGTATTATTAAGATGCATACATTTGATTAAACAATCATCTTTATAAGCAGCTTAAAAAATCTCAAGAAGCACCAGCACTTGAAATAAAACAGCAAACGTAATGTCACACAAAATGGCAACACAGCAGGAACAGTTAGCAGCTTCATCACTTATTATGAAGATACTAGCAACTGGCAAACCAGACTCAAATGCATTCACCTCTTAAAGTCACAGTACAATTATACATATTCACAATCTGAGGAAACACATAAACTTCTTATCATCACAATACCCACCTAAGGAGACAGAAAGCTCTTGCTTGATTAAAATTAACCTGTCTTAAATTTGAGCTGGATATACAAAATTGCATAAAAAACTCACCAAAAACTAAAGATGCGTTACAAAGCCAAAAACTTCTCACAGATGCAACAAAAATAACACATGCCACTTCTTACCTCCTCCCTTCACTAGTTTATGGCACTCCTATCCTTACTAACTTTCAGACATCACAAAAATCAAAATTTCAGCACTGCTATAACAAAGTTTCTAAATTTGCAGCAAATACCCCCTTCAGAACCCACCACTGTATAGCACTAAAAAGCCTAAATTGGTTAGAACTACTCCATCAACTAACATATACACGGCTAATTACCACCAATAATATTATCCAGCATCCCTCTGCTTATCCAGCACTAAATACCATTCTGCACAACTACGTTCCCAATCAATCATTACGATCCAATGGCCAAAAACTCCTGTCTGCAATCCTATCACATCTGCTGGGCATGGTCTATACTCATACCATGTTGCTAAGGCCTGGGAGTCCTTACCTGTAGCCGTCAGGTCTATACCCTCCCTCCAGTCCTTAAAATCATTATAAAAGACTTCCTAGCCATAGGGTAGTACTAGGCTAACTGCCCTTGAGAGCCATTTTAAGCCTAGCCAGTTATCCCCTGTGAGATTCAAATGCTGTACTTTGTGTTTGTAAGACAAACACCTTAACCATTAGGCCACCCTCCCTATAACAAATTGGCTCTGTTCTTGCTTATCCCCAGGATTAACTATATTCCCTAAATGTGAACAAATACCTATTCATACCTTAAACTTCTTTAATCTCTGCTCTTCACTCACTTCCTTACTTCAGTCAATTTATCTCCCCTGGCTCTCTTTCTAAAAATGAAATAACTGTTTTAATTTAATTTCATATTGCAATTCCTGTTTGCATTATACTAACTTATCTTCATTTTTCTCTATAAACTGGCTAAACATTATCTAAATATGAAATCATCATATAAGTTGCATTTATTCTTAACCAATGTTTTCACATTATATCTAATTTAGTATAATTATTTAAACTGTAGATATGTTTGTATTATTTTTGAAGATTGTAAAACTATTGTTCCTAAAGTGTTTCTGTAATGCTTTGGAGCTTTTCTTGCCAGGCCACCACTGAAAATGGGTACCTACCCAGTCAGACTTTCCCGGTAATAAAATATCAATAAATAAATAAATAAAACTACAAAATGCAGTTAATGTGCACAGCTGATGTACATACTTAACATTTTTGAATTCTTATTGACTTATGAACTGCTCTAAAACTTTTACAAATGTTAGACAAGCGATTATTTATAAAATAGCGGCAACTGAGGTAAACAGTACTTTTCAGAGAAATGTATCTTATGCATGGAAATGAAAATCAGTTTCTTAACTGTCCATATAGTTCAGCTGCATTCTCAGCACCTTGTCAGAGTTCAGACCTCATGCACACTTCAAGTTGTATGAATAGATTGGTACCTCGGTACCTGTGGAACAATGGTTAGACAAATAATTCAAATAGGCAGTTCTGTATCTACAGCCAGTTAGCAGAACACTTTCTGCACAGCTGGGTACAGCCACTCTTGGATCATTAGTATGCAGGCTGTCAGTACATGTTGTGGATTAGGAACTTCCACTCTGGTCTTGGATACTGGGTTGAGATAAAGCTTTCAACAAAAAACAGGAACACTAACAAACTGAGGACTTGGTTATCCTTGGCTCAGATACGTGGGATTAGCTATCTAGAACTCAGCATTCACCTTAAGGCATCCTGAACTGTTTCCGCATGTCTGTCCAAATGCATCTAACTATGATGCAATCTTCAGTTTACACCACATATGATTTCATTATTTTCTTTACACTGTAGCACCAGCTGTCTCACACTTTCACCCCATCTAACTTGACTCAGACTGCTAGGCCTGGTTGAAAGACAGTGGTTGAATAGAATATAATCTGTATAGAATCTCTTTTAACAGGCTTTGGTTAATTGGCTTTCTGATCTTTTTGCATTCACGTGGAATAGTTGTTGACTGAAGTTTGGATTCCATCAGTGGCATATCAGTCCTTGCTGTTCATCTTGGTGAAAGTTACTGCCAGTGTGGTTTCTGTTTATGTACTGGCAATGAAATGCTGTGTGCTTGTTCTTTTTTTTTATGGTTGTGTTACCATGGAGTTAGCATATTTATCCTAAGGGGACAGGGCTTGAGCTCTTCATATTGCTTTTCCATAGATGTTTCAAATGTTTTTTATGTGACTGAAGCTTCAGCTATTTCAGACTTTGGGAGATGTTCAGGAAGTTAAGCAGGCAATGTGATAAAGCAGCAAAGAAAATGGATGGAGCACCATGTACATATATTATCCAGCTGTATGTGAAACTGGTGTGACCCCATTTGGAGTGCTTTGTCCAGTTATGGAGATCTTGTTTTTGCTAGGAGACAGACAAGATAAATGGTTTGATGTAAGGATGACATAAATGGTGTACAGTCTTCATCAGAAGCCAAATAAAGGAAGTTTATTCAAAATCAAGATTTGCAATCTTGAAGAAAGGCAGCAGCGATGGAGTACTGGCAATCATGCAGAGGGTTAAAACTATGAGGTGTAGTTCCTGTGATGCAGAGTTTGATTCCTTCAGCCTTCATTTGCCTACTGTGTGACCTTGTGCAAGTCACTTAACCAGATTGTACTTGGGGCTAACTGGGAATTTGGGTTAGAGCTCCTCAATGGTCTCCCTGGATTGCAAGCCTAGTAAGAACCTATGAGCCAGTTAATAGGCGCATTTAAGCACCTTGATGGAATCTATGAAGTCCTTGTAGGCACATTCTATTACAAAAAGACAAGTGAGAATAATAGGACAAATCTGGAAAGTCAAGGGAGCTAGAAGAAAATATTTTTTGCAGGCAGGGTGGTGGATGACTAGAACAGTCTTCATGAAGTAGCAACATCATAAATAGTAACAGATTATCTTGGACTCATGGCATAGAAAGATAATATCCTGACTGCTACCCAGGCTACCTATAATGGATTAGTACAGGTATTGAAAGAGGTAGGTAGGACAGGATGGAAATGTGTGGCCAGGACTAGCTCACCCTGGGGAGCAGTGAGGCAGTTGTGCTTGCCATAATGGCAAAACCTACATGAATGTATGTGTATCACCTGTACTACTGAGTCATGTAAGCCCACAGTGCTCAGTTATGCATCATTTAGGCAGGGTGCACAGATTATGTGGTAGCATGCATGTGGCCCCTGAACAGCAGCAATTGTAGTCATAAGCAGTTAGGATTTACCACACGTTTGACAGACTGGCCTTATTTGTAGCACCCGATTCCTTCTTTCAAGGGGAATGAAATAGCTGAATATGGTCCCTGGGCAGAGAACAAGTGGAGCATAGGACTTGTGCTCTGTCCTGTGACCATGAATCTGATCCTGAAGGAGAAATGAATGTGACAGCTGAGTGAAGGACGTGGTGCTTTGGGGCAAATCCTGCAAGCTGTTTAAAAAACATATAGTCACAGAATTTAGGAAGGTATGGGACAACTAGATCACTGTCAGTTGTCTGTTAGACGCCAAAATCTGCCACATCACACACGCATTTAAATCTCTCCACAACAGGTACAAGTATGACTCTGTCATTGTCCATGTTGATGTGAATTATTTGAGACATACCTCCCTGGACTATATGAAGAGAGACATTATTGAGCTCTCAGAATATGTGTCCCAGGCAGGTATGACCCTAGCCTTAAGCAGCATCCTACCTTCACCAAGAATGATACCACAATACCAACAAAAAATAATTTACTTCAACAATTGGCTTAGTTTCTGGTATGCTTTGCCAGAGATGGCCTCCACTTGTCACCCTTGTGATTCAGGATTCTGGCCAAGGCTCTTGCCTCCCCCATTGTGCCTTTTTTAGGCAATGTCCCAAAGATAAATCTTCCAGCATAAAAGATCTGCCAAAAAGCAAAATGGAGGTCATGCTACTTAACGCTACGAGCCTTAACCTGAAAATGCACTCACTGGAGGCCCTCCTCACACTAGAAGATGCCAACATCTGTGCAGTCATGGAAATTTGGTTCAAGGCTGCAGAGAGCACACCTGCCTTACCAGGCTATACCTCATTCCACACATTCTGACCCCAAAATGAGATTGAAAAGACTAAGGGTGGTGGAGTGTTTATTTTCATTAAAGACAAGCACACTTCCAGTATCATGCACTAGAACTACTCCAGGTGCAACTGTCAATGGGCAAGACACCTATCCAAGTTATAAGCAATTATAGACCCCCCTCCATGATTCAGGACACCGACGTCTCCTACCTGGACCTATGTGACTCCATCAAGGTACCCCCTAACACCCTGATCCTTGGTGACTTCAACTATCCCCACCATAAACTGGGTGAACTATTCCTGCTCTAACACACTCACCCAACGATTCATTGACTTCATCAGTTCTAACACACTAGATCAGCTTGTCTCATCCCCTACAAGGGGAAATAACATTCTAGACTTGGTTCTCACCAACATGGGTGACTTCTGCACCACCCCCATAGTAAGTTCTTCAAAGGTGAGATCAGACCATCGATCTGTCTCAATCAAACTTTCTATCCCATCCAATCCCCCTCCCCCTAGCTGTAACCAGGCTAAAAAACTTCTCAAAAGCTGACTACAACTTTCTAAGGGAGGGTATCAGTAGCTTCACACCACCGCTGCCCTCAGACGATGCAGACAATTATGCTGAACAGTACACCAGTGCAGTATATAAGCACCTGTAGAACTGCATGGACTCAGCCACACACAACAGAACTAAAACCTGCTCTTTAAAGAAACACAAACCTGCCTGGTGGACATTCTCTATCAACAGGTTTTACAACAAAAGGAAGAAACTGTTGCCCAAGGGTAAAAAGGCACAAATTCCCAATTGGAAAAAGTCCCTCCTTAGTCTCAACAAGAAAATTATATCATTAGTGAAAACCTCCAAAGCCAATTATGAATCAAAACTAGTCTCAAAAACAAAGGGTGACCACAAAACCTTTTTCAGTTACATCAGGAACCTCCATGCCAAAGCCCAGGTTTGTTGTGAATTAGTTCTTAATGGTACCACTTACATTGATCCTGTTGACTTAGCCAACCTGCTAGCAGATAGGTTCAGCACAAACTTCACCCTCCTGTCCCCCACAAAGGCCCATTCGCCATCCCTGATACTTGTCCTGCACCTCATATCTCCATAGATCAAGTGTTAAAGGCCCTATCCAAGGCAAATAACACAATTTCCATTGGACCTGATAGCATCCCAGGCTGTATTCTGCACCATCTCCAGCAAGAACTAGCCTTGCCATTGAGCACCCTATTCAACCATAGCCTAAGTACAGGCTTCATTCCAGTGAAATGGAGAACTGTCACTGTCATCCCCTTGCACAAAAGTGGCACCACTACTGACCCTGGAAACTATCGCCCCATTAGCTTGACAAGTCTGATCTGTAAAGCCATGGAGCATATTGTTATGGATCTCATAAACAAGGACATAGGCAATCTCCAAACACTTGACCCCACTCATTTCAGATTCATCAAGGGCAGAGCTTGCCTGTTGAGCCTGGTTGACTTTTTTGAGACTGTCATCAAGGCCCTGGATGAGGGAAAGTCAGTACATAGTACATACAGTTACCTTATCTTGGCCAAAGCCTTTGACCAATCCCCCACTTGGGCATCATTGAAAAGCTAATGCAACTTGGCTTAAATCCCTGTCTCATCAGGTGGGTGGCCAACTGGCTCGCACATATTACCCACAAGGTCAAAATAGGTGTCTCCACCTCCAACAGCAGACCTGTCACTAGTGGTGTTCCCCAGGGATCTGTTCTGGGACCCCTACTATTTGGCATCTACTTCTCAGAGGTCCAGGCAAAGACAAAAGGCCTGTGGCTGACCACATTTGTGGATGACTGTAAGTTGAGTGCTGTCATTGGCTCCTCAAAAGATGTTAACATGCTACAAGAGGGTCTCACAGCAACAAATGACTGGTGCTAAAGTCTTAAGTTAAACTCAAAAAAATGTATTATCATACCTTTCAGCAAAAACACAGCCCCTACTGATTACCACATCAATAGCAACCCCCTAAGCACACAACCTATGTGAAAGACCTGTGTACACAGGTTGACAACAAGCTCACATTCAACCATCATGTAGTGGCAGTGATCAGAAAAGCCTTTTACTTGGTTCATCTCACAAGTAAAGGGATTGCATCCAGAAAAAAGGATGTTATTATATCTCTGTACTCCTCCCACATTAGGCCAATAATTGAATACAATGCCCCATTTGGTATGTACTTCTCCAAACACCTGCACCAAATGGAAAGGCTACATAAATACCTCACAAAGAGAATCCATAGCCTCCAACACCTGTCCTTTGTGGATTCATAGGTTCAAAGGTTCATAGGTGTGTACTAGGCTAGTGGCCCTGCAGCCTATATAAGCCTAGCCCAAGAAGATTCTCTGGCATCATGCCACCCAAAGTTAGTTCCCAGTGCCCCTGTCAAGCAAGGCCACTGAAGTGACCCCCGGGGTGAACTTCCTATTGCCCACCCACTCGTCAAGATTTCTCTTAAAGAGGGCCAATGAAGTGCTCTGGTTGATGTGAATGGGAAGTTTGTTTCAGAGTATGGGAAGTCTCTGGGTTAGGAGCCTGTCTCTCCAACATGTTCTGTTTATTGTGGTAATGAGGTTAAGGTCCCTGGAGCATGTGGCATGGAGGGATTGGGATTTCTTTAGGTGTTGCATATCTAGCAGCTCTGGGTCAGACATGGATTTGTAGGTCAAGCAGAGATCGCCTCTAAGTAGATGATAAGAGACAGAGTATAGCTGGAGTTTTTTGAGTCTATCCATATCGGGCATGTGTCTAAGGCCTGAGATCCTCTTAGTGAGGTATTTTTGTGGCCTTTCCAGTTGTTTTAGGTGTCTAGTGAGGTACATACCAAATGGGGCATTGTATTCTATAACAGATCTAATGAGGAATGAGTAGAGATGGATTATGACCTCTTTCTTCCTGGATGAGAAACCTTTTGTAATGAGATGTGCCACATAGAAGGACTTTCTAACTACAGTGGCAATATGATTATCAAAGGAGAGGTTGGTGTCAACCTGTGTCCCCAGGTCTCTTATCACACCTTTGGTATTTAGTGGACTACCACCTATGTGGTAGTTCATGGGCACCAAATTTTTCCCAAAGGGAATGACAATGCACTTTTTGGCATTGAGCTTAAGGCCATGGTTCTGGCACCAGTCATTGGTGTCAGTGAGGCCTTTGTGTAGAATGCCTACATCAGCTGGAGAATCAGTAATGGCTCCCAGTTTGCAATCATCTGCAAACTTGGTCAGCCAGAGTCCCTTTGTGTTGGCTTGAACTTCAGAGAAGTAGATGCCAAACAGGAGAGGACCTAGGATCGACCCTGTGGGACATCACTTGTAACTGGTCAGTAGTCAGATTTGGAGTCTGCTACTTTCACAGTGTAGGTTCTAACACTGTGGATAGGTACAAATCACTATCACTCTACTCTGTGTCATACAGATTGCTCAGAGGTGATCTGTGTCTTGCCTACAAGGCAAGCTCGGACCCTGCCCTACTAGAGATGCTCCACATCCGTAAGTCTAACTCTTCGCATATTACCTAATTGAATGGCCTAAATCTAATATGTGACATTAATAAAACCTGTTGGAGAGACAGGTTTGTCTCCCAGAGGCTGCCCTAGCTCTGGACTAGACTTCCCATACACATCAAACAAAGTATGTCACTGATCCTCTTCAAGCGCAACCTTGATGAGCGGATGGGAAACCACAAATTTGTCCCAGGAGTTCCACCTGTGTCCCTCACTAACAGGGGTGACAGGTGCTGATTGAGGTTTCTTTTTTGAGGATAAACTCTTGGCTATGCTTTTAAGAGCCCCATGGCCATTAGCCTAGTACCGTCCTATGATCAGATGAAATGTAAGGCAATTACTTTACTTTTAGAAGACTAGGGAATCAAAAACCACTGATTAAGTGAGATACACAACTTATTCTGAAGGTGAGGAAATGGGCAGATATGCTAGACCAAGCAATCCTTATTGCTACCCAAAATAAACTTTTATGCTTTTAACGGAGTAGGAGTGCAAAAGATAAGAAGCTTTATTATAGTCCAAACTTTGTTTGCAATTAGGCCTGTGTTCACTGATTGGGGGGAGTTGATAGACATTTTAAGAAAATAAGATGTTGAGAACTAATAGAAATAAGGAGAGAGGTAAACAGAAACTGCAAGATGTTGAACATCAAGATCTTCCATTCTAAGTGTTACATGGATTTGCTGTATGCATATGTGAGCTTATGTATGTATGTGTGTGTGTGTGTGTGTGTGTGTGTGTGTGTGTGTGTGTGTGTGTGTGTGTGTGTGTGTGTGTGTGTGTATATATATATATATATATATATATATATATATATATATATATATATATAGAGAGAGAGAGAGAGAGAGAGGAATTGCCAGGGTGTGCCTGTCATGTGACATCTGTCAATGTAGTTCAGTAAAAGCTGCTGGAGAATGCACACAATGCATAAAACCTCATTTGTTCATCTTGACTATTTATATACTTACAGGATACCAGATATAAAACTACTTCCATTGCTTCCCTGTAGGGCTTTGCCCAAAGGTATCTGTACCTGCACCCAGTCAGCCCATTCATTCTTCAAGTGCAGAGCCAGGCATCCCTGAACTGGGTAACAGCCCAATGGCCCATTTGTTCCTGCCTGGGAAGCATTGTTAATCCCCCTATCCCCCAAGCAGTGGGCATCAGATGGTAGAGAGGGATCAGTTTGCTGGTCTTGTAGGGAAGACTACCCTTCATCCCTACTCTCCCCAAGCAACACTGCATGTTACTGTTGCTGAAAGGAGCGTGTTTACACGTGCTAAATCCTCTGGTATATTCATCTACATAATGGCAGTGCACACTCTCTAGGTCCACATTGCATGCGTGCAGAACCTATTGCTCCCTCTAGGTGTCGCCAGGTGGTGAGCCTGACCTGAACCCCTCCCACATAACAGGCGAGCTGGCAGCAGTTTCTCAGTTTCATTCCTCTCATCCAGCTCTTTCAGGTGCCCAAGCTGCTAATCAGTCTCAAATCACTTGCACTGTAGGCAGGGCTTAATTAATTGATTTATTTAATTATTTAGTTTAGTTTGCTAACCAGGTTGGTGGGCTGGTCCAAGGATCCATTTTATTCATGACCTTTGTCAGCAGGCAACACAACTGAGAAAATAATAGTAGAAAGTAAATGGCAAAAATTCTACATACCAATGAACACTAGAGATTTGCATAGGATGAGAACAAACATAGTAAGATGTGACTGTAAACATGAGCACAAACATAATCAAAATAACTGAACTCTGCAGTACAGAGACTTCTATCAGAAATAAAATCTAAGCAGTTGTGTACATGAAAGAGCATAATCTTTACAATACAGAATACGATGGCAGAAGTACAATCCATGAGTCAGGTACAGTTAGCAAGGGTGTAGCCAGGCATACTTTCTGTACTCTACTGAGTACATTTTTTTCTCAGCATCATATCAACATGGCCTTTTTTCAGGTCATATTATGTCTGCAACTGTCTAAAACAATATTTTTAATAATTTTAGGGGGAACAGATGAAATTTATACTTTAACATTTATTAAGTGCTAGGGAAGGAGCATTTTTAAATGATAGGTATCGGTGGGGGGGGGGGGGTAGCACTAAATGCTTATGAGTACAAAACAGAATTTGCTTGCTACACCCTGGTTTTATTTCTTCAAGTCTTTTGGGTTTCTAATACCATGATGGGAAAGGACTCCATTCCTAAGTCAAAGTATGATTAAAGTTCATGAAATTATTATTGTTTCAATCTTTGATGTTAGCCAAAAGAGCTCTTTGCAGCACCCAAAATGTGCCCAGAATTGACTCCTTCTGTAATTCATATGGATGTACATGTATCAACGGAGTATCTAAATAAGACTGTAAGTTATTTTTTGAGACCCATTGCTCCTACTACTATTGTAATTGCTTGGGTTTCTTTCTTCCACATTGCCCTCATTTCTGCCTGCAGATTCTGGTATTTTATGATTTTGTGTCTCTCTCTGTACATAAGACACTGTAATTACTGGATGTAGCAATTTCAATGATTTAATTCTACTTTTGCCTTCTTTTCATGGACAATTATATGTGGTTTTCTCACATCTATTTTTGAACTGTTGGTGATGGGTGACCCCATGTGATATAAACTTTAACATTCTCTATGATGCTTTTTGGCTCATATTTCTAATATCTATTAGCTACTTCAGTATTGTAATGTTTGCACAATCCCCATTGCAAATGCCCTGCTACACTATTATGCCTTTCAGTTTCCAAGCTCGCTGCCATTAGTGTATCATACCCAGCAACAAGACATGTGACTATTTCCAATTTTGTTTTACAGAACTTACGTTTGTCTGTTTCTGTCACATGTTCAATGAACTTTGTAAACCAATGTGTATACAGTCCACTAGGACACCAGTATTAATCTTTCATCCTTTGGTTTAAATTCACCTCTCCTTAACCATTCCTGCATCAGATTCTGGTCGACATGAGGTTGTTTCTGGAGTTTTCTGTACTTGTTGTGAAGGCTGTCAGACTAGCCAGATGGAATTGTGCAGATAAATCTATCATTTGTAAATACAAATGTTGAACTACAGACTTGTTTTCTTAACTACCCCACCATTAACTGGGAAAACTACTCATGTACCAACTCTTGTGCTCAACGTTTTCTGGAATTCTTAAATTCCAGTGCCTTGGATCAACTTATTCACACCCCCACCAGGGGCAGCAATATTCTAGACCTGGTTATTACCAACATGGGCAACCGCTGCTCCATACCAGAGGTCAATTCCTTGTTGGTCAGATCCGACCACAAGCTAATCACCCTAGACATCCACATCCCTCCTCCACCCCCCCCCCATTAGGGAAACCACAGTAAAAAAATTCTCCAAAGCTAACTTCACACTTCTTAAGACAGAAGTGGCAAACTTCACGACACCCATGCTGGCGGACAATAGAGGTATGACTGCTTAATCCTACACAAATGCACTTTATAAGCACTTACATGAGTGCATGGATTGTGCAATCCCTAACAGAACCAAGATGCTATCCTCCAAAAAAAGGAAGCCAAACTGGTGGTCCCCTGCCATAAACAAACTCTACAACAGAAGAAAGAAGCTGTTGCAAAAAAGAGTAAAATCCCATGATTGGAGAAACTCCCTGGTCAGCCTCAGTAAGAAGCTGAGATCCCTCATAAAATCCTCCAAAGCTAGTTACGAAAACAAAATCGCCACTGACTCTAAAGACAACCACAAAGCATTCTATAGCTATGTCAAGAATCTCAATGGCAACACTCAGATCTGCTCTGAGTTACAGCACAATGGCACTAAATATACAGAACCAACTGATATTGCCAACATCCTGGCAGATAGGTTCAGTGCTAACCTTACCCCCCTGTCATCCCCTAAAGGGCCCATCTCTATACCAGAAAAATGCAAAGTTCCTGTAATCACGGCTGCACAGGTAAAAAACACACTATCCAAAGACAAGAACACAGCATCCATGGGACCTGACAACATCCCAGGCTGTGTTCTACATGAACTACAGAATGAATTAGCACCCCACCAAAGTACCATGTTCAATCATAGCCTCACCTCAGGCTATGTGCCCACTGAATGGTGCACAGTGATGGTTATCCCACTCCACAAAGGGGGAGCCACCACAGACCCCGGAAACTACCGCCCCATTAGCCTAATGAGTCTGGTCTGCAAGGCTATGGAATGTATCATTATGGAACTTATAAACAATGACATTGGTAATCTTCAAACTCAGGACCCCACCCAGTTCGGGTTTGTAAAAGGCAGATCATGTCTCCTAAACCTGATAGACTTCTTTGAAGCAGTCAGCAAAGCCGTAGATGAGGGTAAGGTGGTTCACACAGCCTATCTAGATCTCGCCAAGGCTTTCAACACCATCCCCGACTCTGGAATTATAGATAAACTCACTAAACTATGTATAAATCCCTATGTCACAAGATGGGTTGCCAACTGGCTCACTGACAGAACCCACACTGTGAAAGTAGCAGACTCCAAATCCAGCTTCAGACCAGTGACAAGTGGAGTACCACAGGGTTCAGATCCTGTTTGGTATCTACTTCTCTGAAGTACAGGCTAACACAGAAGGTCTTTGGCTAATGAAGTTTGCAGATGACTGCAAACTAGGAGTCATAATCAATACTCCAAAAGATGTGGACATCCTTCAAAAGGGCCTCGCTTTGACAGATGCCTGGTGTCAAAGCCATGGCCTCAAGCTCAATGCCAAAAAGTGCATTGTCATCCCTTATGGTAAAAACTCTGTACCCATGAACTACCACATAGGCAGTAGTCTACTTAACACCAAAAGTATGATAAGAGACCTTGAGACACAGGTGGACAGTAGTCTTTCCTTTGATAATCACATCGCCACAGTAGTCAGGAAATCCTTCTAAGTGGCACACGTCATCACAAAAGGTTTCTCTTCCAGGAAAAAAGAGGTAATTGTTCCCCTCTACTCATCACTCATTAGACCCATTATAGAGTACAATGCCTCTTTTGGTATGTACCTCACAAGACATCTACAACAACTGGAAAGGCCACAGAAATACCTCACAAAAAGGATTACTGGCCTCAAACTGATGCCCTATGCAGACCGTCTCAAAAAACTGCAGCTTTACTCCATCACATATCACCTACTCAGAGGCGATCTCTGCCTAGCACACAAAGCTATGTCAAACCCAGAGCTTTTAGACATGCTCCACTTAAAGAAATCCCAATCCCTACAAGCTACACGCTCTAGGGATCTAAACCTTGTCACCACAATAAACAGAACATGCTGGAGGGATAGATTCCTGTCCCAGAGACTTCCCATACTCTGGAACAAACTATCTATCTATATCAAACAAAGGTCCTCATTAGCACTCTTCAAGAAAAATCTTGATGTTTGGATGGGAGACAGGAAATTCACCCTGGGGATCACTTCTGTGGCTCTGCTCGACAGTGGCACAGGAAAATCATTTTCTTGGGTGGCAAAAGCCAGAGTACCTTTTGGCTGGGCTTGTATAGGCTCTAGGGCCAGTAGCCTAGTATCTACCTATGAACCTATGAACCTATAATTGAAAGAAAATATTGTGAAATGTTGAAATACAGGCTTGTTTTCTTAAATGAAAGAATATGCTGTGAAATGTTGAACTTAAAACAAAGCAGCAACATTGCCCTCTGCTGTAAAGAAAGCTAAGTCATTCATTTCTTGTCTGTCCTTTGAAGTTGAAATTATTTCATGCCTGTCCCTTTGAAGTTAGAATTTGGAGTTGATGAGTCTGGAGTGAAGCATCCTGCCTATTGTTTTAACTTAAGGAATAATTACTAGAATTTACATATGGAATGTCTTTTATTGATGTAGTTTCCTGCAGGTGCAAGATAACAAGAATGTAGTATCTGTCAGCCTGGGAACCCCAGAAAAGTGTGAAATTATGTAATGGGAATCAGGACTGAAAATTGTAATTTAAACAGAATCAGAAGGCATTAAGCATTTTTGTCTTGACTATCCAACTCACAGCACTGTCTTGTTCATATGTAAGTTATCTTAGACTTGTGTTTTCTTTTAGAAATAGCTAGGAACTAGAAAGACTGTTTTCTATGATGTCAGAACTGTACTACTGAGTTATTTTAAGTATTTCTGTGTAATTTCTGAACTCTTGACTAGTACTGTGTAGTAGAAAGTATTGTATTGTGGTTTTAATTATTTATTATTAAATATTTTAAAACCTTTCAACTGTGGCTGTTTTGTGCAGAGATAAGTTAAGCTCTAAGAGTAGACTGCATGAATATAAGGATCCTGTACCAAGTCACTCTAATAAGCCTTGACTGTTTAGTCATATTACCTATTGGATAATAATATTGCACTGCAATAATTGACATCCTTTTAAGGACCTTTGATTAGCTGATAAGTATTAGCTTGATGGTGGCAAGTGGTATTAATGTATAATCTGGGTAAAAGGGGCACAGCTGGAGAATCTGTGCCAGACTTCCCCAGAAATGTCTGTGTGGTTGTATAAACTCTTACCTCAAAGTGCGTGTGTGTGTCAGCTACTTGGGCAGGGACATGAAGCACTGGTTGGACAGAGAGGGTGCTGGAGATTTTAGCTTACCCAGCTGGCTGAGATCTGGACCCTATAGCTGTGCCAGTGGGGAGTCTTATTGGGGACCTGGAGAGTAAGGGAGCAACCAGCCTGGGACTGACCTTGATCTCTGTGTGCTCTTAAGGGAAATTGAATTTTACTGTATGTATTTGTTATCCTTTCCTCATATATGAGACACCCTCTCTAGTGTTAGTGGTGAGGATTGAGGCTCCTTGATTGCTGGGCCAGGGCACGGGCATCACATTTACAACTATATTTATGCCTTTTCCACATTTCTTGCCTTTTCATCTGATCCTTCACCTTATAATCTTTCTTTTGTTTTGTTTGGCACATGCTGGCTTGGTTTCCATTCTCACTTGACATAGATATGCTTCTGTTAAACTAGGCAAGGGAGTCATCTTAGACTTGTTCACCATAAGTTTCAAACTTTTGCTATGTTTGGATATGATGAGGTCAGCAGATATGTCTGCAGTCCTACAATTTCAAATCTATACATGTAATCATTTTCAAAAAGGCCCATACATTTGTAAGAATGAGGAATGCATAATATTGGTATACACTAAATTTTATATATTATTTGATAAGCATAAAGCATTTTTCTTGTTTTCCCATCTAACTGATCCATTACCTTTTGGGGACAGTCAGTCACCTTAAAACTGTAAGTTAGAGCAGGAAGGGCACATTGGTTTATAGCTTAAACATTGTTCCTAGATGTTAGGGCTGTTTTCAATATTAATTGTATTCTTTTAAAATATCCTTTACTGAGTTTTGTTCATGTTTATTCATGTTTTATTGTCGATCCTTTATCAATTCCCAGGTATTTATACACTCCCTCCTGCCCAAGTTCCTTTATATCACATTCCTGCCCCAGACTGATATTTTATTGGTGTAGCAGCTTTCCTGCTTTAAATGTTTTTGCATATTTATCAAGACCAAATGACATTATTATATAGGTTCATAGGTTTATAGGTGTGTACTAGGCTAATGGCCCTGGAGTCTTTACAAGCCTAGACCATAGGATTACCCTGGCATTGTGCCACTCAACCTTAGTTCCTAGTGCCTCTGTCGAGTAGAGCCACTGGAGTGATCCCCGGGGTGAATTTTCTATTTCCCATCCACTCATCAAGATTTCTCTTGAAGAGGGCCAGTGAGGTGCTCTGCTTGACATGTATGGGAAGTCTATTCCATAGCATGGACAGTCTCTGGGTTATAAACCTGTCCCTCCAGCATATTCTGTTGATTGTGGTAATGAGGTTGAGGTCTCTGGAGCGTGTGGTGCAGAGGGATTGGGATTTCATTAGATGTAGCATTTCTAGCAAAGCTGACTCAGACATGGCTTTGTAAGTCAAACAGAGATCGTCTCTAAGTAGGCAATGTGAGACAGAGAATAGTTGGAGTTTTTTGAGTCTGTCCATATAGGACAAGTGTTTAAGGCCTAGGATCCTCTTTGTGAGGTTCTATTGCAGCCTCTCCAGTTGTTGCAGGTGTCTAGTGAGGTACATGCCAAAGGGGCATTGCATTCGATGATTAGCCTAATGAGGGAAGTGTAGAGGGAGACAATGACCTCTTTCTTCCTAGATGCAAAACCCTTAGTAATGAAATGTGCCAAATAGAAGGAGTTTCTGACCACAGTGGCAATGTGGTGGTCAAAAGAGAGGTTGATGTCAACCTGTGTTCCTAGATCTCTTATAACACCTTCTGTATTCAGTGGACTACCATTGATGTGATAATTCAAGGGAACCGGGTTTTTCCCAAGGGGGATGACAACACATTTTTTGGCATTGAGATTAAGGCCATGGTTCTGATACCAGTCAATGGTCTCATTGAGGCCTTTCTGTAGGATGTCAAATTGCAATTGTCTGCGTACTTTGTCAGCCAGAGTCCCTTTGTGTTGGCCTGGACTTCAGAGAAGTAGATACCAAACAAGAGAGGACCCAGGACAAAGTCTGTGGGACTCCACTCATGACTGGTTGACAGTCTGACTTGGAGTCAGCTACTTTCACATTGTGGGTTCTATCTGTGTGTCAGTTTGCAACCCAACTAGTGACATAGGGGTTGATGCCTAGCTTAGTGAGTTTTTCTATGATTCCTGAGTGGGGAATAGTATCAAAGGCCTCAGCCAGATCAAGGTAGGCTCTATGAACCACCTTGCCTTCAACCACAGCTCTGGTGATTGACTCGAAGAAGTCGACCAAATTGAGCAGGCATGATCTACTCTTCACAAAACCAAACTGTGTAGGATCCAGAGTTTTGAGATTCCCTATATCCTTTTTTATTATGTCTATGATGATGCTTTCCATAGCTTTGCATATCAGACTCGTCAGGCTAATGGGGCGATAGTTCCTGGGGTCTGTAGTCACTCCTCCCTTGTGGAGAGGGATGACTGTAGCAGTGCACCATTTGGTATGGACAAAGCCTGAGGTGAGGCTGTGATTCAACAGGGCCCACAGGTGAGGTGCTACTTCACTTTGTAGTTCATGTAGAACACAGCCGCGGATATTGTCAGGTCCCATACAAGCTGTATTCTTGGCCTTGGACAGTGCTATTTTAACCTGTGCAGCAGTAATACTGGGTGCCTGGCAATCTACTGGTATTGTGATTGGTCCTTTGGGGGGAGGGGTAAAGTTGGCACTGAATCTGTTGACCTTTTTTGGCTTGGTATAGGAGGCACCATTGTGCAGTAGCTCAGAGCAAATCTCGGTATTGCTGTGGAGATTCTTTATATAACTATAGAAGGCCTTGTGGTTGTCTTTACTATCTGCTGCAATTCTGTTTTAATAGCTAGCTTTAAAGGATTTGATGAGGGATCTCATCCTTTTGTTGAGGCTGATAAGGGAGTTTTTCCAGTATTGGGACTTCACCTTATTCTGCATCAGTTTCCTCCTTCTGTTGTAGAGTTTGTTTATGGCAGGGGACCACCAGATTGGCTTCCTTTTTTTTGAGGAGAGGGTCTTGGTTCTACTGGATATGCCGAGATCCATGTATTTGTGTACGTGTTCGTACAGTGGATTGGCATATGAGTTGGCAGTCATGCAACTATTCTCCATTTGCATGGGTGCCGTGAAGTTAGCCACCTCTGTTTTTAGGAGCCCAAAGTTAGCTTTGGAGAAGTTTTTCATGGCGGTTACCTTTGGGGGGGATGTGGATTTCCAAGGTGATTAGTTTGTGGTCAGATCTAACCAGAGATAAATTGACTATTGGTGTAGAGCAATGGTCACCCATGTTAGTAATGACCAGGTCAAGGATGTTGCTACCTCTAGTGGAGGTAAAAATGAGCTGGTCCAGGGCATTGGAATTAATGAATTCCAAAAAGCTTTGGGCAAGTGTATAGGTACATGACTAGTTTTCCCAGTTAATGGAGAGGTAGTTGAAGTTGCCCAGTATGAGAGTGTTAGGTTGGACCCTAATATTCTCCAGGGTGCTTAGGAACATGGAGTGTAAGTCTTGGGACATGGTTGGGGACATATAGCAGGCTACGACCTGAATCGCTGTCTTACCCAATGTTAGCTGCACCTGAAGTATTTCAGATGCATTATGTTGGGCTACCAGTCTGGAGGTGTGTGCATCCTTTATGAATACGAAAACGCCACCGCCTTTGGAGCTTTGGTCCAAGTTCTGGGGCTGAAAGGTGTGAAATGAGTTATAGCCTGGTAGTGCAGGCATGCTTTCTGCTGCCTTGAACCAGGTCTCTGTTACAGCACAAATGTCAATGTTCTCCATTTTTAGGAGTGCTTCGAGTGAGTGCATTATGAGATTTAGACTTCTAGCATTGAGCAGCATGACCCTTAGACTGCATTTGTTTGTAGCTGTTATGGTGGTAATTTGGTCTTTGGAACACTGCCTAAAAAAGGCACTATAGGGGTGACAAAAGCCTTGACCAGTATCCGGAAGCCCAGGGGTGACAGCTGCAGGCCAACTCTGGAAAAGCATCGAGGCCTGTCAGTCATGTCATCTCAGGCAGACATATACTGGATCCCCTTAGAATAACACCAGAAACTTAGCCAATTGTTGAAATCAATCATTTTCTGCTTGTACTGTGTTATTGTTCTGGGTGATGGTAGGATACTGCTCAGGGCTAGGATCATACCCGCCTGGGCTACATAATCCAAGAGCTTCTCCATGTCTCTTCTCATGTACTCCAGGGAGGTACATCTTAGGTTATTTACACCCACATGTACAATGACTGAATCATATTTGTACCTGTTGAGGGACCTAAGTGCGTGCATTATGTGGCGGATCCTGGCACCTGACAGGCAGCTGACTGTTTCGTTCTCCTTATTCAACCTAGTGAGTTAGACATCAGTGTGCCTCACTATCGAGTCAGCTATGACTAGTGTGTTGGGCATGCTGTTTTGCCTTAGGAGCTTTGTTTGAGTGGCACACTGTTTATGAGAGTTATGTGTCTCATGATTAGTGTTGTGTTGTGGTGGTCAAGTGCGTTTCTGCCTTGGAGGTCTCTGCTGTTTGGGTAGATTTTTATTGAGAGCCTCCACAAAGGTGGGTGTGTGGTTTATGTTTTTTTGTGAAGACATTGCTGGCATATGTTCTGGAGGGCTAGGTGTTCTATGTGATGTGGTGCAAGTGTTGACCTTCTCCTCTTGACCAGCTAGTGCATGGCTTCCAATTTGGATATATAAGTGCATCTCTCGCAAGTCTGAGTGTTGGGTGGTAAGAGGAGAGGGTTGTCAGTGTACATGAGGCAGTTGCTACATTCCCTCAGGATGCCCAAGTTCACCAGTTTAATAGGAGAAAGCACAGGAAACTGACTTTAGACATTGCTGGATAGGTGCGCATTAATAATAAGTACTGGAGCTGTTTCCTTGTAGAACATTCACTGCTGGTAGCACTTTTGTGTGCTACAATAATTGATACAAGAAGTCTAGTAGAGTGCTAAACTAATAAGATAGTAAAAGTGCAGGAGAGGAGAGAACTAGCAGATCTATGGGAAAAATTGAAGAGCAGACTTTGGCACCACTCTGCCACAAACTGCCAATAAACTACAATTTCTGGGCCAGAAACCACTCCGCTTGTGGTAGATAGGCTACCTAGTGCTTTCCACTCCCACTGACAAGCTAGAAGGCTTCCCTCCAACACAGAAAGGCATGGGGGGCTCAGAAGCTTACAAACAGCCCTAGATACAGCAAATCTGTATCTGGACTAGACTAGTTACAGGAAAAGTGGGAAACAAGCACAGATGTTAGCTTTTAAACCAGAAAGTTGAAAGAGATGGAGAAAACTGCCCAAATGGCCACTGCTCTACCATTTCTGAGCCAGAAACCACTCCTTTTATGGTAGATTGGCTACCTAGTACTTACCACTCCCACTGATAAGCAAGAAGGCTTCCAACACAGAAAGGCTTGGGGAGCTCAGAAGCTTACAAACAGTCCTGGATACAGCAAATCTGTACCTGGACTAGACTAGTTACAGGAAAGGTGGAAAACACACACAAATGCAGGCTTTTAAACCAGAAAGTTGAAAGAGATGGAAAAACTGCCCAAACGGCCAATAAACTACAATTTCTGTGCCAGAAACCACTCCTCTTGTGGTAGATAGGTTACCTAGTACTTACTACTCCCACTAACAAGCTAGAAGGCTTCCCTCCAACACAGAAAGGCCTGGGGGGCTCAGACGCTTACAAAGAGTCCTGGATACAACAAATCTGTATCTGGACTAGCCCAGTTACAGGAAAGGTGGGAAACAAGCACAGATGTGGGCTTTTAAACCAAAAAGTTGAAAGAGATGGAAAAAAACTACCCAAACGGCCAATAAGCTACAATTTCTGGGCCAGAAACCACTCCTCTTGTGATAGATAGGCTACCTAGTGCTTACTACTCCCACTAACAAGCTAGAAGGCTTCCCTCCAACACAGAAAGGCTTGGTGGGGCTCAGAAGCTTACAAACAGTCCTGGATACAGCAAATCTGTATCTGGACTAGACTAACTACAGGAAAGGCAGGAAACAAGCCTGATATTGTCTGAGAAAGATTTGACCAGTTCCAGTAGTGCTTTTGGTTCCCCATCTGATGAACTATACAGTTTTAAATCATCCACAAAAATAAGATGAAAAGTCTTTACACTGTGTAGTTTTTTTGTGAGCCAAATTGTAATCATGGCCCAATCTGTTAAGTAGATAGCTTAATGGGTTAAGGGCAAGACTAAACGGCAACAGTGACAAAGAGTCACCCTGGAATATCCCCCTTTGAATTTTTATCTCTGGGATAATAATTTGTCCTTTATTATGGCTTAACTGCAAAGTGGTTTGTCTTGGTTTTATGGTCACTGTAATGTAATTGATCAGTGTAGAGAGTATCTTACTCATTTGTAAGCACTCCCTTTTCTATGAATGTGGGATGCTGTCAAATGCTTTTTTGTAATGTACCCATGCTAGACTTAGATTCTTTCCCCTTTATACAATTCTCCATTATGACTTTATTTTTCAACAAATGATCCTTTGTTCCATATGACTTCATTTTGTTAAACTTCTGTTCTATTGCCATGATTGAGTTTGCTTCTGAATGACTATAAACTCTGTTGGCATCAGTTCTAGTATATAGATTTTATATTATTGGAAGGCAAGTTATTGCCTATAGTTGTTGGATAGCTTGAAAATTCACTCTTAAGGAAGAGTATAGTTTTTCATATTTTTAACCAAGCTGGTGTCTGTTCGGGGTATGCATGCAAGTAGTTCTTACTCAGGGCTAATCTTCATGTAAAAATGTTAATACTTTTAACCAAAAGTTAGTTATTGCATCTGGGCCTGGGGGTTTTCATTTAGGAACTTTTCTAAATTTTGTTGCAGTTTTCCTGATTTATACCTCATCCCATTTCATATCCTGTACATTTAAACTTCTTACTGTTTCTTTTACGTCTTCTGTCTATTCAACATCTTTATTATTTTCTACAGGATCTTCATAAATATTTCTCCAAAAATTGTCTATTCTTTCTTTCTCTGGTAGTGTTTCTATTAATTTTATTTGCTTCCCAATTCTCTATATTTTTTTTTGGGGGGGATTCATCAATGAATTGATTATTTTGTACTTTTCCTTTATTTATTTCTGTATATCTTCTAAGTTTTTCTGCTCGTACTGATATTTTTAGCTAATATTTGCCAAAGTGTACAACAGATCCTGGTCTGTTCTTATAATGCATATTGCTTTTATCACGTCTAAGTATTTTCGTTGATCATTTTCCTCTTCTATATTCTTCTAACAGTGACACTTCTTGTCTTAATTGCTTTATAGTTCTTTTTTATTCAATAGTACCATGATGGCATTTGATTTCTTCCCTTCCCATTTCTTATTGTCATGTTTTTATGTGGTAAGGCTTTATCTATTATTAATTTAACTTCACAGTAGTATATCCTATTTACTTATGTTATATCCCATGAATTTCTGTTAATAGTCTTGATTATGGTGTTCATTTGTTTTGTTAGACTTCTAACATTCTGAGTCTTATTTACTTTTGGTGATCTATTTCTCTCATTGATCATAGTATGTCTGTCCATTTCTATTAAATCAAGCAACTCTTCCCTTAGATCATTTGATTTTCTTCTAAACTAAGGGCACATTTTTTGTTCTCTCCGTTTCCTGTGGACATTCTACAGAAAGTCCAAGAACATTTTCCTGTGACATATTCTCTTCAGCTGCATCCTTCGTCATGCATTGCTTTTTCATATGGGAACTCACTGGCCTGTCACTTTACAACATTAACTGTGTCAGAGTTGCCACCGTTTCCTGCTCCTTCCCTTGCTGTGCATCTTCAACTGAACTTTTGTACTGGGTTTCCTGTTGAAGGCTCCAGAGTATCTTCAAGTGGCAAGTAACCAGATGCTTCCCATTCCACCTGTTTCTCCTTAAATTGGTAACTCGATGTTCCATCATGCTGTGACTTTACCAGAGACATATTTTCTGCACTAAATCCTTCACTTCACAGTTAATCCATCACTTCAGTTTCTACTACTTTAACTTCTCCATTACTAGTCCTCTGTTCCACTTCTCTCATTTGTTGTCTTATTTTTTGTATTGCAAAATTTTTCATATCTGGAAGCCTTTGCCTGTATTTCTCTTCAAATATTTTTTGTATTGATTAGTTTAGCTTTCTCCTTTGCATACAATATTGCACCCTGTTAAATCTTTTTTTTCTTTCCCGTGTCCTTACTTCTTCTTCGGTTGTCTCCTGCTCTGCCCATTTCTCATTATTTTGGGGACTTATTACTCCATCATGCTGCAACATAACCCATGTTAGACTTTCTACACTAAATCCTTCACTATGCCGATGTTTTATAACTTTAGCTTCTACTTGTTTAAATTCTACTTTATTAATCTTCTGTTCTACATTTCCCTTTGTGGTTTTATTTTTTTGTACTGTGAAATTTTTCATATCTGGGTGCCTTTGCCTGTATTTCTCTTCAAATATCTTTAGTACTGCTTTTTTGTATTGTTTAGTTTGCCTTTCTCCTTTGCATAACTATTGCACCGTATCAGATCTCTCTTTCCCATGTCCACGTTTCTTTTTTATACCTATCAAAAATCTCTAGGTTTTGTTCTTTATATTTTCATACTTTCTCGGTCACTTCTTTCAACAAATGGCCCAAAATGTATTGTTTTATATAATGTTTCTCATGGATTTGTTGTATTAATGAACAGAAATGTGCATTTAAAGCTTTTTACAGTTTTATTTGTGCAAGTATTTTTCTTTCTTCTAATTTCTCTCTTAATCTGTTTGTATATCTTTTATCTGGAAATTCTGGGCTTCCTGCATAATAGAAACAATACATATTTTTTCTTATCCTCAATAGTCCACTCTTTCATCTTTATGGCTCTTTTTTGGCCTATCAGTTTTTGAGTTTTTTCTGGACTACTATTTTCTTATACAACAAGGGGCTCAGCTTGTCAGTACAAAATAAAATTTGCTTGCTACACCCCTATAAGAAATAAAGGATGTTTACAAAACTGAATGTATTGCCAGAGATGCAGTCCCTGTAGATGAGTGCATTGACAAGTATTCATTCAGACCAGGGTTAAAATGTTCAGGATAACATGGTGTACATTACATAAGTGAGCAGTAGCTGACATGCACACTGGACAGAAAGATGCTATAGCAGTATGTGTTTTCCTTCATGCCACAGCTGATATAAAGTTACTTTGCACTAGATGCTGGTTTTTCATGCTAAATTGAACTTGAGCTTTTCTGAAGCATTCTTCTTCAGTCTGCAAATTCTTAGTTTTCAAACATGTCTCTACAGGATAACATTCACATGCAAGAGTAAGCCAGATTTTTTTTCAAAGGTCAGTATAACATTTTAAGCTAAAGTTATGTTTCTTACATTTCAATGTTATTATTATTAAAATAAGAAGTGCTACAGTTTTTTTTACATAAATGCCATACTTTTAGTCTTGAATACTGTACTTGCATACAATAAGTTGTTTTTTTTCTGATTTTTTTTTCAGTGTTACTAGACCACTGATAATCTTTGTTGCACTTTTTCAGTTTGGCATAAAAGACCTTCACTAAAACCAAAATCATTCTTGAAGCTGCTTGAAAACTTATGTAAAACTTGGAAACTGAATTCAAAATATTAGACCGTATCTCACTCTGACCGGCACTACAGAGAAGTTACAAATGGTCCAATGTTCAACATTATTTAATGCAGCCAGCAAGGAAGGGATAATTTGGCACTTATATTCTTAAAGAAGAAAACAAATGTAACTTAGCTGTCCTGAGGGAAGGATTTTAGGCATACTGCAAGTCAAAGAGTAATCTTCCTTATGTAAAGCTTTTATTTTTTGCTAGAAATCAACAGGTTGAAGGATCAGTAAAAGCAACATTGCTCGTGATTGTATGGTTTCCATGCTATGGCCTGGTAGTAAATAAGCAATCAGTCAGCACTCCCAGTGAAAGTCAGGTGGCTATAGGTACAAGGCACAAGAAAGAATGCTGTACAGCCATTATTGATATATGTAGGCTATGCTGTGGCCAGAACAATTCCATGCACAAAAATGTGTAACAGTTGAAGTAAATATGAGCAGCATAGCCAGGGTACATATTACAGAGGCATGATGTCCTGACCTAGGTGATTGGGGTTTGTTTAATGGCCATGGCACTGGAAGAGGCAGGCAATGAAGTCAGAAGAGTGAAAGGGCATGGCCCTCTTGTATCTTCTGGGGTGTGATGGGTTGTGCACACTGTGACGATTGGAGGTAGATGGGTGAAGGCTGCCAGCCTAGTTAAATAGAATTTGATACATAATTCTATCAATTGTATAAATAAATGTAAAATACAGGCTTGTGTTTTTAAATGAAAGAAAACACTGTAAAATGTGAACTTCAAGATTGTTGCAACATTGCCATCTGCTATAAGGAAAACCAAGCCAAGCATTTCAAATATGTCTTTTGAAACTGAAAAGATCTTATGAATCTCTTTGATGTTTTACAAGTCGGATCCAGTGGGTCTGGATGAAGGTTTCATGCCCATTGTTTTAAGGTTAAAGTTAAAGGACAGAATTTACATGTGGAAGGTGCTTTATTGCTCTGGTTTTTGCTAGAGTGTATATGTGAAATGCCATGTATTGTTGTAGTTTCCTGAGCAGGTGTTAGCTTGCTAATAATGCAGTTTGTGGCCTGAGAAAACCTAAGTGTCAAAATGATGTAATTTGGGAGGGCCTCAGCAGAGCTGTTGGTTAGTGTTTAAAAACTATTGTTCAGTGAGAGACTGTAAGCATTTTGATCTTGGACATCTAACCCAGCACTGCTTGCTCTATATGTATGTAAGTAAGATAATACCACTGTGATTTCTCTTAGGAATAGTTAAACGTAGAAGAAAGTTAGACTAAGTATTTTTCTTTGAAATCAGATCTTTCCTATGATATTGTTTTAAGTTTCAGTGTGATCTCTGAACTTGAGTAGCATTGTACTGTAGTAGTTTTGTCTTGTGTTTTAATTATTTATTATTAAATATTTTAAAACCTTTACCTGTGGCTGGTTTATGTAGAGATAATTTAACCTCTAAAGTATATTACATATTTACAGATTTTACTGTCTAAGTCACTCCAAATGAAGCCTAGACTAAATAGTCACATTACCAATTGGATAATAATATTGCACAGTAATAATTAGACACCCTTTTAAGGGCTTTTTAGTAGCTGATAATTATTAGCTGGGTGGTGGCAGGAATTACTACCGTATGGTCAGGGTAATAGGGGCATAGCTGGAGAACCTGTGTCTGCCTTTTCCCAGGAGGGTCTGTGTGGTTGTATAACCTCTTCTCAAAGTGTTTGTGTGGTGTGTCAGCTATCTGGCAGGGACACAAAGCACTGGTTGGACAGAGAGGGTACTGGGGGTTTTAGCTTGCCCAGCTAGGCTGAGACCTGGACCCTATAGCTGTGCCAGTGGGGAGTCTTATTGGGGACCTGGTGAGCAAAGGAGCAACCAGCCCCAGACTGACTGTGATCTCTCTGTGCACTTAAGGGGAATTGTATTTTACTGTGTGTATTAGTTATCCTTTCCTCTTCTAGGAGACAACCTTCCTGGTTAAAGTGGTGAGGATTGAGGCTCTTTGATTGCTGGGCCAGGGCAAAGTCATCACACACACCATCACTTGTGCTTTGCAAGGAAGGACATGACTGTTTGTAGAGAATGCCTGTTACACAAGTGAATGGATGCCCTTCACAATCAACCCATTCCACACTCTTCCCTGGTACTTTGTCAGGGGCACACAGGGAACTAGGACAAAAAAAAAAACAGGAAAAAAGACTCGGACCACCCTTGATGGCTATCTGGATGATAGCCCTTCCCCGTAACTGATGTCTTCCCTGATGACGCAAATGTAGTACAGATTGTAAGCAACAACAAATATTCTTGCTGACAAGAAAAGATTGTGAGTAAAGGCAATAAAATCATATTAAGACATATACTGGACTGGTGCAGAATACAGTAAAGTGTCAGAAAATAAATTTAGATCACTGAATCTACCCTATATTGTTCATAAATCTGTATGCATTAGTTTGGCATATTCAGTGCATAAGCTGAAGCCATTTTGTCAGATTTTACTTGATCTTCAATGTGAATACAAGTGTAGAAAATAAAAGATGATGCTTTAAGTAGTGAATTTAGAAAAACATTTAATTCAAGCAAATATATCACATTATAATATGCGTGAAACACTCTGTATTAGAGACTGGAAGATTTGTACAAACAAAAGCATGAATATGGCTGATCATCAGACGTACAGCTTTGTAAGTAAAGTTACTGTAGCAGTAGATGTTTGAAAAGATCCCTGCTACAGTAGCCTAAGTTATAAGGGGTGTCATGCCAAGGATCAGACCCACTGCCCAGCTTCCAAAGCTTTAGAGCACCTTTCATGTACCCTAGCCACTATCCTGCATAAGGAAGTAGGATAAACATTGCAACTAGGGTGCTAAAATTTCAGAGGCTGCAGTCCTAACAAATAGGATCTGTGCCATTAAGAGTCCTACATCCCGGAATGAAAACAGCAAAAATAGGGGGATACAGAATGGAACCGGCTACTGCAGCAGTGATCTGTATGAACATCTACTGTTATGGTAAGTTTACTTACACAACTGAACTGTGTTCATCATTTGATCACTACTGCAGTAGTCTAAGCTTAACAGGATGAGTACCAGAGCTTAAAAAACAAGGGAGAAGGAAAATGCATCAGAGACCAGGAGCTTCTGGAGAATAGTCCTTGCAAAACATGCCATGAACCTAGTGAAAACCTCTCATATGTTGTGCTTGGCAAATATACGCACAGAAGACCAAGCCATCATCTATCCACATTTCTCCAGTCTGTCCCTTTCCAATAAGCCACAAAAGAAACAAAACCCTGTAAGAATGGGTCCTGCATTTGCTCAGAAGTGACTTGATAATGTGAGAATAATAAAAGTCATAACATGGGTCAGCCACACACACACATTGTCTGTTTTGACACTGCTTGTCCCTTTTTCTTGCCTTCATAGAAGACACACTGCTGATCAACAGTCTTGATGTTTTCAGTTCTGTCACAGAGGAATCTGAGTTGCCTAAGGACAACCATAATAAGGGGATTTTATTTCTCCCTTATGATTTTTTAGTTCTGGAAAGAAAAGAAAGCAGTAAGATGAATCTTCTGGTTTAAAGGAAAACTCCACCCTAGAACTCAAAAAACATATTTTTTCATTGTATCTTTGTTTTTGAGCTATTTTAATGCCTCAAAATCACTCCAAGTGCATCTTTTACAATTTTAATGTGTTTCTCTCAAAATGGCAGATGATGGGGCCTGCCTTGGTAACGTGATCTTATTTTCTTGCTTTCCTTCCTTCTTCCCAGAATACATTTCAAGTCCTCTTTATATGACTCATGCCAGACATAAGGAAGTGGTGCTGTTTTCTCATGCCATTAAAATATAATGGCAGGACTGTGAAGCACTGTTATCTAAACACACCTTCTGTAAAAGAGCTGCTTCTCCGTTTACCTGACTGAGCCTCATTTATCTGTCTGTCAGAGCTAGTTCTATACTGTTAGCTACTTGCAGCAAAAGAAAGCAGATAAAAAACAGTTTTTTGTAAGAGGAGTCTTTTGTAGTCCTAACAAACTTAATAAACCCTCCCCCATACCCTCATGCTGAGGTGTGAAAACTCTCACTGCAGTAAATAATCATTGCTGTTCATTTGCAAATGACAAGTAGTAGGACTCTAAACTTAGTTTGTCTGCTACTTCCCAATGCCTTCAGTGGGAGAATTTTTCTCTCTCACAGTAGGACGCTGCCCGGTTCGATTCTCAGCTAGAGCGTCTTCTGCGTGGAGACATGCATGAATGGGCGTACCTTCGTTGAAGGTTGTGCATCAGGGCTGGTAACTCGGCATATAAAAATCAACTACCAATCATTAGCGGACCGGAGTTCCGCTGTGGCGACCTCTAACCGGGAAAAGTTGAAAGACACAACAACATGAACGATGCAGACTTAAAATGTGCTTTACTAGTTCTTCAATTATTTCTGTCATGTTCCTCCTCCTTTTTTCTATTTCATATTTATTTATACTTTGGTAACCAGGAAAGTGAACTGTTCCCAGGTCCCTTTTCCACCACAAGATAAGCTACACTGGCAAAGATATTAACAATTATTAAATGCACATATCAATACAAATAAAAAAATATTGACAGAAAGACATTGACCAAGATTGCATGTGGAACACATAGCCAATGTGTGACAGTGACCAAGTAAATCATTGAGCAACATTTACTAGAATGTATACATTAATAATGTTTAACTATACTATGTTGCTTATTATAAATAATTCATTGTATGAAAGTACATATGTACAAAAGTGTGTGTGTGTGTGTGTGTGTGTGTGTGTGTGTGTGTGTGTGTGTGTGTGCAGTTAAACACAGTTAAGTACTTCTGATTTCCTTTTCTTAGTGTTCTTAATGCAAGAGTACATAGTAAATGTATTTTAAAGTAAATTCAGCTGTATATTATGGATGCTCTCTGACTATTCAAGGGCTGACTCAAGTGGAAATCTCTTACAATAGATCTGCATGTACCAGATATGCATCCCCTCTCAAAGGATGTCACACAACGCATAAAAGATTTTTTTTATGAACAATATCAGTGCACCTAGTTGATAGGGTTGCCATCTGACTGTCTTTCTGCATTTCTGACCTGTGTGTGTGTGTGTGTGTGGGGGGGGGGGGGGGGGGGCGGGGCTTGAAAATGGTAAATGCATTTATACTTTACAAGAGAAACATATTTACTGTCACAGAAATATTTGCTACTACTCAAGTTATCTTAACACAAACTATTATAAATAACATTTAAAGCTTAGAATTTCAGTACTGCTTTGCTGTTTATGTAAATTTGTCAGAAGGCTTGATAATTGCCTTTAAACCCCTGACTGATCGAATTGCTTTGTTTTGCTATGAAAGGGGAGTGTTATGTTCTCCTCCCCTCTGCAATAAAAACAGTGGAAACAATTCCACAGCTTTCTGTCTTTTTTTATATCAGCTGCTGTATTCCTGACATTAGCAGGATTAATTACCACCTGACTGGCAGCATTACCTGACAAGGTAAACTACAGACTTAACTGTGTCTATATGTCCTGCAGGTGGAGATGAATTTCTCTGCAAAGTATGTGAGAAGTTGAGTTTAAAAAAAAAGTAGGTGGGCTTTCTCTTCCTTTGACTCCACTGTAAGGAAATAAAAGTTTTAAAAACTACAAGCAGGTTTCTGGTACATACACAATGCTGGAACCATATTGTAGGGAGAAAAGAAATCTAACGATTGAGTTAAACTGTATGACAGGGTGGAGACCTAAGGTGTAAAGGAAGTGTTTGCCGTAAAATTAACTCTATCTGAAATAAATGAGATAGGAATACTCACCCTAAGACCTTGTAACTCAGATATTCTTATTGTAGAAGTCCGAGCAGTATGTAATAGTGTTTTCCAAGATAAGAATTTTAAGTCAGCTAGTTAAACAGGTTCACAGGAAAACAGTATAAGATTTCCCAACAGAAATTAGGAACCCAGAGAGATGCAGCCAAATACTAGGTAGGTGGCTATGTAAACCTCCCTAAATATTATTGA
The DNA here is from genome assembly GCF_019279795.1 of Protopterus annectens. Taxonomy (NCBI): domain Eukaryota; kingdom Metazoa; phylum Chordata; order Ceratodontiformes; family Protopteridae; genus Protopterus; species Protopterus annectens. The sequence continues at coordinate 153,826,247 of NC_056734.1, forward strand.
ACCAGAAGTATCTGGGTCTTAAAAAGGGCCTGGTTCTAAAATGCCACAAACAGAAAATGTTTCCCACGTACCCATCTAAGATTTTCTAAAAGTAGGATTCTTAGCCTCCTTTAATACCTAATGTACGTCTTCAGAGAAAACGTTGTCTAAAAGGTCTCATGATTCTTTCATCTAGGCACTCAATGGAAAAAAATGAAGGTTAGGGTGTATCAAGTAACCCATGTTTTGTGCAAGTAACCCATTCAGTGAGGTAGGATGTGGCAACTGGCTTGGACTATATTCCACAGAAGGGAGAACCTCTGTTGCCTGTCCAAAAGGGAGTCGCCCAACTATCTTTGGAGAGTCATTCTGAATCTTTAGAATAGCCTTAAATATCAGAGGAAAAGGTGGAAATTATACCAATACATTCCTGTCCATGGGAATGATAAAACATCTGACCTAGAGGCCCGAGAAGAAAAATTCCCAAAGCAGAATTTTTTTTAAACTGTCTGTGGTAAGTCGCAGGAACCAGGACTTACATGAGACTTTCTTCACAGATTAATCAAATCCTGTATATCACCCAGGTTTTATTTTATAATACTGAGGGCCTGTCCTGGTCCTTCTTATTTGTCAACCACAATGTTTGACTCTGACTGAATGTAACAAAACTGCCAATGGGTGAAGGACCTGATTACCCCTGATTGTTTAAATAGCACATCACTGTGGTGTTTATTATCTGTGAATACTAACAGAGGGTCTGGTGTTGATAAATGGCTCAAAGATTAGAAAACAGTTAACCAGTCATCATCCATTAAAATGCATGTAGTTTAAATGTTTATGATTATTCCAAAGACCTTGAAATTTACCCCTATTGGACACACATCTCAGTCAAAGTCATACACATCTGTGTTCACAGAATGAGTAGGATTTAGAGCCTATTTTTGAATTTGACAGATGTGAAGTAAGGCCAAAAATATCATGAGAATAGAAAAGGCCCTGACATCTAGAATTATGTGATATTCAAAGGAAAATGCCAGTGTTTGCTTGCAAAACTTTAAAAATTGTGTTAGAAACATTACACATTGTCCTGAGTAAGGAAAAATGGGCTCTCTATCGAAATGTCAGTACTCAAAATGCCGAGTGCAAAAAATCCAAAAAAAAAAAAAAAAGACCAAAAACCCAGAGAAGATCAAATCTCAAAAATTGTTCTTCTCCTTAAAACTTGTTTTTGCAGATCATACAGAATATTATATTCATTAAATAGTAGGGAGTATTCTAAGAACCAAACCAGTATGAGAATGGAGAAAAGAGATTTTACCAATAGGGTTGACTGTGGTCATGGATACAGATAATAGCCAAGAGGGGGATGGAATTTATTGGAGAAAACTGGTAAAGGAACCAAGGTATTGGGAGCAAATAACTAGAAATGGAAAGCTAATAGAATGGGAAGAGGCAGAGAATTTATTTGGACTGCAGGTTAGAGATTGCCTTCCCTATCAAGGATTGGTATCAGAGTATAGGCAAAGAGAAATAAATAGGGGGTTCCTAAATGAAAGGCCAGCACTGGTAGAGTTTTTGATAGAATCTAGAACAAAAGCTTCCATTACAAAAGGAATAATTAGTAAAGCATATAAAATATTGCATGATAATTATAAAAATCAATCAGAGGAGCTGAGAAAGGATTGGGAAGAGAGATTGGATAAGCAATTCACAAAGAGATAATGGGGGATAAATGTATATTTCCCAAATATGCAACAAAGTGTAGAAGATTTAGGATCTTTGCTGGGAAGTGTTTACATAGATATTTTTATACCCAAAGTAGACTCCAAAGAATTTTTCCTCAGGTGGATAGCAAATGTTGGAGGTGTGACAAGCAAGAAAGAGTTAGCTGGGAATATATTTTTGGGAGTGTAATTAACTGGCGGACTTTTGGGATTCCCTGCAGACTGCTCTGTCGGAGATACTTGGTAAGCGGGTTGGACTGACTGGGGAGATGATTTTTTTGAGTTATGCTACAGAATTAGAATTGCCTAGACATAGTAAAGCCTTGCTGAGTCTAATTATGGTGGCTGCCAAAAAAGCAATTACTAGAAAATGGAAATCAAAGTCTAGACTAACTTTACTAGAAGTAGTGAATATAGTAAGATAAAGTAACCAAGCACAGCTTCAGGGATGATGCCAATGAATATCCAAGAACCAAGTGGTAAAAGCGCTGAAATAAAACCTTCTTTATTAACGCTGATAATTCCAACAAGTAAAACACGTTTTCGTTGCTGAATGCAACTTCTTCCCGAAAACGTGTTTTACTTGTTGGAATTATCAGCGTTAATAAAGAAGGTTTTATTTCAGCGCTTTTACCACTTGGTTCTTGGATATTCATTGGCATCATCCCTGAAGCTGTGCTTGGTTACTTTGTTTTTTTCAGCTTCCCTCATTTTTGATAATATAGTAAGATAGATAAAACTACTGGAATTGGGATCTTTAGAAAAGGGAAGGAGCAAACTACATTGTAATAAATGGCAATTGTGGGAATAATACATACAGAGCAGAAATGAGGTTTAAGAGGCAGGATTTGAATGAGCCATATAATTCTTAAGTGACAATGACTGGATGGTTTATAAGAGATGTATAATGTTTACATCTACAGTTGTTTCAATGATGTCTGTGATGTAAATGGTTTGCAACTAAAGTGATATAATTCTGTATGTTTTTCATTTATATAAATGTAAGATTGCCTTTACCCTGTCTCAATGCACCCAACAACCTTCCGCCCATCTTCCTCAAACAATCTTCAGACAGCATTGCCTATCCCATCTCTATTCTTATAAATAGATCCATACAAGAATCATACGTCCTTTCTATCTGGCACCATACTTACATCATCCACCTCCACAAAGGTGGCAAAAATACTGATACCACCAACTTCAGGCCTATTGCCATCCTGTACCCTCTTTCTAAAATACTAGAGAAAACAATATAAGCACAACTCATGGCATACCTAACACTAAACAATCTCCTCTCACCTATCCAACATGGCTTCCATCCTGGCCACAGCACCATGACTGCCCTTCTTTCCTTTCTTGAAACCATAAACCTTGAACGCAACTCAGGCAAGTTCGTATCCACACTATTCCTAGATCTGTCAAAGGCCTTTGACACCATCTCACACACCCTGCTTATACTCTCCACCATACACCTCTCTCCCACCACCATCGCCTGGTTTTCCAGCTACTTGTCCAACTGCCAACAAGCTGTCCAATGGAAAACTTCAACCTCCCCCTTCCTTCCCACACCCACAGGTGTCCTACAAGGTTCTGTTCTTGGCCCTCTTCTCTTCAACCTATTCATTAACAACTTTCATCAATCCATTCCAAACTCATTTATCATCCAATATGGAGATGACTCAACAATCTGCTCAGCCTTCTCCCCCTCCAAGCCCCTAGAAAAAACCCAACCAGCCTTTTCCAAAACAGAAACCTGGATGCAGTCTAACCATATGGTACTAAATGCAAATAAAACCAAACTAATGTTTTTCCCCCTACCAAAAACTCCATTGAGAAATCCACATTCACCATACAGATCAAAAACAACACCCTCCTTGAAATTGTTCCCAACACTAAGCTTTTTGGCATCATTATTGATAAAGAACTAAAATTTGACACCCGCATCCACTCCACAATCAAGAAAATCCACCAATAGTTAGGTCTCCTCTACAGGCACAACTGCTTCCTAAGCCCTTCTACCCATCAAATTCTTGCATCCACCTTCCTACTTCCCTCCCTTATGTATGGTGCCCCTCTTTTCACTAATCTCCATCTTGGCCTTCGATCCAAACTTGAATCCTGCAACCACAAGATCTCCAAATTTGCAACCAATTCAAAAAATTCATCCCACCACTGCCACTCCCTCCTCAACCTCAACTGGCTTGAACTACCCAACTTCCTCAGTTACCTACAACTCACCATTGCCCACAAGCTCATCTTTAAACCTGCCAACTGCCCAGCTCTCGACACTTCTTTAAAACCTTACATTCCCAACCGCTCACTCAGATCCAAAAACCAAAATCTCCTTCATGACCTCCTGGCCATCTACTGCTGTCCCACTCCTTAACTAAACAGTGGAACTCTCTCCCCACACACCTACGCAACCTACCTAACCATACAAATTTCAAATCTCAGCTACTCTCTCATCTTTCTTCCAAATGCGAATACCCTTGCCATGCTACAACTTAAACCCCCCCATTCCACCTTGCACTGACTCATCCAACTACTTCTACTATTACTTCATCACACCCATAACAATCCCTCCCCTACTAAAAATGAATTTTCTCTCTATTATATTATACCCTCCAGTCTCAAATATACTTTTACCCTCTCCATGCATAATATTTTCCTAACCTACTAATGGCTAGTAGCTATATATTTTGAAATGTTAAACCTACAATTGAGTTTATAACAAAAATATTCACTTTATGTAAATGTTAAAATTTCTGTATTGAATTATGTCTTTTCATTTTTGAAATACTGTGACAAGCCAATTTCAAATATCATGGAGTTTATCTGTAACTGTTTAATTAGCTGTATGAACTATGTCCTTTTGTAATATGCGAAATGTAACTTGCAGTTATTGTGGAGCTTTTCTCCCCAGGCCTCCACTGAAAATGGGCTCTTCTTGGCCCAGTGGACTTCCCTGGTCATCAAACATAAATAAATTAATAAAATAAATTACAGGCAAGGTTTACATCTTTAGAACAGCTAATTCTGGTACTATTTGTTTGGCAGAAATGAAGGAGATCCATCAGAGTGGGGTCTGACAATGACCTGTATGCCAGGCATAGATCTCCCTCAATGACCTGTAGAAGACAGAATACAGGGACAGGGCCTTGAGGTGGTCTGCATAGGACATGTGACTTACACCCTGTATTCTTTCAATGAGGAACTTCTGTGGATGTTCCAGTTGTTGGATATGCCTGGCTAGGTACATACCAAAGTGCGAATAGTACTCAATGACAGGTCTGATGAATGCCAAATACAGTGGAAACATTACTTCCATGGACCTAGATGCCATACTTTTGTTTAAAACTTGCACAACACAGAAAGATTTTCTCACTGCTGTAGACACGTGATGGTCAAAGGCTAGATTACTGTCAATGTCTGTCCCCAAGTCCATGACTACTGGGTTAATTCTTAGTGATGTGTTATCAATGTGAGCTAATTAAATGAAGGACACTGAGCAAACTTGGATCTATAATATATAACATTAAGTATCCTTTTTTTTGCTTATTTTTTCAAGTTAATTATAGCACTTTGCCTGCTGCATACATTTCTAGCTAGTTTCACATTGTTTGAGGAATTAACTGGAAATTGTCCACTTTTATTAAGCATCTGTTTGGGTTTTTTGATTCTGTTAACTTGATTGCAGTTAAAAGCTTTCTCTGGAGGCTCCTTTATCTGTTTAAAACTTTCATTTAAATGCTCACTGCTGCTTTTATGCTGTGAGAAACATTTCTGCACATTTCTTTCTACCTAAGTAGTGTGGATATTTGTAGCATTGTCCATATTCGGGTTTTTGTTTGAGCCTAGTGTTTGCGGAGGCTGTAGTCTGAGCACATGTTCAAAGACATCTTGGTTTAGACAAAGCCATTAGGCATTTCAGAGAGAGAGGATTGTTTAAGGTCATTGGCTGACTGGGTCACCTGGACTACAACCTAAAGTAGACACCTCTTTGGTTCTTTTGATTTTTTTTTTAAAGTTGTCTCATTTTCCAACTTTCTGTTACCTAAGACGTTAAGATTGTGATTGTTTCTGCCATTTCACACTGGGCTAATTGAAGGAAGGACACTGAGCAAACTTGGATCTATAATACATAACATTAAGTATCCTGTTTTTTTGCTTATTTCTTCGAGTTATTTATAGCATTTTGTCTACTGCATTCTTTTCTAGCAAGTTTCACTGAGTGTGAAGGTATTAACTGGAAATTGTCCACTTTGATTAAGCATCTGTTTGGGTTGTTTGATTCTGATAACTTGTTTGTAGTTAAACGCTTTCTCTAGCGGCTGCTTTGTTTAAAATTTTCATTTAAGGGCTCACTACTGCTTTTCTGCTGTGAGAAACATTTTTACAGTTTGTCTCTACTTACGTAGTGTGGATATTTGAAGCATTGTCCATATTCAGGCTTGTGTTTGGGCCTAGTGTTTGTGGAGGCTGTGTGTTTGAGCACATGTTCAAGGACATCTTGGTTTAGCCAAAGCCATTAGGCATTTCAGTGAGAGAGGATTGTTTAAGGTCATAGGCTGACTGGGTCACCTGGACTACAGCTTAGAGTAAGTACCTCATTGTTTTTTTTTTGAGCTTTGTTTTTAAAGTCGTCTCAGGTTTCAACTTTTTTTATCCTAAGAAGTTATACTTTTGAGTATTTCTGCCATTTCATACTGAACTAGTCGAACAAAGGACACTTAGCAAATACAGATCTATAATATATAACATTAAGTATCCTGTATTTTTGCTTGTTTTTTGATTTATTTATAGCACTTTGTCTACTGCATACCTTTCTAGCTAGTTTCACTGTGTGTGAGATATTACTGGAAAGTGTCTACTTTTATTAAGCATCTGTTTGGGTTGTTTGATTCTGATAACTTGTTTGCAGTTAAAAGCTTTCTCTGGAGGCTCCTTTATCTGTTTACAGCTTAGAGTAAGCAGCTCATTTGTTCTTTTGAGCTTTTTTTTTAAAGTTGTTTCAGGTTTCCCCTTTCTGTTAGCTAATAAGTTAAGTTTGTGAGTGTTTCTGCAATTTCACACTGAGCTAATCAAAGGAAGGGCACTGAGCAAATTTGGATCTATAATATATAACATTAAGTATCCTGTTTTTTTGCTTATTTCTTTGAGTTATTTATAGAAATTTGTCTACTGCATACTTTTCTACCAGGTTTCGCTGTGTGTGAGGTATTAACTGGAATTCGTCCACTTTTATTAAGCATCTGCTTGGGTTTTTATTTATTCGGATAACTTGTTTGCAGTTAAAAGCTTTTTCTAGAGGCTCCTTTATCTGTTTAAAACTTTCATTTAAAGGCTCACTGCTGCTTTTCTGTTGTGAGAAATATTTATGCAGTTTGTTTCTAAGTAGTGTGGATATTTGCAGCCTTGTCCATATTCAGGCTTGTGTTTGGGCCTAGTATTTGTGGAGATTGTGTGTCTGACCACATGTTCAAGGACATCTATGTTTAGCCAAAGCCATTAGGCATTTAACTGAGAGAGTATTGTTTATGGTCACTAGCTGACTGGGTCACGTGGACTACAGCTTAGAGTAAGCAGCTCATTGGTTCTTTTGAGCTTTTTTTTAAAGTTATTTTAGGTTTCCCCTTTCTGTTAGCTAATAAGTTAAGTTTGTGAGTGTTTCTGCCATTTCACACTGAGCTAATCGAAGGAATGACACTGAGCAAATTTGGATCTATAATATATAACATTAAGTATCCTGTTTTTTTGCTTATTTCTTCGAGTTATTTATAGCAATTTGTCTACTGCATACTTTTCTACCAAGTTCCGCTGTGTGTGAGGTATTAACTGGAATTTGTCCACTTTTATTAAGCATCTGCTTGGGTTTTTTTGATTCATATAACTTGTTTGCAGTTAAAAGCTTTCTCTAGAGGCTCCTTTATCTGTTTAAAACTTTCATTTAAAGGCTCACTGCTGCTTTTCTGCTGTGAGAAATATTTCTGCAGTTTGTTTCTAAGTAGTGTGGATATTTGTAGCCTTGTCCATATTCAGGCTTGTGTTTGGGCCTAGTGTTTGTGGAGGCCGTGTGTCTGAGCACATGTTCAAGGACATCTTGGTTTAGCCAAAGCCATTAGGCATTTCAGAGAGAGAGGATTGTTTAAGGTCATTGGCTGACTGGGTCACCTGGACTACAGCCTAGAGTAAACACCTCATTGGTTCTTTTGAGCTTTTTTTTTAAGTTGTGTCAGGTTTCAACTTTCTGTTATCTAAGACGTTAAGTTTGTGAGTGTTTCTGCCATTTCACAATGAGCTAATCAAAGGAAGGGCAATGAGCAAACTCGGGTCTATAATACATAACATTAAGTATCTTTTTTTTTGCTTATTTCTTCGAGTTATTTATAGCACTTTGTCTACTGCATACTTTTCTATCAAGTTTCACTGTGTGTGAGGTATTAACTTGAAATTGTTGACTTTTATTAAGCATCTGCTTGAGTTTTTTGATTCTGATAAGTTGTTTGCAGTTAAAGGCTTTCTCTACAGGCTCCTTTATCTGTTTAAAACTTTCATTTAAAGGTTCACTGCTGCTTTTCTGCTGTGAGAAACATTTCTGCAGTTTGTTCCTTCCTAAGTAGTGTGGGTATTTGTAACATTGTCCATATTCAGGCTTGTGTTTCTGCCTAGTGTTTGTGGAGGCTGTGTGTCTGAGCACATGTTCAAGGGCATCTTGTTTTAGTCAAAGCCATTAGGCATTCCAGTGAGAAATAATTGTTTAAGGTCACCTGGAGGACAGCTTAGAGTAAGCACCTCATTGGTTCTTTTGAGTTTTTTTTTAAGTTGCCACAGGTTTTCACTTTCTGTTTCCTAAGAAGTTAAGTTTGTGAGTGTTTCTGCCACTTCATACTGAACTAATAGAAGGATTGACACTGAGCAAATTTGGATCTATAATATATAACATTAAGTATCTTGTTTTGTTGCTTATTTTTTCAAGCTATTTATAGCACTTTGTCTACTGCATACTGTTCTAGCTAGTTTCACTGTGTGTGAGGTATTAACTAGAAATTCTCCACCTTGTTTAAGCATCTGGTTGGGTGGTTTGATTCTGATAACTTGTTTGCAGTTATAAGCTTTCTCTAGAGGCTTCTTTATCTGTTTAAAACTTTCATTTAAAGGCTCACTGCTGCTTTTCTGCTGTGAGAAATATTTCTACAGTTTATTTCTAAGTAGTGTGGATATTTGTAGCCTTGTCCATATTCAGGCTTCGGTTTGGGCCTAGTATTTGTTGAGGCTGTGTGTCTGAGCCCATGTTCAAGGACATCTTGTTTTAGCCAAAGCCATTAGGCATTTCAGTGAGAGAGGATTGTTTAAGGTCACAGGCTAACTGGGTCACTTGGACTACAGCTTAGAGTAAGCAGCTCATTGGTTCTTTTGAGCTTTTTTTTAAAGTTGTCTCAGGTTTCCCCTTTTTGTTACCTAATAAGTTAGGTTTGTGAGTGTTTCTGCCATTTCACACTGAGCTATTCGAAGGAATGACACTGAGCAAATTTGGATCTATAATATATAACATTAAGTATCCTGTTTTTTGGCTTATTTCTTCGAGTTATTTCTAGCACTTTGTCTACTGCATACTTTTCTAGCAAGTTTCACTGTGTGTGAGGTATTAACTTGAAATTGTCCACTTTTATTAAGCATCTGTTTGGGTTTTTTGATTCTGATAACTTGATTGCAGTTAAAAGCTTTCTCTGGAGGCTCCTTTATCTGTTTAAAACTTTCATTTAAATGCTCACTGCTGCTTTTATGCTGTGAGAAACATTTCTGCACATTTCTTTCTACCTAAGTAGTGTGGATATTTGTAGCATTGTCCATATTCGGGTTTTTGTTTGAGCCTAGTGTTTGTGGAGGCTGTAGTCTGAGCACATGTTCAAGGACATCTTGGTTTAGACAAAGCCATTAGGTATTTCAGTGAGAGAGGATTGTTTAAGGTCACTGGCTGACTGGGTCACCTGGAGTACAGCTTACAGTAAGCACCTCATTGGTTCTTTTGAGCTTTTTTTAAGTTGTCTCAGGTTTCAACGTTCTCTTACCTAATAAGTTAAGATTGTGAGTGTTTCTGCCATTTCACACACTGAGCTAATCGAAGGAAGGACACTGAGCAAGCTCGGATCTATAATATATAACATCAAGTATACTATATTTTTGCTTATTTTTTCGAATTATATATAGCACTTTGTCTACTGCATACTTTTCTAGCTAGTTTCACGGTGTGTGATGTATTAACTAGAAATTGTCCACTTTTATTAAGCATCTGTTTGGGTTGTTTAATTCTGATAATTTGTTTGCAGTTAAAAGCTTTCTCTAGAGGCTCTTTATCTGTTTGAACCTTTCATTTAAAGGGTCACTGTTGCTTTTCTGTTGTGAGAAACATTTTTGCAGTTTGTCTCTAAGTAGTGTGGATATTTGCAGCCTTGTCCATATTCAGGCTTGTGTTTGGGCCTAGTATTTGTGGAGGCTGTGTGTCTGACCACATGTTCAAGGACATCTATGTTTAGCCAAAGCCATTAGGCATTTAACTGAGAGAGTATTGTTTATGGTCACTAGGCTGACTGGGTCACGTGGACTACAGCTTAGAGTAAGCAGCTCATTGGTTTTTTTGAGCTTTTTTTAAAGTTATTTTAGGTTTCCCTTTGTTAGCTAATAAGTTAAGTTTGTGAGTGTTTCTGCCATTTCACACTGAGCTAATCGAAGGAATGACACTGAGCAAATTTGGATCTATAATATATAACATTAAGTATCCTGTTTTTTTGCTTATTTCTTGAGTTATTTATAGCAATTTGTCTACTGCATACTTTTCTACTAGTTCCGCTGTGTGTGAGGTATTAACTGGAATTTGTCCACTTTTATTAAGCATCTGTTTGGGTTTTTTTGATTCATATAACTTGTTTGCAGTTAAAAGCTTTCTCTAGAGGCTCCTTTATCTGTTTAAAACTTTTATTTAAAGGCTCACTGCTGCTTTTCTGCTGTGAGAAATATTTCTGCAGTTTGTTTCTAAGTAGTGTGGATATTTGTAGCCTTGTCCATATTCAGGCTTGTGTTTGGGCCTAGTGTTTGTGGAGGCCGTGTGTCTGAGCACATGTTCAAGGACATCTTGGTTTAGCCAAAGCCATTAGGCATTTCAGAGAGAGAGGATTGTTTAAGGTCATTGGCTGACTGGGTCACCTGGACTACAGCCTAGAGTAAACACCTCATTGGTTCTTTTGAGCTTTTTTTTTTAAGTTGTCTCAGGTTTCAACTTTCTGTTATCTAAGACGTTAAGTTTGTGAGTGTTTCTGCCATTTCACAATGAGCTAATCAAAGGAAAGGCAATGAGCAAACTCGGGTCTATAATACATAACATTAAGTATCTTTTTTTTTGCTTATTTCTTCGAGTTATTTACAGCACTTTGTCTACTGCATACTTTTCTATCAAGTTTCACTGTGTGTGAGGTATTAACTTGAAATTGTTGACTTTTATTAAGCATCTGCTTGGGTTTTTTGATTCTGATAAGTTGTTTGCAGTTAAAGGCTTTCTCTACAGGCTCCTTTATCTGTTTAAAACTTTCATTTAAAGGTTTACTGCTGCTTTTCTGCTGTGAGAAACATGTCTGCAGTTTGTTTCTTCCTAAGTAGTGTGGGTATTTGTAACATTGTCCATATTCAGGCTTGTGTTTCTGCCTAGTGTTTGTGGAGGCTGTGTGTCTGAGCACATGTTCAAGGGCATCTTGTTTTAGTCAAAGCCATTAGGCATTCCAGTGAGAAATGATTGTTTAAGGTCACCTGGAGGACAGCTTAGAGTAAGCACCTCATTGGTTCTTTTGAGTTTTTTTTTAAGTTGTCACAGGTTTTCACTTTCTGTTTCCTAAGAAGTTAAGTTTGTGAGTGTTTCTGCCACTTCATACTGAACTAATAGAAGGAATGACACTGAGCAAATTTGGATCTATAATATATAACATTAAGTATCTTGTTTTGTTGCTTATTTGTTCAAGCTATTTATAGCACTTTGTCTACTGCATACTGTTCTAGCTAGTTTCACTGTGTGTGAGGTATTAACAAAAAATTCTCCACCTTGTTTAAGAATCTGGTTGGGTGGTTTGATTCTGATAACTTGTTTGCAGTTATAAGCTTTCTCTAGAGGCTTCTTTATCTGTTTAAAACTTTCATTTAAAGGCTCACTGCTGCTTTTCTGCTGTGAGAAATATTTCTACAGTTTATTTCTAAGTAGTGTGGATATTTGTAGCCTTGTCCATATTCAGGCTTCGGTTTGGGCCTAGTATTTGTTGAGGCTGTGTGTCTGAGCCCATGTTCAAGGACATCTTGTTTTAGCCAAAGCCATTAGGCATTTCAGTGAGAGAGGATTGTTTAAGGTCACAGGCTAACTGGGTCACTTGGACTACAGCTTAGAGTAAGCAGCTCATTGGTTCTTTTGAGCTTTTTTTTAAAGTTGTCTCAGGTTTCCCCTTTTTGTTACCTAATAAGTTAGGTTTGTGAGTGTTTCTGCCATTTCACACTGAGCTATTCGAAGGAATGACACTGAGCAAATTTGGATCTATAATATATAACATTAAGTATCCTGTTTTTTGGCTTATTTCTTCGAGTTATTTCTAGCACTTTGTCTACTGCATACTTTTCTAGCAAGTTTCACTGTGTGTGAGGTATTAACTTGAAATTGTCCACTTTTATTAAGCATCTGTTTGGGTTTTTTGATTCTGATAACTTGTAAGCAGTTAAAAGTTTTCTCTGGAGGCTCCTTTATCAGTTTAGATTTTTCATTTAAAAGCCCACTGCTGCTTTTCTGCTGTGAGAAACATTTCTCCAGTTTGTTTCTACCTAAGTAGTGTGGATATTTGTAGCATTGTCCATATTCAGGCTTGTGTTTGGGCCTAGTGTTTGTGGAGGTTGTGTGTCTGAGCACATGTTCAAGGACATCTTGGTTTAGCCAAAGCCATTAGGCATTTCAAAGAGAGAGGATTGTTTAAGGTCATTGGCTGACTGGGTCACCTGGACTACATCCTAAAGTAAACACCTCGTTGGTTCTTTTGAGCCTTTTTTTAAAGTTGTCTCCGGTTTCAACTTTCTGTTACCTAAGACATTAAGATTGTGAATGTTTCTGCCATTTCAACTGAGCTAATCGAAGGAAGGACACTGAGCAAACTCCGATCTATAATAAATGACATTAAGTATCCTGTTTTTTTGCTTATGTGTTCGAGTTATTTGTAGCACTTTGTCTACTGCATACTTTTCTAGCAAGTTTCACTGTGTGTGAGGGTATTACCTGGAAATTGTCCACTTTTATTAAGCGTCTGTTTGGGTTGTTTGATTCTGATAACTTGTTTGCAGTCAAACGCTTTCTCTAGAGGCTCCTTTATCTGTTTAAAACTTTCATTTAAAGGCTCACTGCTGCTTTTCTGCTGTGAGAAACACTTCTGCAGTTTGTTTCTATCTAAGTAGTGTGGATATTTGTAGCATTGTCCAAATAACAGCTTGTGTTTGGGCCTAGTGTTTGTGGAGGCTGTGTGTCTGAGCACATGTTGAAGGACATCTTGGTTTAGCCAAAGCCATTAGGCATTTCAGTGAGAGACGATTGTTTAAGGTCATTGTCTGACTGGGTCACCTGGACTACAGCTTAGAGTAAACACCTCATTGGTTCTTTTCAAAATTTTTTAAAGTTGTCTCAGGTTTCAACTTTCTGTTACCTAAGAAGTTGTTTGTGAGTGTTTCTGCCATTTCACACTGAGCTAATCAAAGGAAGGACACTGAGCAACTCGGATCTATAATATATAACATTAAGTATCCTGTGTTTTTGCTTATTTTGTTTTTGAGTTATTTATAGCACTTTGCTGCATACATTTTTAGCTAGTGTCACTTTGTGTGAGGTATTAACTGGGAATTTTTCAATTTTGTTAAGCATCTGTTTGGTTTGTTTGATTCTGATAACATGTTTGCAGTTAAAAGCTTTCTCTAGAGGCACATTTATCTGTCTAAAACTTTCATTTAAAGGCTCACTGCTGCTTTTCTGCTGTGAGAAACATTTCTGCAGTTTTTTTCTACCTAAGTAGCATGGATATTTGTAGCATTGTCCATATTCAGGCTTGTGTTTTGGCCTAGTGCTTGCGGAGGTTGTGTGTCTGAGCACATGTTCAAGGACATCTTGGTTTAGCCAAAGCCATTAAGTATTTCAATGAAGGAAGATTTTTTAAGGTCTTTGACTGACTGGGTCACCTGGACTACAGCTTAGAGTAAACACCTCATTGGTTCTTTTGAGCTTTTTTTTTAAGTTGTCTCAGGTTTCAACTTTCTGTTTCCTAAGAAGTTAAGTTTGTCAGTGTTTCTGCCATTTCACACTGAGCTAAACAAAGGAAGGACACTGAGCAAACTCGGAACTATAATATATAACATTAAGTATCCTGTTTTTGTTGCTTATTTTTTTTTAATTATTTATAGCACTTTGTCTACTGCATACTTCTCTATCCAGTTTCACTGTGCATGAGGTGTTAACTGGAAATTGTCCACTTTTTAAAGCATCTGTTTGGGTTGTTTGATTCTGATAACTTGGTTGCAGTCAAACACTTTCTCTAGAGGCTCCTATATCTGTTTAAAACTTTCATTTAAAGGCTCACTGTTGCTTTTCTGCTGTGAGAAAAATTTCTGCAGTTTTTCTCTACCTACGTAGTGTGGATATTTATAGCATTGACCATTATCAGGCTTGTATTTGAGCCTTGTGTTTGTGGAGGTTGTTGGTCTGAGCACAGGTTCAAGGATATCTTAGTTTAGTCAAAGCCATTAGACATTTCAGTGAGATAGGATTGTTTAAGTTCATTGGGTGACTGGGTCAGCTGGACTACAGCTTAGAGTAAACACCTCATTGGTTCTTTTGAGCTTTTTTTAAAGTTGTCTCTGGTTTCAAGTTTTTGTTACCTAAGAAGTTAGGTTTGTGAGTGTTTCAGCCATTTCACACTGAGCTAATTGAAGGAAGGACACTGAGTATTCTCAGATCTATAATATATAACATTAAGTATCCTTTTTTTTACTTATTTTTTCGAGCTATTTATAGCACTTTGTCTATGGCATACTTTTCTAGCTAGTTTCATTGTGCGTGAGGTATAAACTGGAAATTGTCCAGTTTCTTTAAGCATCTCTGCGGGTTGATTTATTCTGATAACTTGTTTGCAGTTAAAAGTTTTCTCTGAAGGCTCTTTTATCTCTTTAAAATTTTAATTTAAAGGCTCACTTCTGCTTTTCTGTTGTAAGAAACATTTCTGCAGTTTGTTTCTACCTAAGTAGTGTGGATGTTTGTAGCATTGTCCATATTCAGGCTTGTGTTTGGGCCTAGTGTTTGTGGAGGCTGTGTGTCTGAGAACTTGTTCAAGGGCATCTTCTTTTAGCCAAAGCCATTAGGCATTTCAATGAGAGAGGCTTGTTTAACGTCATTGGCTGACTGAATCACCTGGACTACAGGTTAGAGTAAGCACCTCATTGGTTCTTTTGAGCTTTTTTTTAATGTTGTCTCACGTTTCAACTTTCTGTTACCTAGGAAGTTACGTTTGTGAGTGTTTCTGCCATTTCACACTGAGCTAATCGAAGGAAGGACACTGAGCAAACTCAGATCTATAATATATAACATTAAGTATCCTGTTTTTTTGCTTATTTTTTTGAGTTGTTTATAGCACTTTGTCTACTGCATGCTTTTCTAGCTAGTTTCACTGTGTGTGAGGTATTAACTGGAAATTGTCTGCTTTTATTAAGCATCTGTTTGGGTTGTTTGATTCTAATAACTTGTTTGCAGTTAAAAGCTTTCTCTAGAGGCTCCTTTATCTGTTTAAAACTTTCATTTAAAGGCTCACTGCTGCTTTTCTGCTGTGAAAAACATTTCTGCAGTTTGTTTCCCACCTTCCCTCCCTATTTGTATGCTTTTCTTATAGTTTTTGGCTTTGCAGTTGCCCACCCCTACTGTAAATTTGATCTGGGACACTCCTCCCAGTCTAGTGTTATTACCTCATGCTACCTAATATAGGGTGAACATTTGAGAAGGCCAATCCACTTAGTTTCTGCTTCTCCTTTGTCTCTTTCCACTTAAAAAAAAAGAAAGAAAAACATCTTCTAAGCTTGTTTCCTGCCGTTCCTGTGGGTAGTCTAGTCTGGATACAGATTTGTTGTGTCTAGGACTGTTTGTGGGCTTCTGAGCCCCCAAGCCTTTCTGTGTTGGAGGGAAGCCTTCTAGCTTAATTTTGTTTCTTAGAACTAGCCAGTTTTTTAGTTTCAGCACTCAAGTCAGTTTCGTTGAGCTCAGCACTTGTTCAGAACTCATTGTAAGCACTAAATAAGTTACAAATTACTGCAGCACTCAACTTTCCTCACTTGTCTAGAGGAAAACAGTTTCTAGTAATTAACAAATAAGTACCTATCCAGGCATGTCTAAGGGTCAGCTCCCGGTGTTTTCTCCTGTCTGTCTGATGCATCTGGACATCTTGGGGCAATGCAGCAATTGCCTCATGTACACAGACAACCCTCTCCTCCTACCACCCAACACTACAACCTGTGAGAGATGCACTTATATAGCCAAACTGGAAGCAAAGCTCTCTTCACCTAAGACTGGACTAGACATTCAAGAGGATAAGGTAAACACTTGCACCACACCACACTCATCACAAAGTCCCTCAAAATCTACACCACCAAAACACACATAGAAACACAAAACACACACCTACATTCACAGAGGCTCTCAGTAAAAACCTGCCCAAGCAACAGGGACCTCCAAAGCAGAAACACAAGCAACCTCCACCCCCCAACACAACCCAAATGACACACAGCCCACAAACACAATGTGCCACTCAACCACAGCCCATAAGGCATAACAATGTACCCAACACTCTAGTCATTGGTGACTCTGTAGTCAGGCACACTGATGTTCCACTCACCAGGCTAAACAAGGAGAAAGTTACTGTCAGCTGCCTGTCGGGTGCCAGGATCCGCCACATAATTCATGCACTCAGGTCACTCCACAACAAGTACAAATATGACTCTGTCATTGTCCATGTTGGTGTGAATGACCTGAGATTGTACCTCCCTGGACTACATGAAAAGGGACATGGAGGAGCTGTCCGATCTTGTAGCCCAGGCAGGTATGACCCTAGCCCTGAGTAGCATCCTGCCATCACCCTGAATGATACCACAGTACAAGGACAAAATGATTGATGTCAACAATTGGCTAAACTTCTGGTGTCATTCTAAGGTGATCTAATATCTGTCTGCCTGGGATGACATGATCAACAAACCATGATGCTTTGCCAGAGATGGCCTGCAGCTGTCGCCCCTGGGATTCCGGATACTGGCTAAGGCTCTAGCCACCACTATAGTGCCTTTTTTTTAGGCAAGGTTCAAATGACAAATTCACCACCGTAACAAATACAAGCAAACAGAATCTGAGGATATTGCTACTCTAAGCTAGAAGTCTAAACCTCAAAATGCACTCACTCGAGGCACTCCTTAAAATGGAGAACATTGACATCTGTGCAGTGACAGAGACCTGGTTCAAGGCTCCAGAGAGTACCCCTGCATTACCAGGCTATAATTCATACCACACCTTTCGGACACTTAACCTGGACCGAAACACTAAAGGCGGAGGCATGTCCATATTCATTAAGGATATCCCCACCTCCAGGATAGTTGCTCAGCATAATGCATCCAAGATTATCCAAGTGCAACTAACTCTGGTAAAGACCACAATACAAATTGTAACTTGCTACAGATCCCACACCATGCCCCAGGATTTCCACTCCTCATTTCTTGATACACTGGAAAATATTAGGGTACAACCTAACACCCTTATAATGGGTGATTTCAACTACCCCACCATTAACTTGGAAAACTACTCATGTACCAACTCTTTTGCTCAACGTTTTCTGGAATTCATAAATTCCAATGCCTTGGATCAACTTATCCACACCCCCACCAGGGGCAACAATATCTTAGACCTGATTATTACCAACATGGGCAACCGGTGCTCCACACCAGAGGTCAATTTCTCGTTGGCCAGATCCGATCACAAGCTAATTACCCTAGACATCCACATCCCTCCCCCACCCCCATTAGGGAAACCACCGTAAAAAAATTCTCCAAAGCCAACTTCACGCTTCTTAAGACAGAAGTGGCAAACTTCACGACACCCATGCTGACGGACAATAGAGGTATGACTGTTTAATCCTACACAAATGCACTTTATAAGCACTTACATGAGTGCACGTATCATGCAATCCCTAACAGAACCAAGAAGCTATCCTCCAAAAAAAGGAAGCCAATCTGGTGGTCCCCTGCGATAAACAAACTCTACAATGGAAGAAAGAAATTGTTGCAAAAAAGAGTGAAATCCCATGATTGGAGGAACTCCCTGGTCTGCCTCAGTAAGAAAGTGAGATCCCTCATAAAATCCTCCAAAGCTAGTTACGAAAACAAAATCGCCACTGACTCTAAAGACAACCACAAAGCATTCTATAGCTATATCAAGAATCTCAATGGCAACACTCAGATCTGCTCTGAGCTACAGCACAATGGCACTAAATATATAGACCCAACTGATATTGCCAACATCCTGGCAGAGGGGTTCAGTGCTAACTTTACCCCCCCCATCCCCTAAAGGGCCCATCTCTATACTGGAAAAATGCAAAGTTCCTGTAATCATGGCTGCACAGGTAAAAAACACACTCTCCAAAGCCAAGAACACAGCATCCATGGGACCTGACAACATCCCAGGCTGCATTCTACATTAACTACAGAATGAACTGGCACCCCACCTAAGTACCATGTTCAATCATAGCCTCACCTCAGGCTATGTTCCCACTGAATGACACACAGCTATGGTTATCCCACTTCACAAAGGGGGAGCCACCACGGACCTTGGAAACTACCGCCCCATTAGCCTGATGAGCCCGGTCTGCAAGGCTATGGAATGTATCATCATGGAACTTATAAACAATGACATTGGTAATCTCCAAACTCAGGACCCCATCCAATTCGGGTTTTTAAAAGGCACATCATGTCTCCTAAACCCAAACTTTGAAGCCATCACCAAAGCCGTAGATGAGGGTAAGGTGGTTCACACAGCCTATCTAGATCTTGCCAAGGCTTTTGACACCATCCCCCACTCTTGAATTATAGATAAACTCACTAAACTAGGTATAAATCCCTATGTCACAAGATGGGTTGCCAACTGACTCACTGACAGAACCCACACTGTGAAAGTAGCAGACTCAAAATCCAACTTCAGACCAGTGACAAGTGGAGTACCACAGGGTTCAGTCTTGGGTCCTCTCCTGTTTGGTATCTACTTCTCTGAAGTACAGGCTAACACAGAAGGTCTTTGGCTAACGAAGTTCACAGATGACTGCAAACTAGGGGCCATAATCAAAACTCCAAAAGATGTGGACATTCTACAAAAGGGCCTCGCTGAGACAGATGCCTGGTGTCAAAGTCATGGCCTCAAGCTCAATGCCAAAAACTGCATTGTCATCCCTTTTGGTAAAAACTCAGAACCCATGAACTACCACATAAGCGGTAGTCTACTTAACACTGAAAGTGGAATAAGAGACCTTGGGACACATGTGGACAGTAGTCTCTCCTTTGATAATCACATTGCCACAGTAGTCAGGAAATCCTTCTATGTGGCACACCTCATCACAAAAGGTTTCTCATCCAGGAAAAAAGAGGTAATTGTTCCCCACTACTCATCAGTCATTAGAGCCATTATAGAGTACAATGCCCCTTTTGGTATGTACCTCACAAGACATCTACAACAACTGGAAAGGCCACATAAATACCTCACAAAGAGTATTACTGGCCTCAAACAGATGCCCTATGCAGACCGTCTAAAAAAACTGTAGCATTACTCCATCGCATATCGCCTACTCAGAGGCGATCCCTGCCTAACACACAAAGCTTTGTCAAACCCAGAGCTTTTGGACATGCTCCACTTAAAGAAATCCCAATCCCTCTGAGCTACACACTTTAGGGACCTAAATATTGTCACTACAATAAACAGAACATGCTGGAGGGATAGATTCCTGTCCCAGAGACTTTCCATACTCTGGAACAAACTACCTATCTATATCAAACAAAGCTCCTCATTAGCACTCAAGAAAAATCTTGATGATTGAATGGGAGATAGGAAATTCACCCCGTGGATCACTTCTGTGGCTCTGCCCGACAGTGGCACAGGAAAATAATTTTCTTGGGTGGCGAAAGCCAGGATACCTTTTGGCTAGGCTTATATAGGCCCTAGGGCCAATAGCCTAGTACCTACCTATGAACCTATGATAATTACCAAGGGTGGATGACTTCCCGAATTATACTATTATGCATTTCTTGGCATTTAGTTTAGTCCATGGCTCTGACACCAGTTATTTGTCAGGGTCATCTTTTCTTGGAGAACATTTGTGTCAGTGGAGAATTCAATGTCAGCTTCTAATTTGCAATCATCTGCAAATTTATTCACCCAGAGGCCATTGACATTGGCCTTAACTTCAGAGAAGTAAATGCCAAAAAGGATTGGTCCCAGGACTGATCCTTGAGGGACTCCACTTGTGACTGGCCTCTTTGTAGAGGTGGTGTTCCAAGTTCTAACTTCTACTTCCTGGGTCCTGTCTGTGAGCCAGCAGGCTATCCACTGGGTGACATAAGGGTTTGTACCCAACCTCTTTAGTTTGTAAACAATGCCGTAATGTTGTTTTGTGTCAAATGCCTTGGAGAGATCAAGGTAGGCAGTGTGAACCCTTTTGTCACCATCCATTGCTTTGGTGACCTTCTCAAAGAAGTCCACCACGTTGAGTAGGCATGACCTGCCCTTGAAGAAACCAAACTGGGTTGGGTCCAGTGACTGGAGGTTTTATGTCATTATTGATCATTTCCATGGTAATTCTTTCCATGGTTTTGCATAGGAGACTAGTGAGGCTTATGGATCTGTAGTTTCCAGGGTCTGTAGATGGCCCACCTTTGTGCAGAGGGATAACAGTAGCTGCTCTCCATTCACGAGGCATGAAGCCTCTTTGTAGGCTACAGTTAAATAGCAATTCCAGAGGGCCTGATAGGTCATGTTTCATGCTATTTAGAAGGCATCCTGGGATATATTTGGTTGTATTTCCTGAGAGAAGATTGAGGGGGAGAGATGGGTAAAGATGGAGCTGCATTTGTCAGCCAGTAGGTTTTCTATATCTTCTGGCTCAGTGTAGGTGGCTCCATTAACAATGAGCTCTGCACACAATTGTGTATTGCCTTAAAAGTTGTAGACATAGGTCAGATTTGTTTTTGGTAGATTTTTATTTGTCCTCTAAATTGTTTGCTTAGTTTGATGAGAGTGCTTTTATCCTGTTTGCTGCTGCACCTCCTAATTATATATAAATGACTGCTCTGAAATTTGAAATGGTCCATTGCAGGACACATGTACTTTGAAAACAGTTTTTCAGATGTTAACCCACTGAAGGGCAAGGCAGGAACCTGAAAGTGTAAACCAGACACAGAAACATGGTACCATATATCTAAAACTTTGAGACATGAAAAGCCATATAATTTGGAACTCGGACATTAGATATGAATAAATAAAAAGAAAGACAGCTACTACAAGTTAAACCTGTAAAATGAAACTTCCTTCAAGCAACTGGAGAAAACTGGAGTCACAAAGGAACATAAGGTCTGGACTTTCAGACATGTTAATATATTAATGCTAGGGAAGGTAAAGGAAAAACAAAACAGTTTTGGGGGCATATAAAATGTCTGCTAGCTGAGAAAAAAACAGCTCTAGGGAGCACCTTAGTTTTTCATTGAAAGTCCCTGCCACCACATTATGAAACTTCATTTCCTTGCTTAGAAGCTTAGTTTGATTCCTGGCATAGAGAATGCTAGTAAAATATTGAGAAAGGAGGGACAAAGTAGGGAAATCCTCTGAAAGAACATAATCTTGTCCTTACTCATCTTAAAGACCTTAGCAGAGGAAAGAGCAAATAACAGTTTCTGACTAGAAAAGCTTTCAGGATCATAGCTTGACAAGATCTGAGAAATTTTGAGAATGTACGTAGACATCACTTCTCATCACTAACCCCACAGAACAACCAGCAGAAAAGGAATTTGTAGGTCTGGGGTTATATATACATGTGTGTGTGTGTGTGTGTGTGTGTGTGTGTGTGTGTGTGTGTGTGTATCTCTCTCTCTCTATATATATATATATATATTTATATACACACACACACACACACACACACACACACACACACACACACACACACACACACATATATATAAAATAAGGCACATCCAAAGTATGTCCATGCAGGAGGAATCCCAGCAGAAAGAATAAAAAAAAAAACAGTAAGAATTATAAGTTTATTGAAACTCTGATATTACTTTTCGTTCCCAATACAAACTGAATGCCTTGATCCCATTTACAATGTTCAGATCCCAGAAGAAAAGCATTTAATAGGATGGTTGCTTATCCATGCAGGAGTTCCTCAGAGCAACTCCCATTCTTTTTCCTTATGCCTACAATAGTGGTTCTTTCCCATATAACCAGGGCAGCTGACAGCAACAGAGGACATGTCTATCCCCCAAATCCACCACCTGGTCCATAGTACCTTCCTAAGGAGCACACCAGAGGGACCAAAAGAAACGATTAGTGGCCTGAGGAACAACAAAATAGCCACCGTGGAGTTATCCATTAACAGCTGAGGCAAAAGTGAGCCAGAATAAAGACTGAAGCCCCTGGGTAACTTTCATTGTCTTGCTGGTAAGGCAGGGAATATTGAAGTTACCAGGGCTTAAGTTCATGTCTTAGCCACTAAAGGAGCCTGACAAACAGATAGATCTTATATCTTATCTGAAAGGTTAATGCCTGAGGTAAGCTTTTTTTTTTCAACAGTCACCAAACACCTTTACCCCAACATTTAGGAGCTAAAGCTGATAAAAAAATTACACTTTTTTTATTTTCAAAAAGCAAAAATTACTAGAGAATTCCCAAAGGGAACCAGAACTGTCTGTCAACTATTAAAGTTGTCTGACAAATAGAAAACAGTCTAGAAGGGTCAGTTTTACCCCAATAGAATATTTAAATTAGAGGTAAAAACTTTTAGTAGAAGCCACCAAAAATTATATATCCATATCCTAACAATTAAATGTCTTACAAAAATGACACTTCTTTTTACAAAAAGAAGAATTCAGAAGGGGAATCAGGAAAGAAGAATGAAAGTAGATAATGGAGTCTGGAAGATTCAGTCTCACCTAATGTCAAACCACAGAAGTTTTAGGTAAAACTAATTTAGTGACAACCATAAAACACACAAGTCCCAGCCCCTCATAACACATTTTGATTACAGAGTAACACTTTTTCTCACAAAAATAGTAAAAATATTAAGGGGATCATCACTGGGACACAGAAATGTCTCAGCTGAAAACTGTCTGACAAGGGGTAGACGAACTTAGACAATTCAGTATTACCACCTAAGTAAAATAACTGTCTGAGGTAAAGGTTTTAGTAACAAGGACCAAACAGACTAGCTGCAGCCCTTCACAACATTGTTATACGCAAGCATTATACTTTCCTCACAAAAAAATGAAAATAAGTACGGAAATTCTACTGGGATTCAAAGCAGACTGTCAGACAAAAAGGATTTACAGAGCTCAGTTGAGTTGGTAAAGAAATTGCCAGGTTTCTCAAATTTTTAGGTAAAATTTTAAATACAGTCCTCAAAATCACAAGACTGAGCTATGAACAATGCAGAAGATATAAAAGTTACTGTTATGTTCACAAAATATTAGTTTTTACAAAGGATTCACCTCAGGGAGCCATAAGTCAACATAAGAGATTCTGAGGTAAAGCATTAGTGACAACTAGAAAAGCTTCATTCTACTTTAAAAATAACCTTTAGATTAAAAACAGACAATTTCCTTCAGAAGCATTAATTCTGTGGGAGGTAATCCCCAAAAGATAACCCATCTGCCCTGTCTTGAAGAAATGGCAGCCAACAGCTGATCTCCCAATTCCTGCAGAGGAGCGTACTCTTGGCAAAGAAGAAAGTTCTGAATTTTTGCATTCTAACCACTAAGTTTATCCTGCTCCCTCATGCAAAATAGTGGTTAGGCAAGTGAAAGGTACCATAAAGCTTTATAATCTTGCCAGTGGGTTAAACCATTGGCAGGACATCCAGTGTAGCTTAGCTTATTGCACCAATGATGTAACAACGAACATTGTAAGCTTAATGACTCGAAATGACAGTATGCAAAACAGCTAGAAAGACAGCATGAATGTTTATGAGGAACATCATTACTGCTACAGAAATGGTTACAGTTCGAGGGAGCTTAAAATGGACAGAGACAGGGAAAATGGCAGTACACATTTCTCCCAGCAAACACTTCTGTGAGAATCTTCTAAAACTACTAATACTGTTAGCAACTGTAATAAGAGAATACTGTTATGAGTACTTCACTGAAATATATGAAATACTGTCATCAAGATACTGATAATATTTGCAGAGTTGTTTTGGTTTGTTTACTGGTCTACGTTGTCTTCTAGTGGAATACCATATTAAGATTCACCTGAAGCATTTCATAGGTTGTTACTAGACATGCAGTCCAGGAAACCATTAATAAGCATAGCCCAAATTCCCAATTGCCCTCAATCACTGTCTGGTTAAGTGGCTTGTTTATGATCACTTAGTAGGCAAATTGACGTTGAAATCAATAGTGAAAAGTGTTTTAAGTTTTGCATGATGTTGCTTTTGATTGATTAAATAAAGAACCCTTACTATTTTTGATAAATGTCATGGGATCTTTTCCTTCTACACAAGTTACCATCAATGCAGGCAGATGTGGGATTGGTTTAATATCTCATCCAAAGGACAACACAATCAGGAGTATAGCACCCCCTATTTATGCTGCAGTAAGTGTCAGTATTGGAAAATAACCACCAGCCTTCTGATCTAGAACCAAAGGTAAGTGTGCTAGCTGTTGAGTTACTGAAACTGCTACATTCACCAAGGAGAGTCCCAATAGCATGTAGAAGCAGGACTGTGCAAACCCTCACATGAACTGAGGTGTGCAGAGGGGCTCAATGGCTAAAATATGAGCAAGGAATATTTGTTTGTTAAAATATTCACAATGGAGTGATAAACACACATTTCACTGATGAAGCAGAGCATTACAACTTGGAAATATGAGCACAAATGTGCAAAAATCCATAGTGTATATGATTATTATAATGCAATGCATTAATGGGTGTCTTCATAATGGTAACATATACAACACCATGAAAATTAAGTGTAAAGCCAGAAATAACTCAAATAACCAGTAAAAGCATTGAAGTTTGATTAAAATTAGCAACAGAATCACTGAAAAAACACAAAGCTGCTCATTGTTAATAACTATGCCAGAGCTTTCCAATGAATTTGCTTACATCTACGACAGTCATCTGCTAAAAAGATGAAAATAAGTATTATTTTGTATTTCTATTGATAATTGTGACTACATACTATTAATTCCTGTGATACTTGCCATATTTGCTGCACTTTAAATACTGTTCTACTGCTGGTTTAAGTACTTACTACATTGTTTCAGATAGTTTCAGGGCTGCTGTACCTAGATTGTGTGATCTTCTTAGGCTCCAAACCAAGAATTTTACATTAAAAAGTTGTTTTTTTCTGTACTCTCATGGCAGAAATATGCTGATCTAAACCTGTGTGAGTTGGGTAATTCTGGTGGAAGGCTTATTGTGTGCTTTCCAGATTAGTTGTTGTTTGTCTTTTCAGCTTTTCCCGGTTAGGGGTCACCACAGTGGAACTCTGGTCCGCTAATGATTGGCAGTCGCTTTTGTTTTGTTGCCGAGTTGCCAGCTAGACGCCCAACCTTCAGCGAAGGAACACCAATTCACACATGTCTTTCGGAGGCCACTTGACCATGGGGAGGACATGCAGACTCCACACAGAAGGCACTCCAGCCGGGAATCGAACAGGAGAACCTCTTGCTGTGAGGCAACAATGCTACCACTGTACCACCGCAGCTACATGCTTTCCAGATTAGTAGTTAGCTTAAAACCTCTTCCTTTTTGCCTGTATACAAGTGAAGCTGCTCTATGCACAGCAGTGTTTAGCAGTCCTCTGTACAGATGCAAACACCTTGAAATTAAAATTTCCTTAGAATAACTGAGCAGCATCACTTTTTTGGTTAACCTTAGACTACACAAAGTATACTTCCCACTCATAGTTTCTGTGCAGCAGCACAGTCCAGTCTGTATTCTCTGTACAGCAGCACAGTCCAGTCTAATTAACCTATTTCTTTCCCTGTTAAAACCCACAGTAAGAACCTGATATCATGGATGACCAATTTCCTACCATTTCTGTAGCCAACTTGAGGCAACGTAGCAATTGTCTCATGTATACTGACAAACACTTAATCCTGAAACAAAGAAATACTTTATGGGAGAGATGTAGTTACGTTACAAAAATGGAGGCAAGACTATCACATACAGACTAATCAAATGCCAAACAGGTTGTCAGTAGACACACACACATTACTTCTCACACTAAATAAGGATTTCACACATCAACCCACATATGAGGTGGTACTCACTAGTAACTTACCAAAAACTCAGAGGTCTCCCAAATGCTGCCTTCAAAAAACATACACGCACACAGCAATGCAAACAACAACCCCAACACACAATAATACACACAAAGGCAACAAGAGCACTGCAAACCAAGTAACCAAAAAAGGAATCCGGACTGGCTGAAGTAAAAATAGCAATTTATTGTGTTCCAAATCACACCAAAAACTTTTAATATTACGAGAAATCTAAGTGAAGTAAGCGCTTTCGTTTGGCTATGCCAAACTTCCTCAAACAGTTTTAGATTTATACTTATATATAATTTTTATATTAGATATGAATTTGAGGTACTGTATATTTCCTATGAACAACATTTAATAGAATGTACATTTATTAGAATGGATATCTACCAGAATGAATAAGTTGTTATAAATAGAATTTTAACATGTTTTTAAAAAATGTTTCATTATACATTTTTTATTTTATTTTATTATAATTGATTATTCTCATCTAGTGGTTCACTGTGTACTGGAGGGGAATTGATTGATGTAACAATGTAACGAGCTGTCCTGCATCTATTTAAACAAAAGGAAATGACTGCCTTTTTGTCAGAGGAAGTTTGGCATAGCTGAACGAAAGTGCTTACTGCACTTGGATTTCTTGTAATTTTAAAAGTTTTTGGTGTAATTTGGAACACAATAAATTGCTGTTTTTATGTCAGCCAGTCCGGATTCCTTTTTTGGTTACAAAATAATGCACACACCAGTGTCTCAACAAACAAGTCCATATATTCAAAACACCACAAAATCTAACATACTAGTGATAGGAGGCTCCATAGTGAAACACATGGATGTCCCCCTCATCAGGCGGGATAAGGAGAAGGCTAAGGTTTGCTGCCTGTCAGGTGCCAGGATCCATCAGATCACATAAGCACTTAAGTCACTCAGCCACAAGTACCAGTATGACTCATTCATAGTCCATGTTGGTGTGAATGACGTGAGACACACCTCCCTGGAATATATGAAGACAGACATGATTGAGCTCTCAGATTATGTGTCACAGGCAGGTATGAACCTAGCAATGAGCAGCATTCTACCTTCACCAATGATGATGCTCCAATACAAACAAAAAATGATTGACTTTAACAATTGGCTTAAATTTTGGTGTCATTTCAAGGGAATCCAAGATTTGTTAGCCTGGGAGGACATGATCGACAGGCCAAGCTGTTTTGCCAGAGATTGTTTCCACTAGGCTTTCAGATACTGGCAAAGGGATTAGCCACCCCTATAATGCCATTTTTAGGCAGCATCAAAATAACCAAATCTACCAACATAACGAAATCTTCTCTTGATAAGCTCAAGGTAATGCTGCTCAATGCTGGGAATATAAACAAGAAACTGCACTCCCTAGAAGCACTCCTCAACTTGGAATATGCTGACAATCTGTGCAGTCACTGAGATGTGGTTGAAAGCCACAGAGAGCACCCCAGCCATACAAGGCTACAATGCCTTCCATATGTTCAGACTACTAACTGAGCAAGAAAGAACCAAAGGAGGAGGTTTATCCATCTTCATAAAGGATAAGTACAAATCAAGACTGGTCAAACAGTATAACTCCCTCAATGTGCTCCATGTCCAACTAACCATAGGTAAAATCCCCTACCACATCATTGCTAGTGATAAGACCCCGACCATGAACCAGGAAAAACATATCACATACCTGGACTTACAGGAGATACTCACCATGCAGCCCAATACCTTTACTTATGGGTGATTTTTTTCTATCCTACCATTGACTGGGAATATGCACAACTACTAAAATGCAGGCTCAAAGGCTCTTGGACTTTGTCAATGCAAATGCTCTGGAACAGCTGGCTGGCACACCCACTAGGCGCTCAAATATCTTGGACATATTACTCACCAGAGCTGTTGGACATGCTACACTTAAAGAAATCCCAATCCCTCAGAGCCACATGCTCCAGGGATCTAAACCTTGTCATTACAATAAACAAAACATACTGAAGGGATAAGTTCCTGACCCAGAGACTCCCCAGACTCTGGAATAGATTGCCCATACATGTCAAGCAGAGTGCCTCTTTGGTCCTCTTCAAAAGGAACCTTGACGATTGGATGGGAGAAAGGAAATTCACCCCAGGGATCACGTCAGTTGCCCTGCTAGACATCCTTCCCATCTGAAATACCAGATATTGTCGCTTACAAACATAGCACCATCCTTCCTGAAATACCAGACATTGTCATTTACAAAAATAACACATCCTTTCCAGCTGAAATACCACACACTGTCACTTACAAATATAACACCATCCTTCCCAGCTGAAATACCAGACACTGTCACTTACAAATATGACACCATTCTTCCCAGATGAAATACCAGACATTGTCACTTACAAACATAACATCATCCTTTGCAGCTGAAGTACCAGACATTGTCACTTACAAACATAGCACCATCCTTCCCAGCTGAAATACCAGAGACTGTCACTTACAAACATAACAGCAGCCTTTACAGCTGAAATACCAGACATTGTCAGTTACAAACATAACAACATCCTTCCAAGCTGAAATACCAAAAATTGTCACTTACAAACATAACACACATCCTTCCCAACTGAAATACCAGACACAGTCACTTGCAAACATAACACCATCCTTTGCAGCTGAAATACCAGACAATGTCACTTACAAACATAACACAATCTTTCCCAATGGAAATCCCAGCCTCTGTCTCTTACAAACATAACACTATCCTTCCCAGCTGAAACACCAGACACTGTCACTTACAAACATAACACCATCCTTTGCAGCAGAAATACCAGACATTGTCACTTACAAACATAACACAATCCTTCCCAGCTGAAATCCCAGACTCTGTCACTTACAAACATAACATCATCCTTTGCAGCTGAAGTACCAGACATTGTCACTTACAAACATAGCACCATCCTTCCCAGCTGAAATACCAGAGACTGTCACTTACAAACATAACAGCAGCCTTTACAGCTGAAATACCAGACATTGTCAGTTACAAACATACAACATCCTTCCAAGCTGAAATACCAAAAATTGTCACTTACAAACATAACACACATCCTTCCCAACTGAAATACTAGACACAGTCACTTACAAACATAACTCCATCCTTTGCAGCTGAAATACCAGACAATGTCACTTACAAACATAACACAATTTTTCCCAACAGAAATCCCAGCCTCTGTCTCTTACAGACATAACACTATCCTTCCCAGCTGAAACACCAGACACTGTCACTTACAAACATAACACCATCCTTTGCAGCAGAAATACCAGACATTGTCACTTACAAACATAACACAATCCTTCCCAGCTGAAATTCCAGACTCTGTTACTTACAAACATAACACCATCCTTCCCAGCTGAAATACCAGACATTGTCAGTTGCAAACATAACACCATCCTTCCAAGCTGAAATACCAGGAGTTGTCACTTACAAACATAACACCATTCTTTCCAGCTGAAATACCAGACATTGTCACTTACAAACATAACACACATCCTTCCCAGCTGAAATACCCGACATTGTCATTTACAAACATAACACACATCCTTCCCATCTGAAAAACCAGACATTGTAACTTACAAGCATAACACCATCCTTCACAGCTGAAATAACAGAAATTGTCACTTTCAAACATAACAGCATCCTACCCAGCTGAAACACCAGACACTGTCACTTACAAATTGTAACTTACAAGCATAACACCATTCTTCACAGCTGAAATACCAGACATTGTCACTTACAAACATACCACCATCCTTCACAGCTGAAATACCAGACATTCTCACTTACAAACATAACACCATCCTTTCCAACAGAAATACCAGACACTGCCACTTACAAACATAACACCATCCTTCGCAGCTGAAATACCAGACATTGTCACTTAGAAGTTAACACCATCCTTCCCAGGTGAAATACCAGACATTGTCACTTACAAACATAACACACTTCCTTCCCAGCTGAAATACCCGACATTGTGTAATACAAATATAACACCATCCTTCTCAGCTAAAACACCAGACCCTGTCACTTTCAAACATGACACCATCCTTACCAGCTGAAATACCAGACATTGCCACTTAAAAATATAACACCATCCTTCCCAGCTGAAATACCAGACATTGTCACTTACAAACATAACAGCATCCTTCCCAGCTGAAATACCAGACACTGTCATTTGCAAACATAAAACCATGCTTCATGGCTGAAATACCAGACATTGTCACATACAAACATAACACCATCCCTAGCTGCTAAAATACCAGACATTGTCACTTACAAACATACAATCTCTCCCAACTGAAATACCAGACACTGTCGCTTACAAACATAACACCATCCTTGCCAGCTGAAAAACCAGACACTGTCACTTACAAACATAACACCATCCTTCCCAGCTGAAATAGCAGACATTGTCACTTACAAACATAACACCATCCTTCCCAGCTGAAATACCAGAAATTCTCACTTACAAACATGACACCATCCATCCCAGCTAAAATACCAGACACTGTTACTTACAAACATAACACCATCCTTCCCAGCTGAAATACGAGATATTGTCACTTACAAACATAGCACACATCCTTCTCAGCAAAAATAGCAGACATTGTCATTTGCAAACATAACACACATCCTTCCCATATGAAATACCAGATATTGTCGCTTACAAACATAGCACCATCCTTCCCAGCTGAAATACCAGACATTGTCACTTACAAACACAACACACATCCTTTCCAGCTGAAATACCACACACTGTCACTTACCAATATAACACCATCCTTCCCAGCTGAAATACCAGACACTGTCACTTACAAACATGACACCATCCTTCCCAGCTGAAATACCAGACATTGTCACTTACAAACATAACACTATCCTTCCCAGCTGAAATACCAGGCATTGTCATTTACAAACATAACACCATTCTTCCAAGCTGAAATACCAGACCCTGTCACTTGCAAACATAAAACCATCCTTCCCAGCTGAAACAGCAGACACTCTCATTTACAAACATAAAAACATCCTTCGCAGCTGAAATACCAGACATTGTCACTTACAAATATAACATCATCCTTTGCAGATGAAGTACCAGACATTGTCACTTACAAACATAACACCACCCTTCCAAGCTGAAATACCAGAAATTGTCACTTACAAACATAACACACATCCTTCCCATCTGAAATACCAGACATTGTAACTTACAAGCATAACACCATCCTTCACAGCTGAAATAACAGACATTGTCACTTACAAACATAACACCATCCTTCCCAGCTGAAATACCAGGCATTGTCATTTACAAACCTAACACCATCCTACCCAGCTGAAATACCAGACACTGTCACTTACAAACATAACACCATTTTTCCCAGCTGAAATACCAGACATTGTCACTTACAAACATACCACCATCCTTCACAGCTGAAATACCAGATATTCACACTTACAAACATAACACCATCCTTCCCAGCTGAAATTCCAGACACTGTCATTTACAAATATAACACCATCCTTCCCAGCTGAAATACCAGACACTGTCACTTGCAAACATACAATCCCTCCCAGCTGAAATACCAGACACTGTCACTTGCAAACAAAACATCATCCTTCCCAGCTGAAATACCAGACACAGCCACTTACAAACATAACAATATCCTTCCCTGCTGAAATATCACACACTGTCACTTACAAACATACCACCATCCTTCACAGCTGAAATACCAGATATTCACACTTACAAACATAACACACTTCCTTCCCAGCTGAAATACCAGAAAATGTGTTATACAAACATAACACATCCTTAATAGCTAAAATACCAGACACTGTCACTTACAAACATAACACCATCCTTCCCAGCTGAAATATCAGACACTGTCATTTGCAAACATAAAACCATGCTTCACAGCTGAAATACCAGACATTGTCACATACAAACATAACACCATCCTTTGCTGCAGAAATACCAGACATTGTCACTTACAAACATAACACCATCCTTCCCAGCTGAAATACCAGACACTGTCACTTACAAACATAAAACCATCCTTTGCAGCTGAAATACCAGACATTGTCACTTACAAACATACAATCCCTCCCAGCTGAAATACCAGACACTGTCACTTACAAACATAACACCATCCTTCACAGGTGAAATATCCGACATTGTCACTTAAAAACATAACACCATCCTTCCCAGCTGAAATAGTGGACATTGTCACTTACAAACATAACACCTACCTTCCCAGCTGAAATACCAAAAATTCTCACTTTCAAACATAACACCATCATTCCCAGCTAAAATACCATACACTGTTACTTACAAAAATAACACAATCCTTTGCAGCTGAAATACCAGACATTGTCACTTACAAACATACAATCCCTCCCAGCTGAAATACCAGACACTGTCACTTACAAACATAACACCATCCTTCACAGGTGAAATACCCGACATTGTCACTTAAAAACATAACACCATCCTTCCCAGCTGAAATAGCGGACTTTGTCACTTACAAACATAACACCATCCTTCCCAGCTGAAATACCAGGCATTGTCACTTACAAACATAATACCATGCTTTGCTGCTAAAATCTCCAACAAATGCAGCAACAAAGTAACCGATTCCTGATGTGGAAGCCAGAACCAAGAACCACAGCTCGAACAGAAGGATGTAAAAGAAAATAGTTTTAATAGACAAAATTTACACAGAGCTCCAATAGGTAACACAGGTTTAGCGCTTTCATCTGCGAATCGGCAGACTTCCTCAGAACCAATTGTACAACAATAATTGACTCATTTAAAAACAATTTGGTGCCAAAATACGTGATTCTTTTAAAGAGCCATTGACATAACCTCAGCACACTGAATATATGCAAAAAATATATAGATGTCATCATACACAATATATTTGAAATATTGTTAAAAATGCATGGATAATAAAAACAGTACAAAATCCATAAATGTGCAATGTAAAAAATTACTTGTAAATGATAGAATGCATGAATTGCAAGCATAACAGATGAAAACCACTCGAGGGGAGTATAATTAAATTATTAATGACTGGAAGGGAATGATGCTAAAAAGGCCACATGCAAAGGAGTCTCCTACTCTAAATTTAAACCCTAATTGATAAATGTATATATGTGTTAGTATGTAGGGTTATATATAAATGTGAATCAATCCAACAATAAAAAGGGTTTAATGCTTATACAGTCATTGAGTACAGGGCTAGTTGTGGCATCACATAAAATCTGCCACTTACTTTCCAGCATTGCTAAGTATGCTTTCCAGTTTCCTCCACTGATGGAAACATCAGTTTGGTCAATAATAGTAAATACAAAAGAATGTGTAGGACCTCTCTCCATGATATGTTTACTGAGAGCATTATTATAATCTTTCCTTTTTATCTTATAAAAGTGTTCATAAATTCTGGTTTTAAACTTCCTTTCGGTCTTCCCGATGTAGTATGCCGAACAGTATATACAAGTAGCCAAATAGACTACTCTCTGTGTGCTACAGTTCCCAGTCTTGCTAAATATATAAGTTTTGGTAACATTGTTTAATCTAATAACCTTACTACTGTTAATGTACTTGCATTGATTGCATGAGCCACATCTAGTGGTTCCTTTGTTGGAATTTCCCGGTGTTTTCTCTCCTTATTTTGTCTATTAAAACTATTTTCTTTTACATCCTTCTGTTCGAGCTGTGGTTCTTGGTTCTGGCTTCCACATCAGGAATCGGTTACTTTGCTGCTAAAATACCAGACATTGTCACTTACATAGCACCATCCTTCGCAGCTGAAATACCAGACATTGTCACTTACAAACATAACACCATCCTTCCCAGCTGAAATACCAGACACTCTCACTTACAAACATGACACCACCCTTCCCAGCTGAAATACCAGACATTATCACTTACAAATATAATACCATCCTTTCCAGCTGAAATACCAGACACTGTCATTTAAAAACATAACACCATCCTTCCCAGCTGAAATACCAGACACTTTCATTTGCAAACATAAAACCATGCTTCACAGCTGAAATACCAGACATTGTCACTTACAAAACTAACACCATCCTTTGCAGCTGAAATACCAGACATTGTCCTTTACAAACATAACACAATCCTTCCCAGCTGAAATATCAGACACTGTCACTTACAAACATAACACCATCATTGCCAGCTGAAATACCAGACACTGTCACTTACAAGCATGACACCATCCTTCCCAGCTGAAATACCAGACATTGTCACTTACAAATATAACACCATCCTTCCCAGCTGATATACCAGGCATTGTCACTAACAAACATAACACCATCCTTCCCAGCTGAAATAACAGACATTGTCATTTATAAACATAACACCATCCTTCCCATCTGAAATACCAGACATTGTCACTTACAAACATAACACAATCCTTCCCAGCTGAAATTCCAGACATTGTCACTTACAAACATAACACCATCTTCCGCAGCAGAAATACCAGACATTGTCACTTACAAACATAACACACATCCTTCCCAGCTGAAATACCAGACACTGTCACTTACAAATATAACACCATCCTTCCCAGCTGAAATACCAAGCATTGTCACTTACAAACATAACACCATCCTTTGCTGCTGAAATACCAGACATTGTCACTTACAGACATAACACCATCCTTCCCAGCTAAAATACCAGACACTGTCACTTACAAAAATTACACCATCCTTCCTATCTGAAATACCAGACATTGTCTGTTGCAAACATAACACCATCCTTCCCAGGTGAAAAATCAGGCATTGTCATTTACAAACATAACACCATCCTTCCCACCTGACATACCAGACACTGTCACTTACACACATAACACCATCCTTCCCAGATGAAATAACACACATTGGCACTTACAGATATTACACCATCCTTCCCAGCTGAAATACCAGACATTGTCACTTACAAACATTACACTATCCTTCCCAGCTGAAATTTCAGACAATATCACTTACAAATATAACACCATATTTCGCAGCTGAAATACCAGACATTGTCACTTACAAACATACCACCATCCTTCACAGCTGAAATACCAGACACTGTCACTTACAAACATAACATCACCCTTTGCAGCTGAGATACCAGATATTGTCACTTACAAACATAAATTCATCCTTCCCAGCTGAAATACCAGGCACGGTCACTTACAAACATAATTCCATCCTTCCCAGCTGAAGTACCAGACAATGTCACTTACAAACATAACATAACCCTTTGCAGCTGAAATTCCAGATATTGTCACTTACAAACATAACACCATCCTTCCCAGCTGATATACCAGACATTCTTACTTACAAACATAACACCATCCTTCCAGAATGAAATATCAGACATTGCCCCTTACAAACATACCACTCATCCTTCCCATCTGAAATACCAGACATTGTCACTTATAAACATAACACCATCCTTTGCAGCTGAAATACCAGACATTGTCCTTTATAAACATAACACCATCCTTCGCTGCTGAATTACGAGGCACTGCCACTTATAAACATAACACCATCCTTTGCAGCTGAAATACCAGACATTCTCACTTACAAACATAACACCATCCTTTCCAGCTGAAATACCAGACATTGTCACTTCCAAACATAACACCATCCTTCCCAGAAGAAATACCAGGCATTGTCACTTCCAAACATAACACCATCCTTCCCAGCAGAAATACCAGGCATTGTCTCTTACAAACATAACACCATCCTTTGCAGCTGAAATACCAGACATACTCACTTACAAGCATAACACCATCCTTCCCAGCTGAAATAACAGACATTGTCGCTTCCAAACATAACACCATCCTTCAAAGCTGAAATACCACAAACTGTCACTTACAAAAATGACACACATCTTTCCCAGCTGAAATACCAGACACTGTCACTTACAAACATAACACCATCCTTCCCAATTGAAATACAAGGCATTGTCACTTACAAACATAACACCATCCTTCCCAGCTGAAATACCAGGCATTGTCACTTACAAACATAACACACATCCTTCCCAGCTGAAATACCAGACTTTGTCATTTAAAAACATAACACACATCCTTCCCATCTGAAATAGCAGACATTGTCACTTACAAACATAACACCATCCTTCCCAGCAGAAATACCAGGCATTGTCTCTTACAAACATAACACCATCCTTCCCAGCTGAAATACCAGACATTGTCACTTACAAACATAATACCATCCTTCCCAGCTGAAATATCAGACACTGTCACTTACAAACATAACACTATCCTTCCCAGCTGAAATACCAGACATTCTCACTTACAAACATAACACTATTCTTCCCAGCTGAAATACCAGACATTGTCACTTACAAACATAACACCATCCTTCCCAGCAGAAAGATGAGACATTATCATTTACAAACATAGCATACATCCTTCCCAGCTGAAATAACAGACATTGTCACTTACAAACATAACACCATCCTTCCCAGCTGAAATACCAGACATTGTCACTTACAAACATAACACACATCCTTCCCAGATGAAATACCAGACATTGTCATTTAAAAACATAACACACATCCTTCCCATCTGAAATACCAGACATTGTCACTTACAAACATAACACCATCCTTCCCAGCTGAAATACCAGACATTGTCACTTATAAACATAACACCATCCTTCCCAGCTGAAATACCAGACATTGTCACTTACAAACATAACACCATCCTTCCCAGCTGAAATACCAGGCATTGTCATTTACAAACCTAACACCACCCTTCCCAGCTGAAATATGAACCTATGAACCTAATCCTTCACAACTGAAATACCAGACTCTGTCACTTACAAACATAACACTTTTCTTCCCAGCTCAAATACCAGACATTGTCACTTACAAGCATACCACCATTCTTACCAGCTGAAATACCAGACATTCTCACTTACAAACATAACACCATCCTTCCCAGCTAAAATTCCAGACACTGTCACTTACAAACATAACACCATGCTTTCCAGCTGAAATACCAGACACTGTCCTTACAAACATAACATCATCCT
Organism: Protopterus annectens; assembly: GCF_019279795.1. Taxonomy (NCBI): domain Eukaryota; kingdom Metazoa; phylum Chordata; order Ceratodontiformes; family Protopteridae; genus Protopterus; species Protopterus annectens. The sequence goes on from NC_056734.1 coordinate 153,863,678, forward strand.
TCCCAGCTGAAATACCAGACACTGTCACTTGCAAACATAACGCCATCCTTCCCAGCTGAAATACCACACACTGTCACTTACAAACATAACACCATCTTTCGCAGCTGAAAAAACAGAAGTTGTCACTTACAAACATAACACCATCCTTCCCAGCCGAAATACCAGACATAGCCACTTAAAAACATAAAATCTTTCTTCCCAGCTGAAATACCAGACATTGTCACCAGTTTTCAGGCTTTGCTGAATCCAGGACTGTGGTAAAGGTTCCTGTGTTGCCCATATCATACTTGGATAGTTAGGTGGCCTTCTTGTTCACTGTGAGAGAGGGAACTCTGAACAGCCTATCTGTCCCTGTAGGAGTGGTCCCAGCCCAGCAACTTGTAGCTCATTGGCCATTTTGGGCTAATTTCTATCTTTTTTGATCTCCCTGGTATAAAAAACGCTTAGCACGGTTTTGTGCACCGCGCAGCGCTGTTTAGCTGCGCTTAAACTATTCCAGGCTCCACGAAGTCAGCACTTCAGTTTTTCCCTTGAAACTTTAAACACTTCAACCCAGCACTATGAATAAGGCAATTTAAGACCGGCACTTACTAATACTCACTAAAACTAGTACTAGCTTACTGCTTGCACTTCAGCCCTATACTCAGGAAGCATAAGGCTCTTTACTCATCCAATCAGCAATACAGTCCCAACCATCTATTCAGGCATGTTCAAGGGACAGCTTCAGGTGTGCTCTCCAGTCCAGCTAGTGAATCTGGGCATCCTGAGGCAATGTTACAATTGCCTCATGTACACAGACAACCCCCTCCTCCTCCCAACTAACACAAACATATATGAGAGATGCAGCTACACAGCCAAACTGGAGGCTAAGCTCTCTCAACCCACGACTGGATCAACCAGTCACAAGGAGAAGGGCAACACTAGCACCACATTACCAGACTCACATAGACCAGCCATAGCTGCACCAGAAAACAACTCTCAGAAACACGCAAAAACATACTCGGTGGCTCTAAATAAGAACCTGCCTAAACAACAGAGACCTCCCAAGCATGCACCCAAGCAACCCCCACCCCACAACAGAAACCAGGTAACACATACGTCACAACGTCAGTGTGCCAAGCAAAAACAGCCCCCAAGGCTAAATAACACACTAGTAATTGATGATTCTATCATCAGGCACACAGACTTCCCACTCACTAGACTGAACAAGGAGAAGGTTACCGTAAGCTGCCTGTCGGGTGCCAGAATCCGCCACATAACACATGCACTCAGGTCACTCCACAACAAGTACAAATATGACTCTGTCATTGTACATGTTGGTATAAATGACCTGAGATGTACCTCCCTGGACTACATGAAAAGAGACATGGAGGAGCTCTCTGACCATGTAGCCCAGGCTGGTATGACTCTGACTCTGAGTAGCATCCTGCCCTCACCCAAACTTATGCCAGCATACAAAGAAGAAATTATCAGTTTCAACAATTGGTTAAACTACTGGTGTCATTCAAAGGGGATCCAGTACTTGTCAGCCTGGGATGACATGCTTGACAAGCCATGTTGCTTCGCCAGAGATGGCTTGCACCTGTCACCCCTGAGCTTTCGAATACTGGCCAAGACTCTTGCTGCCACAATACTGCCTTTTTTAGGCAAGGCTCAAAAGACAAACACGCCTCCATAAACAACAATAATAAACAAAAACTGAGGGTAATGCTGCTCAACGCCAGAAGTCTAAACCTCAAAATGCACGCACTCAAGGCTCTCCTTAGTATGGAAGAAATTGACGTATGTGCAGTGACAGAAACCTGGTTCAAGGCTCCAGAGAGCACTCCAGCACTACCAGGCTATAACTCCTACCATACCTTTAGGTCCCAAAACCAGGAACGGAACACAAAAGGAGGGGGGGTGTGTCCATATTCATCAAGAACACCCACACCTCCAGGTTAGTAGCACAGCACGCGGAATCTGAGACCATCCAAGTGCAATTGACAGCAGGTAAATTGACTGTTCAATTTATAGCTTGCTACAGATCTCCCACCTTGTCTCAGGACACTCACGCAGCATTCCTTAGAACATTAGAAAGTATGAAGATTCTACCCAACACCATGCTACTGGGTGACTTCAACTATCCAGACATTGACTGGGAAAACTACTCAAGCTCAAACGCCCTAGCCCAATGCTTCCTTGAGTTTATAAACTCAAACGCCCTTGAACAGCTGGTCACCACTCCCACAAGAGGTGACAACATACTGGACCTGGTCATCACCAACATGGGGAACCTATGTTCCACACCTGAGGTAAACTCGTCATTGGTAAGATCAGATCACAAACTAATCACACTGGACATCCACATCCCGATCCCCCCCCCCCCCCCCAGTCAAGGAAATCAAGGTAAAAAACTTCTCTAAAGCCAGCTTCACACTCCTCAAGACCAAGGTGGGAAGTTTCAAAGCTCCCAATCAAATGGAAAATGATGACCCATCGGCAGAATCCTTTACAAGTGCATTCTATGAACACCTTCAAGAATGCATGGACTGAGCCATCCCAAGTAAAACCAAGGCCAACTCCTCAAAAAAGTGGAAGCCAGTCTGGTGGACCCCGGCCATAAATAAACTTTACAACAGAAGGAGGAAACTCCTGCAAGATAGAACAAAATCCCAAAATAAGAAGGCATCTCTGATTAACATCAGTAAAAAAACTGCACTCCCTCATTAAATCATCCAAGGCCAACGTTGAAAGAAAAATAGCCAATGACTCTAAGGATAACCACAAGGCCTTCTTTAACTATGTCAAGAGTCTAGGGGCAAACTCTCAGATATGCTCCGAGCTAGTGCATAATGGCCATAAATACACTGAACCAACCGACATTGCCAACATCCTGGCTGACAAGTTCAGTGCAAACTTCACCCCTCCCTCTCCACCAAAGGGGCTAGCACCCATCCCAGAAGAATGTGGTGCTTCAGATATCTCAGACACACAAGTAAAGACAGCCCTTGCAAAGGCCAAAAACACAGCATCAATGGGACCAGATGCTATCCCAGGTTGTGTCTTACACGAGCTTCAAAATGAACTGACCCCCCCCCCCCATCTCAAATCACTATTCAAACTCAGCCTCTCTACAGGCTATGTACAAAAAGAATGGCGTACAGCAACAGTTGTACCACTCCACAAAGGTGGTACCACAACTGACCCTGGGAACTATCGCCCTATAAGCTTGACTAGCTTGGTCTGCAAAGCCATGGAACGCATTATCATGGAGCTCATTAACAGGGACATTGTGAACCTCCAGACACTGGACCCTACCCAGTTCGGCTTTGTTGAAGGCAGATCTTGCCTCCTGAACTTGGTCGACTTCTTCAAAACAGTCACCAAGGCCATAGATGAAGGGAAGGTGGTTCACACAGCATATCTGGACTTCACTAAGGTGTTCAACACCATCCCACACTCAGGAATCATAGACAAACTCACCAGCTTAAATATTAACCCCTATGTCACGAGATGGGTTGCCAATTGGTTCTCAGACAGAACCCACACGGTAAGAGTGGCAGGCGCCATGTCTGACTCTAAACCAGTCACAAGTGGAGTCCCACAGGGCTCAGTCCTGGGACCCCTCCTGTTTTTATATATTTCTCCGAAGTACAGGCAAAGGCGGAGGGACTGTGGCTAACCAAGTTCGCAGATGACTGTAAATTGAGTGCAATAATTGACTCTCCAGCTGACACAGACATCCTGCAAAAGGGTCTCACAGAGACAAACACCTGGTGTCAAAGTCACGGCCTCAAGCTAAATGCCAAAAAATGCATAGTAATCCCATTTGGGAAAAACAAAGTGCCTACAAACTACCACATAGATGGTAATCCACTAAGTACAGAAGAAGTAATTAGGGACCTGGGTACCCAAGTAGATAGCACGCTCTCCTTTGATAACCACATAGCCAAAATGGTCAGGAAATTGTTCTATGTGGCACACCTGATCACAAAGGGTTTCTCATCCAGATCCAAGGAGGTGATTGTGCCCCTTTACTCCTCACTCATTAGGCCCATAATAGAGTACAATGCCCCATTTGGGATGTACCTCACTAGACACCTGCAACAACTAGAAAGACCACAGAAGTACCTCACTAAGAGGATTAAGGGCCTTAAACAATTACCCTATGAAGCACGACTAAAAAAGCTCCAGCTCTTCTCAGTCGCGTGCCGTCTTCTCAGAGGTGACCTATGTCTGACCTATAGGGCCATGTCAAACCCTGAACTAATGGACATGCTTCACCTCAAAAAAAATGAGATCCCTCAGAATCACTCATTCTAGTGACTTGAACCTATGTACAACAATAAACAGGACATGCTGGAGGGATAGATTCCTGTCCCAGTGACTCCCCTCACTCTGGAATAGAATCCCAATCCATATTCAACAGAGCTCCTCTCTGACCCTTTTCAAGAGAAATCTTGATGAGTGGATGGGTAATCGTAAGTTCTACCCTGGGATCACTTCAGGAGCCCTGTTGACAGAGGCCCAGGTTATTAATCTTATGGGGAGGCGAAAGCCATCACTCTGTGGCCAGGCTTATAAATACCCATGGGCAGATAGCCTAGTACTTACCTATGAACCTATGAACACATCCTTCCCAGCTAAACTACCAGACACTGTCACTTACAAACATAACACCATCCTTCCCCATTGAAATATCAGACATTCTCACTTACAAACATAACACACATCCTTCCCAGCTGAAATACCAGACACTGTCACTGACAAACATAACACCATCCTTGCCAGCTGAAATACCAGACAGTGTCACTTACAAACATGGCACCATCCATCCCATCTGAAATACCAGACATTGTCACTTACAAACATAACACCATCCTTCGCAGCTGAAATACCAATGTCACTTAAAAACATAATATCCTTCCCACCTGAAATAGCAGACATTGTCACTTACAAACATAACACCGTCCTTCCCAGCTGAAATACCAGAAATTCTCAATGTTTGGAAATACTAGACTGTGTCACTTACAAACATAACAGCATCCTTCCCAACTGAAATAGCAGACATTGTCACTTATAGACATAACACCATCCTCCCCAGCTGAAATACCACACATTTTCACTTGCAAACAAAACACCATCCTTCCCACTTAAAATACCAGACATTGTCACTTAAAAACATAACACCATCCTTCCCAGCTGAAAGACCAGACATTGTCACTTACAAACATAACACCATTCTTCCCAGCTGAACTACCAGACATTCTCACTTACAAACATAACACACACCCTTCCCAGCTGAAATACCAGACATTGTCACTTAAAAACATAACACCATCCTACCCAGATGAAATACCAGACACTGTCAATTACAAACATGACACCATCCTTCCCAGCTAAAATATTAGACATTATCACTTACAAATATAACGCCATCCTTCCCAGCTGAAATACCAGACACTGTCAATTAGAAACATAACACCTTCAAGCAGACACTTTCATTTGCAAACATAAAGCCATACTTCACAGCTGAAATACCAGACATTGTCCTTTATATAACACAATCCTTCCCAGCTGAAATACCAGACACTGTCACTTATAAACATAACACCATCCTTGCAGGTGAAATACCAGACACTGTCACTTACAAGCATGACACCATCCTTCCCAGCTGAAATACCAGACACTTTCAATTACAAACATAACACCATCCTTCGCAGCTGAAAAACCAAACATCGTCACTGGAAAACATAACACCATCCTTCCCAGCTGAAAAAGCAGACATTGTCACTTACAAAAGTAACACCATCCTTCCCAGCTGAAATACCACAAATTCTCACTTACAAACATAACACCATCTTTCCTACCTGAAATACCAGACTCTGGCACTTACACACATAACACAATCCTTCCCAGCTGAAATTACAGACATTGTCACTTACAAACATAACACCATCTTCCGCAGCCGAAATACCAGACATTGTCACTTACAAACATAACACACATCCTTCCCAGCTGAAATAGCAGACACTGTCACTTACAAACATAACACCATCTTTCACAGCTGAAATACCAGACATTGTCACTTACAAACATAACACACTTCATTCCCATCTGAAATACCAGACACTGTCACTTACAAACAAAACACCATCCTTCCCATCTGAAATACCAAGGATTGTCACTTACAAACATAACACCATCCTTTGCTGCTAAAATAGCAGACATTGTCACTTATACACATAACATCATCATTCCCAGATGAAATACCAGACACTGTCACTTATAAACATTACATCATCCTTCCCAGCTGAAATACAAGACATTGTCACTTACAAACATAACACCATCCTTCCCAGCTGAAATACAAGACATTGTCACTTACAAAATTAACACCATCCTTCACAGGTGAAATACCAGGCATTGTTATTTACAAACATAACAACATCTTTCCCACCTGACATACCAGACACTGTCACTTACACACATAACACCATCCTTCCCAGATGAAATAGCACACATTGGCACTTGCAAAAATTACACCATCCTTCCCAGCTGAAATTGTAGACACTATCACTTACAAATATTAACACCATCTTTTGCAGCTGAAATACTAGACATTGTCACTTACATGCATAACACCATCCTTCCCAGCTGAAATAACACACATTGGCAATTACAAAAATGATACCATCCTTACCAGCTGAAATACCAGGCATGGTGACTTACAAACATAATGCCATCCTTCCCAGCTGATATACCAGACATTCTTACTTACAAACATAATACCATCCTTCCAGAATGAAATATCAGACATTGTCCCTTAAAAACATACCACACATCCTTCCCATCTGAAATACCAGACATTGTCACTTACAAACATAACACCATCCTTCGCAGCTGAATTACGAGGCACTGCCACTTATAAACATAACACCATCCTTTGCAGCTGAAATACCAGACATTCTAACTTACAAACATAACACCATCTTTCCCAGCTGAAATACCAGACATTGTCACTTACAAACATAACACACATCCTTCCCAGCTGAAATACCAGACATTGTCATTTAAAAACATAACACACATCCTTCCCATCTGAAATACCAGACATTGTCACTTACTAACATAACACCATCCTTCCCAGCCGTAATACCAGACATTGTCACTTACAAACATAACATCATCCTTCCCAGCTGAAATTCCAGGCATTGTAATTTACAAACATAACACCATCCTTCCAGGCTGAAATTCCAGACACTGTCACTTACAAACATAACACCATCCTTCCCAGCTGAAATACCAGACCCTATCACTTACAAACATAACACCATCCTTCCCAGCTGAAATACCAGACCCTATCACTTACAAACATAACACCATCCTTCCCAGCTGAAATAACAGACATTGTCGCTTCCAAACATAACACCATCCTCCCCAGCTGAAGCACCACAAACTGTCACTTACAAAAACAACATACATCTTTCCGAGCTGAAATACCAGACACTGTCACTTACAAACATAACACCATCCTTCCCAACTGAAATACAAGGCATTGTCACTTACAAACATAACACCATCCTTCCCAGCTGAAATACCAGACATTGTCACTTACAAACATAACACACATCCTTCCCAGCTGAAATACCAGACATTGTCATTTAAAAAACATAACACACATCCTTCCCGGATGAAATACCAGACATTGTCACTTACTAACATAGCACCATCCTTCCCAACTGAAATACAAGGCATTGTCACTTACAAACATAACACCATCCTTCCCAACTGAAATACAAGGCATTGTCACTTACAAACATAGCACCATCCTTCCCAGCTGAAATACCAGACATTGTCACTTATAAACATAACACCATCCTTCCCAGCTGAAATACCAGACATTGTCATTTAAAAACATAACACCATCCTTCCCAGCTGAAATACCAGACACTGTAACTTACAAACATAACACCATCCTTCCTAGCTGAAATAACAGGCATTGTCATTTACAAACATAACACCATCCTTCCCAGCCATAATACCAGACATTGTCACTTACAAACATAACATCATCCTTCCCAGCTGAAATTCCAGGCATTGTAGTTTACAAACATAACACCATCCCTCCAGGCTGAAATTCCAGACACTGTCACTTACAAACATAACACCATCCTTCCCATCTGAAATACCAGACCCTATCACTTACAAACATAACACCATCCTTCCCAGCTGAAATACCAGACACTGTCACTTGCAAACATAACACCATCCATCCCAGCTGAAATACCAGAAATTCTCACTTACAAACATAGCACACATCCTTCCCAGATGAAATACCAGACAATGCAATTTATAAACATAACACACATCCTTCCAATCTGAAATACCAGACATTGTCACTTACAAACATGATACCATACTTCCCAGCTGAAATACCAGACATTGTCACTTACAAATATAACACACATTCTTCCCACCTGAAATACCAGACACTGTAACTTACAAACATAATACCATCCTTCCCAGCTGAAATAACAGGCACTGTCATGTACAAACATAACACCATCCTTCCCAGCTGAAATACCAGACACTGTAACTTACAAACAGAACACCATCCTTCCCAGCTGAAATAACAGGCATTGTCATTTACAAACATAACACCATCCTCCCCAGCTGAAATACCAGACACTGCCACTTACAAACATAACGCCATCCTTCACAGCTGAAATACAAGACAATATAACTTACAAACATAACACAACTCGTTGCAGCTGAAATACTAGATATTGTCACTTACAAACATAACACCATCCTTCCAAGCTGAAATACCAGAAATTGTCACTTACAGACATAACACACATCCTTCCCAGCTGAAATATCAGACACAGTCACTTACAAACACAACACCATTCTATCCAGCTGAAATACCAGACATTGTCACTTACAAACATAACACACATCCTTCCCAGCTGAAATACCAGACATTGTCACTTAAAAACATAACACACATCCTTCCCAGCTGAAATATCAGACATTTTAACTTACAAGCATAACACCATCCTTCAGAGCTGAAATAACAGACATTGTCACTTACAAACATAACACCATCCTTCCTAGCTGAAATACCAGGCATTGTCATTTACAAACCTAACACCATCCTACCCAGCTAAAATACCAGACACTGTCGATTACAAATATAACACCATTCTTCCCAGCTGAAATACCAGACATTGTCACTTACAAACATACCACCATCCTTCACAGCTGAAATACCAGACATTCACAATTACAAACATAACACCATCCTTCCTAGCTGAAATCCCAGACACTGTCACTTGCAAACATAATGCAATCCTTCCCAGCTGAAATTACAGACATTGTCACTTACAAACATAACGCCATCTTTCACAGCTGAAATACCAGACATTGTCACTTACAAACATAACACCATCCTTCCCAGCTGACATACCAGGCATTGTCATTTACAAACCAAACACCAACCTACCCAGCTGAAATACCAGACATTGTCACTTGCAAACATAACACAATCCTTCCCAGCTGAAATTACAGACATTGTCACTTACAAACATAACACCATCTTTCACAGCTGAAATACCACACATTGTCACTTACAAACATAACACACATCCTTCCCAGCTGAAATACCAGACACTGTCACTTACAGACATAACGCCATCCTTCCCATCAGAAATACCAAGGATTGTCACTTACAAACATAACACCATCCTTCACACGTGAAATACCAGGCATTGTTAGTTACAAACATAACAACATCTTTCCCACCTAACATACCAGACACTATCACTTACACATATAACACCATCCTTCCCAGATGAAATAACACACATTGGCACTTGCAAAAATTACACCATCCTTCCCAGCTGAAATACCAGACATTGTCACTTACAAACATTACACTATCCTTCCCAGCTGAAATTGTAGACACTATCACTTACAAATATTAACACCATCTTTCGCAGCTGAAATACTATACACTGTCACTTACAAACATACCACCATCCTTCACAGCTGAAATACCAGACACTGTCACTTACAAACATAACACCATCCTTCCCAGCTGACATACCAGACATTCTTACTTACAAACATAATACCATCCTTCCAGAATGAAATATCAGACATTGTCCCTTAAAAACATACCACACATCCTTCCCATCTGAAATACCAGACATTGTCACTTACAAACGTAACACTATCGTTTGCAGCTGAAATACCATTGTCCTTTATAAAAAAAACACCATCCTTCACAGCTGAATGACAAGGCACTGCCACTTATAAACATAACACCATCCTTTGCAGCTGAAATACCAGACATTCTCACTTACAAACATAACACCATCTTTCCCAGCTGAAATACCAGACACTGTCACTTACAAACATAACACTATCCTTCCCAGCTTAAATACCAGGCATTGTCATTTACAAACATAACACCATCCTTCCAAGCTGAAATACCAGACATTGTAACTTACAGACATAACACCACCCTTTGCAGCTGAAATACCATATATTGTCACTTACAAGCAAAACACCATCCCTCCCACCTGAAATACCAGACACTATCACTTACAAACATAACACCATCCTTCCAAGCTGAAATACCAGAAATTGTCACTTACAGACATAACACACATCCTTCCCAGTTGAACTATCAGACACAGTCACTTACAAACACAACACCATTCTATCCAGCTGAAATACCAGACATTGTCACTTACAAACATAACACACATCCTTCCCAGCTGAAATACCAGACATTGTCAGCTTACAAACATAACACACATCCTTCCCATCTGAAATATCAGACATTTTAACTTACAAGCATAACACCATCCTTCAGAGCTGAAATAACAGACATTGTCACTTACAAACATAACACCATCCTTCCCAGCTGAAATACCAGGCATTGTCATTTACAAACCTAACACCATCCTACCCAGCTAAAATACCAGACACTGTCGATTACAAATATAACACCATTCTTCCCAGCTGAAATACCAGACATTGTCACTTACAAACATACCACCATCCTTCACAGCTGAAATACCAGACATTCACAATTACAAACATAACACCATCCTTCCCAGCTGAAATTCCAGACACTGTCACTTGCAAACATAACGCCATCTTTCACAGCTGAAATACCAGACATTGTCACTTACAAACATAACACCATCCTTCCCAGCTGACATACCAGGCATTGTCATTTACAAACCAAACACCAACTTACCCAGCTGAAATACCAGACATTGTCACTTACAAACATAACACAATCCTTCCCAGCTGAAATTACAGACATTGTCACTTACAAACATAACACCATCTTTCACAGCTGAAATACCAGACATTGTCACTTACAAACATAACACACATCCTTCCCAGCTGAAATACCAGACACTGTCACTTACAGACATAACGCCATCCTTCCGATCAGAAATACCAAGGATTGTCACTTACAAACATAACACCATCCTTCACACGTGAAATACCAGGCATTGTTAGTTACAAACATAACAACATCTTTCCCACCTGACATACCAGACACTGTCACTTACACATATAACACCATCCTTCCCAGATGAAATAACACACATTGGCACTTGCAAAAATTACACCATCCTTCCCAGCTGAAATACCAGACATTGTCACTTACAAACATTACACTATCCTTCCCAGCTGAAATTGTAGACACTATCACTTATAAATATTAACACCATCTTTCGCAGCTGAAATACTAGACATTGTCACTTACAAACATACCACCATCCTTCACAACTGAAATACCAGACACTGTCACTTACAAACATAACACCATCCTTCCCAGCTGACATACCAGACATTCTTACTTACAAACATAATACCATCCTTCCAGAATGAAATATCAGACATTGTCCCTTAAAAACATACCACACATCCTTCCCATCTGAAATACCAGACATTGTCACTTATAAACATAACACTATCCTTTGCAGCTGAAATACCATTGTCCTTTATAAACATAACACCATCCTTCACAGCTGAATGACAAGGCACTGCCACTTATAAACATAACACCATCCTTCGCAGCTGAAATACCAGACATTCTCACTTACAAACATAACACCATCTTTCCCAGCTGAAATACCAGACACTGTCACTTACAAGCATAACACCATCCTTCCCAGCTGAAATAACAGACATTGTCACTTCCAAACATAACACCATCCTTCCCAGTTGAAACACCAGAAACTGTCACTTACAAAAACAACACACATCTTTCCGAGCTGAAATACCAGACACTGTCAGTTACAAACATAACACCATCCTTCCCAATTGAAATACAAGGCATTGTCAGTTACAAACATAACACACATCCTTCCAATCTGAAATATCAGACATTGTCACTTACAACATAACACCATCCTTCCCAGCCGTAATACCAGACATTGTCACTTACAAACATAACATCATCCTTCCCAGCTGAAATTCCAGGCATTGTAATTTACAAACATAACACCATCCTTCCAGGCTGAAATTCCAGACACTGTCACTTACAAACATAACACCATCCTTCCCAGCTGAAATACCAGACCCTATCACTTACAAATATAACACCATCCTTCCCAGCTGAAATACCAGACACTGTCACTTATAAACATAACACAATCCATCCCAACTGAAATACCAGACATTGTCACTTACAAACATAGCACACATCCTTCCCAGATGAAATACCAGACAATATCATTTACAAACATAACACACATCCTTCCCATCTGAAATACCAGACATTGTCACTTACAAACATAATACCATCCTTCCCAGCTGAAATACCATTGTCACTTACAAACATAACACACATCCTTCCCACCTGAAATACCAGACACTGTAACTTACAAACATAACACCATCCTTCCCAGCTGAAATACCAGACTCTATAACTTACAAACATTAACACCATCCTTCCCAGCTGAAATAACAGGCATTGTCATTTACAAACATAACACCATCCTTCCTAGCTGAAATACCAGGCACTGTCACTTAAAAAACTTAAAACCATCCTCCCTAGCTGAAATACCAGACACTGCCACTTACAAACATAACGCCATCCTTCACAGCTGAAATACCAGACAATATAACTTACAAACATAACAAAACTCTTTGCAGCTGAAATACCAGATATTGTCACTTACAAACATAACACCATCATTCCCAGCTGATATACCAGACATTCTTACTTACAAACATAACACCATCCTTCCAGAATGAAATATCAGACACTGTCTCTTACAAACATAACACACATCCTCCCCTCCTGAAATACCAGACATTGTCACTTACAAACATAACACCATTCTTTGCAGCTGAAATACCAGACATTGTCCTTTGCAAACATAACACCATCCTTCCCACCTGAAATACCAGACACTGTAACTTACAAACATAACACCATCCTTCCCAGCTGAAATACCAGACACTGTAACTTACAAACATAACACTATCCTTCCCAGCTGAAATAACAGGCATTCTCATTTACAAACATAACACCATCCTTCCTAGCTGAAATACCAGACACTGTAACTTACAAACATAACACCATCCTTCCCAGCTGAAATAACAGGCGTTGTCTTTTACAAACATAACACCATCCTTCCTAGCTGAAATACCAGGCACTGTCACTTAAAAAACTTAATACCTTCCTCCCCAGCTGAAATACCAGACACTGCCACTTACAAACATAATGCCATCCTTCACAGCTGAAATACCACACATTTTCACTTGCAAACAAAACACCATCCTTCCCACTTGAAATACCAGACATTGTCAGTTACAAACATAACACCATCCTTCCAGAATGAAATATCAGACATTGTTTCTTACAAACATAACACACATCTTCCCCACCTGAAATACCAGACATTGTCACTTACAAACGTAACACCATCCTTCGCAGCTGAAATACCAGACATTGTCCTTTGCAAACATAACACCATCCTTCGCAGATGAAATACCAGGCACTCCAACTTACAAACATAACACCATCCTTTGCAGCGGCAATACGAGACATTCTCACTTACAAACATAACACCATCCTTACCAGCTGTAATACCAGACACTGTCACTTACAAACATAACACCATCCTTACCAGCTGAAATACCAGACATTGTCATTTACAAATATAATAATTCCCAGCTGAAATACCAGACATTGTAAGTTACAAACATAACACCACTCTTTGCAGCTGAAATACCAGATATTGTCACTTACAAACAAAACACGATCCATCCCAGCTGAAATACCAGACACTATTGCTTACAAACATAACACCATCCTTCCAAGCTGAAATACAAGAAATTGTCACTTACAGACATAACATACATCCTTCCCAGCTGAAATACCAAACACAGTCACTTACAAACACAACACCATTCTTTCCAGCTGAAATACCAGACATTGTCACTAACAAACATAACACACATCCTTCCCAGCTGAAATACCAGACATTGTCACTTACAAACATAACACACATCCTTCCCAGCTGAAATACCAGACATTGTCAGCTTACAAACATAACACACATCCTTCCCATCTGAAATATCAGACATTTTAACTTACAAGCATAACACCATCCTTCCCAGCTGAAATAACAGACATTGTCGCTTCCAAACATAACACCATCCTTCCCAGCTGAAACACCACAAACTGTCACTTACAAAAACAACACACATCTTTCCGAGCTGAAATACCAGACACTGTCACTTACAAACATAACACCATCCTTCCCAATTGAAACACAAGGCATTGTCACTTACAAACATAACACCATCCTTCCCAGCTGAAATACCAGACATTGTCACTTACAAACATAACACACATCCTTCCCAGCTGAAATACCAGACATTGTCATTAAAAAACATAACACACATCCTTCCCATCTGAAATACCAGACATTGTCACTTACAAACATAGCACCATCATTCCCAGCCTCAATACCAGACATTCTCATTTACAAACATAACATCATCCTTCCCAGCTGAAATTCCAGGCATTGTAATTTACAAACATAACACCATCCTTCCAGGCTGAATTTCCAGACACTGTCACTTACAAACATAGCACACATCCTTCCCAGATGAAATACCAGACAATGCCATTTACAAATGTAACACATATCCTTCCCATCTGAAATACAAGACATTGTCACTTACAAACAGAATACCATCCTTCCCAGCAGAAATACCAGACATTGTCACTTACAAACATAACACACATCCTTCCCACCTGAAATACCAGACACTGTAACTTACAAACATAACACCATCCTTCCCAGCTGAAATACCAGACACAGCCACTTACAAACATAACACCATCCTTCCCTGCTGAAATATCACACACTGTCACTTACAAACATAACACCATTGTTCGCAGCTGAAATCCCAGAAATTGTCACTTAGAAGTAACACCATCCTTCCCAGATGAAATACCAGACATTGTCACTTACAAACATAACACACTTCCTTCCCAGCTGAAATACCAGACATTGTGCAATACCAACATAACACCATCCTTCTCAGCTGAAACACCAGACCATGTCACTTTCAAACATGACACCATCCTTACCATCTGAAATACAAGACGTTGTCACTTAAAAATATAACACCATCCTTCCCAGCTGAAATACCAGACATTGTCACTTACAAACATAACACCATCCTTCCCAGCTGAAATAGCAGACACTGTCATTTGCAAACATAAAACCATGCTTCACAGCTGAAATACCAGACATTGTCACATACAAACATAACACCATCCTTTGCTGCTGAAATACCAGACATTGTCACTTACAAACATAACACCATCCTTCCCAGCTGAAATACCAGACACTGTCACTTATAAACATAAAACCATCCTTTGCAGCTGAAATACCAGACATTGTCACTTACAAACATACAATCCCTCCTAGCTGAAATACCAGACACTGTCGCTTGCAAACATAACACCATCCTTGCCAGCTGAAAAACAAGACACTGTCACTTACAAACATAACACCATCCTTCACAGGTGAAATACCAGACATTGTCACTTAAAAACCTAACACCATCCTTCCTAGCTGAAATAGCAGACATTGTCACTTACAAACATAACACCTCCATTCCCAGCTGAAATACCAGAAATTCTCACTTACAAACATAACACCATCCTTCCCAGCTAAAATACCAGACACTGTTACTTACAAACATAACACCATCCTTTGCAGCTGAAATACCAGACATTCTCACTTATAAACATAACACACATCCTTCAGAGATGAAATACCAGACACTGTCGCTTACAAACATAACACCATCCTTACCAGCTGAAATACCAGACATTGTCACTTACAAACATAATACCATGCTTTGCTGCTAAAATACCAGACATTGTCACTTACAAACATAGCACCATCCTTCGCAGCTGAAATACCAGACATTGTCACTTACAAACATAACACCATCCTTCCCAGCTGAAATACCAGACACTGTCACTTACAAACATAACACCATCCTTCCCAGCTGAAATACCAGACACTGTCACTTACAAACATAATACTATCCTTCCCAGCTGAAATACTAGACGTTGTTACTTACAAACATAACTCCATCCTTTCCAGCAGAAATACCACGCATTGTCTCTTACAAACAAAACACCATCCTTCCCAGCTGAAATACCAGACATTGTCACTTACAAACATAACTCCATCCTTCCCAGCTGAAATACCAGACACTGTCACTTACGAACATAACAGTATCCTTCCCAACTGAAATACCAGACACTGTCAATTACAAACATAACACCATCCTTCACAGCTGAAATACCAGACATTGTCACTTACAAACATAACACCATCCTTCCCAGCTGAAATACCAGACATTGTCACTTACAAAAATAACACCATCCTTCCCAGCTGAAATACCAGACATTGTCACTTACAAACATAACAACATCCTTCCCAGCTGAAATACCAGACACTGTCACTTACAAACATAACACCATCCTTCCCAGCTGAAATAACAGACATTGTCACTTATAAACATAACACCATCCTTCCCAGCTGAAATAGCAGACATTGTCACTTACAAACATAATATCATCCTTCCTACCTGAAATACCAGACTCTGTCACTTACAAACATAACACCATCCTTCCAGCTGAAATTCCAGACATTGTCATTTACAAACATAACACCATCTTCCGCGGCTGAAATACCAGACATTGTCACTTACAAACATAACACACATCCTTCCCAGCTGAAATACCAGACACTGTCACTTACAAACATAACACCATCCTTCCCAGCTGAAATACAAGACATTGTCACTTACAAACATAACACCATCCTTCCCAGCTGAAATACCAGACATTGTCACTTACAAACATAACACCATCCTTCCCAGCTGAAATACCAGACATTGTCACTTACAAACATAACACCATCCTTCCCAGCTGAAATACCAGACATTGTCACTTACAAACATAACACCATCCTTCCCAGCTGAAATACCAGACATTGTCACTTACAAACATAACACCATCCTTCCCAGCTGAAATACCAGACATTGTCACTTACAAACATAACACCATCCTTCCCAGCTGAAATACCAGACATTGTCACTTACAAACATAACACCATCCTTCCCAGCAGAAATACAAGGCATTGTCTCTTACAAACATAACAACATCCTTCCCAGCTGAAATACCAGATACTGTCACTTAGAAACATAACATTATCCTTCCTATCTGAAATACCAGACATTGTCTGTTGCAAACATAACACCATCCTTCCCAAGTGAAAGACCAGGCATTGTCATTTACAAACATAACACCATCTTTCCCACCTGACATACCAGACACTGTCACTTACAAACATTACACTATTCTTCCCAGTTGAAATTTCAGACAATATCACTTACAAATATAACACCATCTTTCACAGCTGAAACACAAGACATTGTCACTTACAAACATACCACCATCCTTCACAGCTGAAACACCAGACATTGTCACTTACATGCATAACACCTTCCATCCCAGCTGAAATAACACACATTGGCACTTAACAAAAATTATACCATCCTTCCCAGCTGAAATACCAGACACTGTAACTTACAAACATAACACCACCCTTTGCAGCTAAAATACCAGATATTGTCATTTATAAACATAAAGTCATCCTTCCCAGCTGAAATACCAGGCATGGTCACTTACAAACATAATGCCATTCTTCCCAGCTGAAGTACCAGACAATGTCACTTACAAACATAACACAACCCTTTGCAGCTGAAATACGAGATATTGTCACTTACAAACATAACACCATCCTTCCCAGCTGATATACCAGACATGCTTACTTACAAACATAACACCATCCTTCCAGAATGAAATATCAGACATTGTCCCTTACAAACATACCACACATCCTTCCCATCTGAAATACCAGACATTGTCACTTACAAACATAACACCATCCTTTGCAGCTGAAATACCAGACATTGTCCTTTATAAACATAACACACATCCTTCCCAGCTGAAATACCAGACATTGTCAGCTTACAAACATAACACACATACTTCCTATCTGAAATATCAGACATTTTAACTTACAAGCATAACACCATCCTTCCCAGCTGAAATAACAGACATTGTCACTTACAAACATAACACCATCCTTCCCAGCTGAAATACCAGGCATTGTCATTTACAAACATACCACCATCCTTCACAGCTGAAATACCAGACATTCACACTTACAAACATAACACCATCCTTCCCAGCTGAAATTCCAGACACTGTCATTTACAAATATAACACCATCCTTCCCAGCTGAAATAATAGACACTGTCACTTGCAAACATAACACCATCCTTCCCAGCTGAAATACCAGACACAGCCACTTACAAACATAACACCATCCTTCCCTGCTGAAATATCACACACTGTCACTTACAAACACAACACCAACCAGCCAGCTGATATGCCAGACATTGTCACTTAGAAGTTAACACCATCCTTCTCAGCTGAAACACCAGACCCTGTCACTTTCAAACATGACACCATCCTTACCAGCTGAAATACCAGACATTGTCAATTAAAAATATAACACCATCCTTCCCAGCTGAAATACCAGACATTGTCACTTACAAACATAACACCATCCTTCCCAGCTGAATTAGCAGACACTGTCATTTGCAAACATAAAACCATGCTTCACAGCTGAAATACCAGACATTGTCACTTATAAACATAAAACCATCCTTTGCAGCTAAAATGCCAGACATTGTCACTTACAAACATGCAATCCCTTCCAGATGAAATACCAGACACTGTCGCTTACAAACATAACACCATCCTTCACAGGTGAAATACTAGACATTGTCACTTAAAAACATAACACTATCCTTCCCAGCTGAAATAGCAGACATTGTCACTTACAAACATAACACCTACCTTCCCAGCTGAAATACCAGCAATTCTCACTTACAGACATAACACCATCCTTCCAGCTAAAATACCAGACACTGTTACTTACAAACATAACACCATCCTTTGCAGCTGAAATACCAGACATTCTCACTTATAAACATAACACACATCCTTCAGAGAGGAAATACCAGACACTGTCACTTACAAACATAACACCATCCTTCCCAGCTGAAATACCAGGCATTGTCACTTATGAACATAATACCATCCTTCCCAGCTGAAATACCAGACACTCTCACTTACAAACATGACACCATCCTTCCCAGCTGAAATACCAGACATTATCACTTACAAATATAACACCATCCTTCCCAGCTGAAATACCAGACGCTGTCACTTAAAAACATAACACCATCCTTCCCAGCTGAAATACCAGACAATTTCATTTGCAAACATAAAACCATGCTTCACAGCTGAAATACTAGACATTGTCACTTACAAAACTAACACCATCCTTTGCAGTTGAAATACCAGACATTGTCCTTTACAAACATAACACAATCCTTCCCAGCTGAAATACCAGACACTGTCACTTACAAACATAACACCATACTTACCAGCTGAAATACCAGACACTGTCACTTACAAGCATGACACCATCCTTTCCAGCTGAAATACCAGACACTTTCAATTACAAACATAACACCATCCTTTGCAGCTGAAATACCAAACATTGTCACTTAAAAACATAACACCATCCTACCCACCTGAAAAAGCAGACATTGTCACTTACAAAAATAACACCATCCTTCTAATCTGAAATATCAGAAATTCTCACTTACAAACATAGCAACATCCTTCCTAGCTGAAAAACCAGACACTGTCACTTACAAACATAATGCCATCCTTCCCACCTGAAATACCAGACTCTGTCACTTACAAACATAACACAATCCTTCCCAGCTCAAATTCCAGACATTGTCACTTACAAACATAACACCATCTTCCGCAGCTGAAATACCAGACATTGTACTTACAAACATAACACACATCCTTCCCAGCTGAAATACCAGACACTGTCACTTACAAACATAATACCATCCTTCCCAGTTGAAATACCAAGCATTGTCATTTACAAACATAACACCATCCTTTGCTGCTAAAATACCAGACATTGTCACTTACAGACATAACATCATCATTCCCAGCTAAAATACCAAACACTGTCACTTACAAAAATTACACCATCCTTCCCAGCTGAAACAGAAGACATTGTCCCTTACAAACATAACACCATCCTTCCTATCTGAAATACCAGACATTGTCTGTTGCAAACATAACACCATCCTTCCCAGATGAAAGACCAGGCATTGTCATTTACAAACATAACACCATCTTTCCCACCTGACATACCAGACACTGTCACTTACAAACATAACACCATCCTTCCCAGATGAAATACCAGACATTGTCACTTACATGCATAACACCATCCTTCCAAGCTGAAGTAACACACATTGGCACTTAACAAAAATTATACCATCCTTCCCAGCTGAAATACCAGAATCTGTCACTTACAAACATAACACCACCCTTTGCACCTGAAATACCAGATATTGTCACTTACAAACATGATGTCATCCTTCCCAGCTGAAATACCAGGCACGGTCACTTACAATCGTAATGCCATCCTTCCCAGCTGAAGTACCAGACAATGTCACTTACAAAAATAACACAACCCTTTGCAGCTGAAATACGAGATATTGTCACTTACAAACATAACACCATCCTTCCCAGCTGATATACCAGACATGCTTACTTACAAACATAACACCATCCTTCCAGAATGAAATATCAGACATTGTCCCATACAAACATATCACACATCCTTCCCATCTGAAATACCAGACATTGTCACTTACAAACATAACACCATCCTTTGCAGCTGAAATACCAGACATTGTCCTTTATAAACGTAACACACATCCTTCCCAGCTGAAATACCAGACATTGTCAGCTTACAAACATAACACACATCCTTCCCATCTGAAATATCAGACATTTTAACTTACAAGCATAACACCATCCTTCCCAGCTGAAATAACAGACATTGTCACTTACAAACATAACACCATCCTTCCCAGCTGAAATACCAGGCATTGTCATTTACAAACATACCACTATCCTTCACAGCTGAAATACCAGACATTCACACTTACAAACATAACACCATCCTTCCCAGCTGAAATTCCAGACACTGTCATTTACAAATATAACACCATCCTTCCCAGCTGAAATAATAGACACTGTCACTTGCAAACATAACACCATCCTTCCTAGTTGAAATACCAGACACAGCCACTTACAAACATAACACCATCCTTCCCTGCTGAAATATCACACACTGTCACTTACAAACACAACACCAACCTTCGCAGCTGATATGCCAGACATTGTCACTTAGAAGTTAACACCATCCTTCTCAGCTGAAACACCAGACCCTGTCACTTTCAAACATGACACCATCCTTACCAGCTGAAATACCAGACATTGTCAATTAAAAATATAACACCATCCTTCCCAGCTGAAATACCAGACATTGTCACTTACAAACATAACACCATCCTTCCCAGCTGAATTAGCAGACACTGTCATTTGCAAACATAAAACCATGCTTCACAGCTGAAATACCAGACATTGTCACTTATAAACATAAAACCATCCTTTGCAGCTAAAATGCCAGACATTGTCACTTACAAACATACAATCCCTTCCAGATGAAATACCAGACACTGTCGCTTACAAACATAACACCATCCTTCACAGGTGAAATACTAGACATTGTCACTTAAAAACATAACACTATCCTTCCCAGCTGAAATAGCAGACATTGTCACTTACAAACATAACACCTACCTTCCCAGCTGAAATACCAGCAATTCTCACTTACAGACATAACACCATCCTTCCAGCTAAAATACCAGACACTGTTACTTACAAACATAACACCATCCTTTGCAGCTGAAATACGAGACATTCTCACTTATAAACATAACACACATCCTTCAGAGAGGAAATACCAGACACTGTCACTTACAAACATAACACCATCCTTCCCAGCTGAAATACCAGGCATTGTCACTTATGAACATAATACCATCCTTCCCAGCTGAAATACCAGACACTCTCACTTACAAACATGACACCATCCTTCCCAGCTGAAATACCAGACATTATCACTTACAAATAAAACACCATCCTTCCCAGCTGAAATACCAGACGCTGTCACTTAAAAACATAACACCATCCTTCCCAGCTGAAATACCAGACAATTTCATTTGCAAACATAAAACCATGCTTCACAGCTGAAATACTAGACATTGTCACTTACAAAACTAACACCATCCTTTGCAGTTGAAATACCAGACATTGTCCTTTACAAACATAATACAATCCTTCCCAGCTGAAATACCAGACACTGTCACTTACAAACATAACACCATACTTACCAGCTGAAATACCAGACACTGTCACTTACAAGCATGACACCATCCTTTCCAGCTGAAATAACAGACACTTTCAATTACAAACATAACACCATCCTTTGCAGCTGAAATACCAAACATTGTCACTTAAAAACATAACACCATCCTACCCACCTGAAAAAGCAGACATTGTCACTTACAAAAATAACACCATCCTTCTAATCTGAAATATCAGAAATTCTCACTTACAAACATAGCAACATCCTTCCTAGCTGAAAAACCAGACACTGTCACTTACAAACATAACACCATCCTTCCCAGCTGAAATACCAGACATTGTCACTTACAAACATAATGCCATCCTTCCCACCTGAAATACCAGACTCTGTCACTTACAAACATAACACAATCCTTCCCAGCTGAAATTCCAGACATTGTCACTTACAAACATAACACCATCTTCCGCAGCTGAAATACCAGACATTGTACTTACAAACATAACACACATCCTTCCCAGCTGAAATACCAGACACTGTCACTTACAAACATAATACCATCCTTCCCAGTTGAAATACCAAGCATTGTCATTTACAAACATAACACCAACCTTTGCTGCTGAAATACCAGACATTGTCACTTACAGACATAACATCTTCATTCCCAGCTAAAATATCACACACTGTCACTTACAAACACAACACCAACCTTCGCAGCTGATATGACAGACATTGTCACTTAGAAGTTAACACCATCCTTCTCAGCTGAAACACCAGACCCTGTCACTTTCAAACATGACACCATCCTTACCAGCTGAAATACCAGACATTGTCAATTAAAAATATAACACCATCCTTCCCAGCTGAAATACCAGACATTGTCACTTACAAACATAACACCATCCTTCCCAGCTGAATTAGCAGACACTGTCATTTGCAAACATAAAACCATGCTTCACAGCTGAAATACCAGACATTGTCACTTATAAACATAAAACCATCCTTTGCAGCTAAAATGCCAGACATTGTCACTTACAAACATACAATCCCTTCCAGATGAAATACCAGACACTGTCGCTTACAAACATAACACCATCCTTCACAGGTGAAATACTAGACATTGTCACTTAAAAACATAACACTATCCTTCCCAGCTGAAATAGCAGACATTGTCACTTACAAACATAACACCTACCTTCCCAGCTGAAATACCAGCAATTCTCACTTACAGACATAACACCATCCTTCCAGCTAAAATACCAGACACTGTTACTTACAAACATAACACCATCCTTTGCAGCTGAAATACCAGACATTCTCACTTATAAACATAACACACATCCTTCAGAGAGGAAATACCAGACACTATCACTTACAAACATAACACCATCCTTCCCAGCTGAAATACCAGGCATTGTCACTTATGAACATAATACCATCCTTCCCAGCTGAAATACCAGACCGTCCACTTACAAACATGACACCATCCTTCCCAGCTGAAATACCAGACATTATCACTTACAAATATAACACCATCCTTCCCAGCTGAAATACCAGACGCTGTCACTTAAAAACATAACACCATCCTTCCCAGCTGAAATACCAGACAATTTCATTTGCAAACATAAAACCATGCTTCACAGCTGAAATACTAGACATTGTCACTTACAAAACTAACACCATCCTTTGCAGTTGAAATACCAGACATTGTCCTTTACAAACATAACACAATCCTTCCCAGCTGAAATACCAGACACTGTCACTTACAAACATAACACCATACTTACCAGCTGAAATACCAGACACTGTCACTTACAAGCATGACACCATCCTTTCCAGCTGAAATACCCGACACTTTCAATTACAAACATAACACCATCCTTTGCAGCTGAAATACCAAACATTGTCACTTAAAAACATAACACCATCCTACCCACCTGAAAAAGCAGACATTGTCACTTACAAAAATAACACCATCCTTCTAATCTGAAATATCAGAAATTCTCACTTACAAACATAGCAACATCCTTCCTAGCTGAAAAACCAGACACTGTCACTTACAAACATAACACCATCCTTCCCAGCTGAAATACCAGACATTGTCACTTACAAACATAATGCCATCCTTCCCACCTGAAATACCAGACTCTGTCACTTACAAACATAACACAATCCTTCCCAGCTGAAATTCCAGACATTGTCACTTACAAACATAACACCATCTTCCGCAGCTGAAATACCAGACATTGTACTTACAAACATAACACACATCCTTCCCAGCTGAAATACCAGACACTGTCACTTACAAACATAATACCATCCTTCCCAGTTGAAATACCAAGCATTGTCATTTACAAACATAACACCATCCTTTGCTGCTGAAATACCAGACATTGTCACTTACAGACATAACATCATCATTCCCAGCTAAAATACCAAACACTGTCACTTACAAAAATTACACCATCCTTCCCAGCTGAAATAGAAGACATTGTCACTTACAAACATAACACCATCCTTCCTATCTGAAATACCAGACATTGTCTGTTGCAAACATAACACCA
Source organism: Protopterus annectens (assembly GCF_019279795.1). Classification (NCBI taxonomy): domain Eukaryota; kingdom Metazoa; phylum Chordata; order Ceratodontiformes; family Protopteridae; genus Protopterus; species Protopterus annectens. Next base: position 153,889,191 of record NC_056734.1, read on the forward strand.
TCCTTCCCAGATGAAAGACCAGGCATTGTCATTTACAAACATAACACCATCTTTCCCACCTGACATACCAGACACTGTCACTTACAAACATAACACCATCCTTCCCAGATGAAATAACACACATTGGCACTTACACATATAACACCATCTTTCACAGCTGAAATACTAGGCATTGTCACTTACAAACATACCACCATCCTTCACAGCTGAAATACCAGACATTGTCACTTACATGCATAACACCATCCTTCCCAGCTGAAGTAACACACATTGGCACTTAACAAAAATTATACCATCCTTCCCAGCTGAAATACCAGAATCTGTCACTTACAAACATAACACCACCCTTTGCACCTGAAATACCAGATATTGTCACTTACAAACATGATGTCATCCTTCCCAGCTGAAATACCAGGCACGGTCACTTACAATCGTAATGCCATCCTTCCCAGCTGAAGTACCAGACAATGTCACTTACAAAAATAACACAACCCTTTGCAGCTGAAATACGAGATATTGTCACTTACAAACATAACACCATCCTTCCCAGCTGATATACCAGACATGCTTACTTACAAACATAACACCATCCTTCCAGAATGAAATATCAGACATTGTCCCATACAAACATATCACACATCCTTCCCATCTGAAATACCAGACATTGTCACTTACAAACATAACACCATCCTTTGCAGCTGAAATACCAGACATTGTCCTTTATAAACATAACACCATCCTTCACAGCTGAATTACGAGGCACTGCCACTTATAAACATATCACCATCCTTTGCAGCTGAAATACCAGACATTTTCACTTACAAACATAACACCATCTTTCCCAGCTGAAATACAAGACACTGTCACTTACAAACATAACACCATCCTTCCCAGCAGAAATACCACGCATTGTCTCTTACAAACATAACACTATCCTTCCCAGCTGAAATACCAGACATTGTCACTTACAAAAATAACATCATCCATCGCAGCTGAAACACCAGACACTGTCACTTACAAACATAACACCATCCTTTGCAGCAGAAATACCAGACATTATCACTTACAAACATAACACAATCCTTCCCAGCTGAAATCCCAGACTCTGTCACTTACAAACATAATTCCATCCTTCCCAGCTGAAATACCAGATATTGTCAGTTGCAAACATAATACCACCCTTCTAAGCTGAAATACCAGAAATTGTCACTTACAAACATAACACACATACTTCCCAGCTGAAATACCAGACACAGTCACTTACAAATATAACACAATCCTTCCCAGCAGAAATACCAGGAATTGTCACTTACAAACATAACACCATTCTTTCCAGCTGAAATACCAGACATTGTCACTTACAAACATAACACAAATCCATCCCAGCTGAAATACCAGACATTGTCATTTACAAACATAACACACGTCCTTCCCATCTGAAATACCAGACATTGTAACTTACAAGCATAACACCATCCTTCACAGCTGAAATAACAGACATTGTCACTTACAAACATAACAGCATCCTACTCAGCTGAAATAGCAGACACTGTCACTTACAAACATAACACCATTCTTCCCAACTGAAATACCAGACATTGTCACTTACAAACATACCACCATCCTTCCCAGCTAAAATGCCAGGCACTGCCATTTACAAATATAACACCATCCTTCACAGCTGAAATACCAGACATTGTCACTTACAAACATAACACACTTCCTTCCCAGCTGAAATACCAGACATTGTGTAATACAAACATAACACCATCTTCTCAGCTGAAACACCAGACCCTGCCACTTTCAAACATGACACCATCCTTACCAGCTGAAGTACCAGACATTGTCACTTACAAACATAACACCATCCTTACCAGCTAAAATACCAGATACTATCATTTACAAGCATAACACCATCTTTCCCAGCTGAAATAGCAGACACTGTCATTTTCAAACATAAAACCATGCTTCACAGCTGAAATATCAGACATTGTCACATACAAACATAACACCATCCTTTGCTGCTGAAATACCAGACATTGTCACTTACAAACATAACACCATCCTTCTCAGCTGAAATACCAGACACTGTCGCTTACAAACATAACACCATCCTTGCCAGCTGAAAAACCAGACACTGTCACTTACAAACATAACACCATCCTTCACAGGTGAAATACCAGACATTGTCACTTAAAAACATAACACCATCCTTCCCAGCTGAAATACCAGAAATTCTCAATTACAAACATAACACCATCCTTCCCAGCTAAAATACCAGACACTGTAACTTACAAACATAACACCACTCTTCCCAGCTGAAATACGAGATATTGTCACTTACAAACATAGCACACATCCGTCCCAGCAAAAATAGCAGACATTGTCATTTGCAAACATAACACACATCCTTCTCATCTGAAATACCAGATATTGTTGCTTACAAAGATAACACCATCCTTCCCAGCTGAAATACCATACATTGTCACTTACAAACATAACACACATCCTTTCCAGCTGAAATACCAGACACCGTCACTTACAAACATGACACCATCCTTCCCAGCTGAAATACCAGGCATTGTCATTTACAAACATAACACCATTCTTCCAAGCTGAAATACCAGACCCTGTCACTTGCAAACATAAAACCATCCTTTCCAGCTGAAACAGCCGACACTCTCATTTACAAACATAAAAACATCCTTCGCAGCTGAAATATCAGACATTGTCACTTACAAACATAACATCATCCTTTGCAGATGAAGTACCAGACATTGTCACTTACAAACATAACACCATCCTTCCCAGCTGAAATACCAGAGACTGTCACTTACAAACATAACAGCAGCCTTTACAGCTGAAATACCAGACATTATCAGTTACAAACATAACACCATCCTTCCGAGCTGAAATACCAGAAATTGTTACTTACAAACATAGCACACATCCTTCCCAGCTGAAATACCAGACACAGTCACTTACAAACATAACACCATCCTTTGCAGCTGAAAACCAGACATTGTCACTTACAAACATAACACAATCTTTCCCAACTGAAATCCCAGACTCTGTCCCTTACAAACATAACACCATCCTTCTCAGCTGAAACACCAGACACTGTCACTTACAAACATAACACCATCTTTTGCAGCAGAAATACTAGACATTGTCACTTACAAACATAACACCATCCTTCTCAGCTGAAATACCAGACATTGTCAGTTACAAACATAGCACCATTCTTCCAAGCTGAAATACCAGAAATTGTCATTTACAAACATAACACACATCCTTCCCAGCTGAAATACCAGACACAGTCACTTGCAAACATAACACCATCCTTCCCAGCAGAAATACTAGGAATTGTCACTTTCAAACATAACACCATTCTTTCCAGCTGAAATACCAGACATTGTCACTTACAAACATAACACACATCCATCCCAGCTGAAATACCAGACATTGTCAGTTTACAAACATAACACACATCCTTCCCATCTGAAATACCAGACATAGTAACTTACAAGCATAACACCATCCTTCCCAGCTGAAATAACAGACATTGACACTTATAACACCATCCTTCCCAGCTGAAATACCAAGCATTGTCATTTACAAGCCTAACACCATCCTACCCAGCTGAAATACCAGACATTGTCACTTACAAACATACCACCATCCTTCAGAGCTGAAATACCAGATATTCACAATTACAAAAATAACACCATCCTTCCCAGCTGAAATGCCAGACACTGCCATTTAAAATATAACACCATCCTTCGCAGCTGAAATACCAGACATTGCCACTTACAAACATAACACACTTCCTTCCCAGCTGAAATACCAGACATTGTGTAATACAAACATAACACCATCCTTCTCAGCTGAAACACAAGACCCTGTCACTTTTAAACATGACACCATCCTTACCAGCTGTAATACCAGACATTGCCACTTAAAAATATAACACCATCCTTCCCAGCTGAAATACTAGACATTGTCACTTACAAACATAACACCATCCTTCCCAGCTGAAATAGCAGACACTGTCATTTGCAAACATAAAACCATGCTTCACGGCTGAAATACCAGACATTGTCACATACAAACATAACACCATCCTTTGCTGCTGAAATACCAGACATTGTCACTTACAAACATAATACCATCCTTCCCAGCTGAAATACCAGACACTGTCACTTGCAAACATAAAACCATCCTTTGCAGCTGAAATACGAGACATTGTCACTTACAAACATAGCACACATCCTTCCCAGCAAAAATAGCAGACATTGTCATTTGCAAACATAGCACGCATCCTTCTCATCTGAAATACCAGATATTGTTGCTTACAAAGATAACACCATCCTTCCCAGCTGAAATACCATACATTGTCACTTACAAACATAACACACATCCTTTCCAGCTGAAATACCAGACACTGTCACTTACAAACATGACACCATCCTTTCCAGCTGAAATACCAGCTATTGTCACTTACAAACATGACACTATCCTTCCCAGCTGAAATACCAGGCATTGTCATTTACAAACATAACACCATTCTTCCAAGCTGAAATACCAGACCCTGTCACTTGCAAACATAAAACCATCCTTCCCAGCTGAAACAGCAGACACTCTCATTTTTAAACATAAAAACATCCTTCGCAGCAGAAATACCAGACATTGTCACTTACAAACATAACATCATCCTTTGCAGATGAAGTACCAGACATTGTCACTTACAAACATAACACCATCCTTCCCAGCTGAAATACCAGAGACTGTCACTTACAAACATAACAGCAGCCTTTTCAGCTGAAATACCAGACATTATCAGTTACAAACATAACACCATCCTTCCAAGCTGAAATACCAGAAACTGTTACTTACAAACATAACACACATCCTTCCCAGCTGAAATACCAGACACAGTCACTTACAAACATAACACCATTCTTCCAAGCTGAAATACCAGAAATTGTCAGTTACAAACATAACACCATCCTTCCCAGCTGAAACACCAGATACTGTCACTTACAAACATAACACCATCTTTTGCAGCAGAAATACTAGACATTGTCACGTACAAACATAACACAATCCTTCCCAGCTGAAATCCCAGACTCTGTCACTTACAAACATAACACCATCCTTCCCAGCTGAAATACCAGACACAGTCGCTTACAAACATAACACCATCCTTCCCAGCAGAAATACCAGGATTTGTCACTTTCAAACATAACACCATTCTTTCCAGCAGAAATATCAGACATTGTCACTTACAAACATAACACACATCCTTCCCAGCTGAAATACCAGACATTGTCAGGTAACAAACATAACACACATCCTTCCCATCTGAAATACCAGACATTGCAATTTACAAGCATAACACCATCCTTCCCAGCTGAAATAACAGACATTGTCACTTATAACACCATCCTTCCCAGCTGAAATACCAGGCATTGTCATTTACAAGCCTAACACCATCCTACCCAGATGAAATACCAGACACTGTCACTTACAAACAAAACACCATTCTTCCCAGCTGAAATACCAGACATTGTCACTTACAAACATACCACCATCCTTCACAGCTGAAATACCAGACATTCACACTTACAAACATAACACCATCCTTCCCAGCTGAAATTCCAGACACTGTCATTTACAAATATAACACCATCCTTCCCAGCTGAAATACCAGACACTGTCACTTGCAAACATAACACAATCCTTCCCAGCTGAAATACCAGACACAGACACTTGCAATCATAACACCATCCTTCCCTGCTGAAATATCACACACTGTCACTTACAAACATAACATCATCCTTCGCAGCTGAAATACCAGACAGTGTCACTTAGAAGTTAACACCATCCTTCCCAGGTGAAATTCCAGACATTGTCACTTACAAACATAGCACACTTCCTTCCCAGCTGAAATACCAGACATTGTGTAATACAAACATAACATCATCCTTCTCAGCTGAAACACCAGACCCTGTCACTTTCAAACATGACACCATCCTTACCAGCTGAAATACCAGACATTGTCACTTAAAAATATAACACCATCCTTCCCAGCTGAAATACCAGACATTGTCACTAACAAACATAACACCATCCTTACCAGCTAAAATACCAGACACTGTCACTTACAAACATAACACCATCCTTCCCAGCTGAAATAGCAGACACTGTCATTTGCAAACATAAAACCATGCTTCACAGCTGAAATATCAGACATTGTCACATACAAACATAACACCATCCTTGCCTGCTGAAAAACAAGACACTGTCACTTACAAACATAACACCATCCTTCACAGCTGAAATACCAGAAAATCTCACTTACAAACATAACACCATCCTTCTCCTCTGAAATACCAGACACTGTAACTTACAAACATAACACCATCCTTCCCAGCTGAAATAACAGGCATTGTCATTTACAAACATAACACCATCCTTCCCAGCTGAAATACCAGACATTGTAACTTACAAACATAACACCACCCTTTGCAGCTAAAATTCCAGACATTATCACTTACAAACATAACGCCATCCTTCCCAGCTGAAACACGAGGCACTGTCACTTAAAAACATAATACCATCCTCCCCAGCTGAAATACCAGACACTGCCACTTACAAACATAATGCCATCCTTCCCAGCTGAAATACCAGACAATATAACTTACAAACATAACACAACCCTTTGCAGCTGAAATACCAGATATTGTCACTTACAAACATAACACCATCCTTCCCAGCTGATATACCAGACATAACACCATCCTTCCAGAATGAAATATCAGACATTGTCTCTTACAAACATAACACACATCCTCCCCACCTGAAATATCAGACATTATTACTTACAAACATAACACCATCCTTCGCAGCTGAAATACCAGACATTGTCCTTTACAAACATAACACCATCCTTACCAGCTGAAATACCAGACACTGTCACTTACAAGCATAGCACCATCCTTACCAGCTGAAATACCAGACATTGCCACTTACAAATATAATACCATCATTCCCAGCTGAAAAAACAGACTTTGTCAGTTACAAACATAACACTATCCTTCCCAGCTTACATACCAGGCATTGTCATTTACAAACATAACACCATCCTTCCCAGCTGAAATACCAGACACTGTAACTTACAAACATAACACCACCCGTTGCAGCTGAAATATCAGACATTCTCACTTACAAACATAATGCCATCCTTCCCAGCTGAAATAACAGACATTGTCACTTACAAACATAACACAACACTTTGCAGCTGAAATACCACATATTGTTGCTTACAAACATAGCACCATCCTTCCCAGTTGCTATACCAGACATTCTTACTTACAAACATAACACCTTCCTTCCAGAATGAAATATCAGACATTGTTTCTTACAAGCATAACACACATCCTTCCCAGCTAAAATACCAGACATTATCACTTACAAACATAACACCTTCCTTCGCAGCTAAAACACCAGATATTGTCACTTACAAACATAACACCATCCTTCCCAGCTGATATACCAGACATAACACCATCCTTCCAGAATGAAATATCAGACATTGTCTCTTACAAACATAACACACATCCTCCCCACCTGAAATATCAGACATTATTACTTACAAACATAACACCATCCTTCGCAGCTGAAATACCAGACATTGTCCTTTACAAACATAACACCATCCTTACCAGCTGAAATACCAGACACTGTCACTTACAAGCATAGCACCATCCTTACCAGCTGAAATACCAGACATTGCCACTTACAAATATAATACCATCATTCCCAGCTGAAAAACAGACTTTGTCAGTTACAAACATAACACTATCCTTCCCAGCTTACATACCAGGCATTGTCATTTACAAACATAACACCATCCTTCCCAGCTGAAATACCAGACACTGTAACTTACAAACATAACACCACCCGTTGCAGCTGAAATATCAGACATTCTCACTTACAAACATAATGCCATCCTTCCCAGCTGAAATAACAGACATTGTCACTTACAAACATAACACAACACTTTGCAGCTGAAATACCACATATTGTTGCTTACAAAAATAGCACCATCCTTCCCAGTTGATATACCAGACATTCTTACTTACAAACATAACACCTTCCTTCCAGAATGAAATATCAGACATTGTTTCTTACAAGCATAACACACATCCTTCCCAGCTAAAATACCAGACATTATCACTTACAAACATAACACCTTCCTTCGCAGCTGAAATACCAGGCATGCCAACATACAAACATAACACCATCCTTTGCAGCTGGAATACCAAACATTCTCACTTAGAAACATAACACCATCCTTACCAGCTGAAATACCAGACATTGTCACTCACAAACATAACACCATCTTTCCCAGATGAAATACCATAAATTGTCAGTTACAAATGCAACACACACCCTTTCCAGCTAATATGTCAGACACTGTCACTTACAAACATAACACCATCCTTCCCAGCTGAAATACCAGACACTGTCAATTACAAACATAACACCATCCTTCCCAGCTGATATACCAGGCATTGTCACTTACAAATATAACACCATCCATCCCAGCTGAAGTACCACACACTGTCACTTACAAACATAGCACCATCCTTCCCAGCCATAATACCAGACATTGTCACTTAAAAAATAACACCATCCTTCCCATGCTGAAATACCAGACATTCTTACTTAAACACATAACACCATCCTTGCAGAAAAAAAATATCACACATTGTCCCTTACAAACATACCATACATCCTTCCCAGCTGAAATACCAGACATTGTCTCTTACAAACATAACACCATCCTTCGCAGCTGAAAGACCAGACATTGTCCTTTATAAACATTAACACCATCCCTCGCAGCTGAAATACCAGACATTGTCACTTACAAACATAGTACTATCCTTCCCAGCTGAAATACCAGGCATTGCCATTTACAAACAACACCATCATTCCCAGCTGAAATGTCAGACACTGTAACTGACAAACATAACACCACCCTTTGCAGCTGAAATACCAGACAATGTCATTTACAAACATAACACAACCCGTTGCAGCAGAAATACCAGATATTGTCACTTACAAACAAATTACCATCTTTCCCAGCTGACATACCAGACATTCTTACTTACAAACATGGCACCATCCTTCCAGAATGAAATATTAGACATTGTCTCTTACAAACATAACACACATCCTGCCCATCTGAAATACCAGACATTGTCACATACAAACATAACACTATCCTTCGCAGCTGAAATACCAGACATTGTCCTTTACAAACATAACACCATCCTTCGCAGCTGAAATATCAGGTACGCCAACTTACAAACATAACACCATCCTTTGCAGCTGCAATACCAGACATTCTCATTTACAAACATAACACCATCCTTCCCAGCTCAAATACCAGACACTGTTACTTACAAACATAACACCATTCTTCCCAGCTGGAATACCAGACATTGTCACTTACAAACATACCACCATCCTTCACAGCTGAAATACCAGACATTCTCACTTACAAACATAACACTATCCTTCCCAGCTAAAATTCCAGACACTGTCATGTACAAACATAGCACCATCCTTTGCAGCTGAAATACCAGACATTGTCACTTACAAACACAACACCATCCTTCCCAGCTGAAATACCAGACATAGTCACTTAAAAACATAAAATCTTCCTTCCCAGCTGAAATAACAGACATTGTCACTTACAAACATAACAAACATCCTTCCCAGCTGATATACCAGGCATTGTCACTTACAAAGATAACACCATCCTTCCCAGCTGAAATACCTGAAATTCTCACTGACAAACGTAACACCATCCTTCCCAGCTGAAATACCAGACACTGTCAATTACAAACATAACACCATCCTTCCCAGCTGATATACCAGGCATTGTCACTTACAAATATAACACCATCCATCCCAGCTGAAGTACCACACACTGTCACTTACAAACATAGCACCATCCTTCCCAGCCATAATACCAGACATTGTCACTTAAAAAAATAACACCATCCTTCCCATGCTGAAATACCAGACATTCTTACTTAAACACATAACACCATCCTTGCAGAAAAAAAATATCAGACATTGTCCCTTACAAACATACCATACATCCTTCCCAGCTGAAATACCAGACATTGTCTCTTACAAACATAACACCATCCTTCGCAGCTGAAAGACCAGACATTGTCCTTTATAAACATTAACACCATCCCTCGCAGCTGAAATACCAGACATTGTCACTTACAAACATAGCACTATCCTTCCCAGCTGAAATACCAGGCATTGCCATTTACAAACATAACACCATCATTCCCAGCTGAAATGCCAGACACTGTAACTGACAAACATAACACCACCCTTTGCAGCTGAAATACCAGACAATGTCATTTACAAACATAACACAACCCTTTGCAGCAGAAATACCAGATATTGTCACTTACAAACAAATTACCATCCTTCCCAGCTGACATACCAGACATTCTTACTTACAAACATGGCACCATCCTTCCAGAATGAAATATTAGACATTGTCTCTTACAAACATAACACACATCCTGCCCATCTGAATTACCAGACATTGTCACATACAAACATAACACTATCCTTCGCAGCTGAAATACCAGACATTGTCCTTTACTAACATAACACCATCCTTCGCAGCTGAAATATCAGGCACGCCAACTTACAAACATAACACCATCCTTTGCAGCTGCAATACCAGACATTCTCATTTACAAACATAACACCATCCTTCCCAGCTGAAATACCAGACACTGTCACTTACAAAAATAACACCATCCCTACCTGCTGAAATACCAGACATTGTCACTTACAAACATAACACCATCCTTCCCAGCTGAAATACCATAAATTGTCACTTAAAAATGCAACACACATCCTTCCCAGCTAATATGCCAGACAATGTCACTTACAAACCTAACACCATCCTTCCCAGCTGAAATACCAGGCATTGTCACTTACAAACATAACACCATCCTTCCCAGCTGAAATACCAGACATTGTCATTTACAAACATAACACACGTCCTGCCCATCTGAAATACCATACATTGTCCCTTACAAATAAAACACCATCCTTCACAGCTGAAATACCAGACATTGTCCTTTACAAACATAACACCATCCTTCCCAGCTGAAATACCAGACGCTGTCACTTACAAACATAACACCATCCTTACCTGCTGAAATACCAGACATTGTCACTTACAAACATAACACTATCCTTCCCAGCTGAAATACCATAAATTGTCACTTACAAATGCAATACACATCCTTCCCAGCTAATATGCCAGACACTGTCACTTACAAACATAACAGCATCCTTCCCAGCTGAAATACCAGGCATTGTCACTTACAAACATAACACATATCCTTCCCAGTTGAAATACCAGACATTGTCATTTACAAGCATAACACACATCCTGCCCGTCTGAAATACCAGACATTGTCACTTACAAACGTAACACCATCCTTCCCAGCAGAAATTCTAGACACTGTCACTTACAAACATAACACCATCCATCTCAGCTGAAATACCAGACACTATCACTTACAAACATAACACCAACCTTCCCAGCTTAAATACAAGACACTGTCAGTTACAATCATAACACAATCCTTCCCAGCTGATATACCAGGAATTGTCACTTACAAACATAACACCATCCTTCCCAGCTGAAATACCAGACTCTGTCACTTACAAACATAGCACACATCCTTCCCAGCTGAAATAGCAGACATTGTCATTTACAAACATAACACGTCTTTCCTATCTGAAATACCAGACATTGTCGCATTCAAACATAACGCCATCCTTCCCAGCTGAAATACCAGACATTGTCACTTACAAACATAACACACATCCTTCCCACCTAAAATACCACACAATGTCACTTACAAACTTGACACCATCCTTCCCAGCTGAAATACCAGACATTGTCATTGACAGATATAATACCATCATTCCCAGCTGAAATACCAGGCATTGTCATTTACAAACATGACACCATCCTTCCCAGCTGAAATACCAGACACTGTCACTTACAAACATAAGACCATCCTTCCCAGCTGTAATAGCAGACACTGTCATTTACAAACATAAAAACATGCTTCGCAGCTGAAATACCTCACATTCTCACTTACAAACATAACAACTTCCTTTGGAGCTGAAGTACCAGAAATTGTCACTTACAAACATAACACCACCCTTTGCAGCTGAAATACCAGACACTGTCACATACAAACATAACACCATCCTTCCCAGATGAAATACGAGACATTGTCCCTTTCAAACATAATACCATCCTTCCCAGCTGAAATAACAGACATTGCCACTTACAAACATAACACCATCCTTCCCAGCTCAAATACCAGACACTGTTACTTACAAACATAACACCATTCTTCCCAGCTGGAATACCAGACATTGTCACTTACAAACATACCACCATCCTTCACAGCTGAAATACCAGACATTCTCACTTACAAACATAACACTATCCTTCCCAGCTAAAATTCCAGACACTGTCATGTACAAACATAGCACCATCCTTTGCAGCTGAAATACCAGACATTGTCACTTACAAACACAACACCATCCTTCCCAGCTGAAATACCAGACATAGTCACTTAAAAACATAAAATCTTCCTTCCCAGCTGAAATAACAGACATTGTCACTTACAAACATAACACACATCCTTCCCAGCTGATATACCAGGCATTGTCACTTACAAAGATAACACCATCCTTCCCAGCTGAAATACATGAAATTCTCACTGACAAACATAACACCATCCTTCCCAGCTGAAATACCAGACACTGTCACTTACAAGCATGACACCATCCTTCCCAGCTGAAATACCAGACATTGTCACTTACAAATATAACACCATCCTTCCCAGCTGATATACCAGGCATTGTCACTAACAAACATAACACCATCCTTCCCAGCTAAAATGCCAAAAACTGTCACTTACAAACTTAACACCATCCTTCCCAGCTGAAATAGCAGACACTGTCATTTGCAAACATAAAATCATCCTTCACAGCTGAAATACCAGACATTGTCACTTACAAACATAACGCAAACCTTTGCAGCTGAAATACCATACATTGTCACTTACAAACATAACACCATCCTTCCCAGCTGAAATACCAGACACTGTCACTTACAAACATAACAGCATCCTTTGTAGCTTATAAAATAGACATCGTCACTTACAAACATAACACCTTCCTTCCCAGCTAAAATACCAGACACTGTCACTTACAAACATAACACCATCCTTTGCAGCTGAAATACCAGACATTGCCACTTACAAACATAACCCAGTCCTTCCCAGCTGAAATACCAGACACTGTCACTTACAAAAACATAACACCATCCTTCCCAGCTGAAATAGCAGACATTGTCAATTACAAACATAAAACCATCCTTCGCAACTGAAATACCAGACACTGTCACTTTCACACATAACACCATCATTCCCAACTGAAATACCAGACATTGTCACTTACAAACATAACACAATCCTTCCCAGATGAAATATCAGACATTGTCTCTTACAGACATAACATCATCCTTCACAGTTGAAATACCAGACATTTTCACTTACAAAACATAACACCATCCTTCCCAGCTGAAACACCAGACATTGTCACATACAACTATAACACCATCCTTCCCAGCTGAAATACCAGGCATTGTCATTTACAAATATAACACCATCCTTCTCAGATGAAATTCCAGACACTGTCACTTACAAACATAACACACATCCTTAACACCTGAAATACCAGACATTGTCACTTACAAACATAACACCATCCTTCCCAGCTGAAATACCAGACATTGCCACTTACAAACATAACACCATCCTTCACAGCTGAAATAAAAGATATTGTCACTTACAAAACATAACACCATCCTTCCCAGCTAAAATACCAGACACTGTCACTTACAAACATAATACTATCCTTCCCAGCTGAAATACCAGACTCTGTCACTTACAAACATAGCACACATCCTTCCCAGCTGAAATAGCAGACATTGTCATTTGCAAACATAACACGTCTTTCCTATCTGAAATACCAGACATTGTCGCTTTCAAACATAACACCATCCTTCCCAGCTGAAATACCAGACATTGTCACTTTAACAAACATAACACACATCCTTCCCACCTGAAATACCACACACTGTCATTTACAAACATAACAACATCCTTCCCAGCTGAAATACCAGACACTGTCACTTACAAACATGACACCATCCTTCCCAGCTGAAATAGCAGACATTGTCATTTACAAATATAACACCATCCTTCCCAGCTGAAATACCAGACACTGTCACTTACAAACATAAGACCATCTTTCCCAGCTGAAATAGCAGACCCTGTCATTTACAAACATAAAAACATGCTTCGCAGCTGAAATACCAGACATTCTCACTTACAAACATAACATCTTCCTTTGGAGCTGAAGTACCAGACATTGTCACTTACAAACATAACACCATCATTCCCAGCTAAAATACCAGACATTGTTCCTTACAAACGTAACACCATCCTTGCCAGCTGAAATACCAGACACTGTCACTTACAAACATAATACCATCCTTCCCAGCTGAAATACCAGACACTGTCACTTACAAACATAACACCATCCTTCCCAGATGAAATACAAGACATTGTCACTTACAAACATAACACCATCCTTCCCAGCTGAAATTCCAGACATTGTCACTTACAAATATAACACTATCCTTCCCAGCTGAAATACCAGGCATTGCCACTTACAAATATAACACCATCCTTCCCAGCTAAAATTCCAGACATTATTTACAAACATAGCACCATCCTTCCCAGATTAAATACTTGAGTAAGTCTTGCTGACCTAGACCTTTAATAAAGCAACATTTCCATTTACAAACATAACACCATCATTCACAGCTGAAATACCAGACATTGTCCTTTACAAACATAACACCATCCTTCACACCAGAAATACCAGACACTGTCACTTACAAACATAACCCCATCCTTCCCAGCTGAAATACCAGACATTCTCACTTACAAATATAACACCATCCTTCCCAGCTGAAATACCAGAAATTGTCACTTACAAACTTACCACACATCCTTCCTAGCTGAAATACCAGACACTGTTACTTAGCAACATAACACCATCATTCCCAGCAGAAATACCAGGCATTGTCAATTACACACATAACACCATCATTCCCAGCTGAAATACCAGACATTTTCACTTACAAACATAACACACATCCTTCCCAGCTGAAACACCAAACATTGTTATTTACAAACATAACACACATCCTTCCCATCTGAAATACCAGATATTGTCACTTACAAACATAACACCATCCTTCCCAGCTCAAATACCAGACACTGTTACTTACAAACATACCACCATCCTTCACAGCAGAAATACCAGACATTCTCACTTACAAACATAACACTATCCTTCCCAGCTAAAATTCCAGACACTGTCATGTACAAACATAGCACCATACTTTACAGCTGAAATACCAGACATTGTCACTTACAAACACAACACCATCCTTCCCAGCTAAAATACCAGACATAGTCACTTAAAAACATAAAATCTTCCTTCCCAGCTGAAATAACAGACATTGTCACTTACAAACATAACACACATCCTTCCAGCTGATATACCAGGCATTGTCACTTACAAAGATAAGACCATCCTTCCTAGCTGAAATACCTGAAATTCTCACTTACAAACATAACACCATCCTTCCCAGCTGAAATACCAGACATTGTCTCTTACAAACATAACACCATCCTTCCCAGCTGAAATACCAGACACTGTCACTTACAAGCATGACACCATCCTTCCCAGCTGAAATACCAGACATTGTCACTTACAAATATAACACCATCCTTCCCAGCTGATATACCAGGCATTGTCACTAACAAACATAACACCATCCTTCCCAGCTGAAATAGCAGACACTGTCATTTGCAAACATAAAATCATCCTTCACAGCTGAAATACCAGACATTGTCACTTACAAACATAACGCAAACCTTTGCAGCTGAAATACCATACATTGCCACTTACAAACATAACACCATCCTTCCCAGCTGAAATACCAGACACTAACACTTACAAACATAACAGCATCCTTTGTAGCTTAAAAAACAGACATCGTCACTTACAAACATAACACCTTCCTTTCCAGCTAAAATACCAGACACTGTCACTTACAAACATAACACCATCCTTCCCAGCTGAAATAGCAGACATTGTCAATTACAAACATAAAACCATCCTTCGCAACTGAAATACCAGACACTGTCACTTTCACATATAACGCCATCCTTCCTAGCTGAAATACCAGACATTGTCACTTACAAACATAACACAATCCTTCCCAGATGAAATACCAGACATTGTCACTTACAAATATAACACCATCCTTCCCAGCTGATATACCAGGCATTGTCACTAACAAACATAACACCATCCTTCCCAGCTAAAATGCCAAAAACTGTCACTTACAAACTTAACACCATCCTTCCCAGCTGAAATAGCAGACACTGTCATTTGCAAACATAAAACATCCTTCACAGCTGAAATACCAGACATTGTCACCTACAAACATAACGCAAACCTTTGCAGCTGAAATACCATACATTGTCACTTACAAACATAACACCATCCTTTCCAGCTGAAACACCAGACACTGTCACTTACAAACATAACAGCATCCTTTGTAGCTTAAAAAACAGACATCGTCATTTACAAACATAGCACCTTCCTTTCCAGCTAAAATACCAGACACTGACTTACAAACATAACACCATCCTTTGCAGCTGAAATACCAGACATTGCCACTTACAAACATAACCCAGTCCTTCCCAGCTGAAATACCAGACACTGCCACTTACAAACATAACCCAGTCCTTCCCAGCTGAAATACCAGACACTGCCACTTACAAACATAACACCATCCTTCCCAGCTGAAATAGCAGACATTGTCAATTACAAACATAAAACCATCCTTCGCAACTGAAATACCAGGCACTGTCACTTTCACACATAACGCCATCCTTCCCAGCTGAAATACCAGACACTGCCACTTACAAACATAACACCATCCTTCCCAGCTGAAATAGCAGACATTGTCAATTACAAACATAAAACCGTCCTTCGCAACTGAAATACCAGACACTGTCACTTTCACACATAATGCCATCCTTCCCAGCTGAAATACCAGACAGTGTCACTTACAAACATAACACAATCCTTCCCAGATGAAATATCAGACATTGTCTCTTACAGGCATAACATCATCCTTCACAGTTGAAATACCAGACATTTTCACTTACAAAATATAACACCATCCTTCCCAGCTGAAATACCAGACATTGTCACGTACAACTATAACACCATCCTTCCCAGCTGAAATACCAGGCATTGTCATTTACAAATATAACACCATCCTTCTCAGATGAAATTCTAGACACTGTCACTTACAAACATAACACACATCCTTCACACCTGAAATACCAGACATTGTCACTTACAAAAATAACACCATCCTTCCCAGCTGAAATACCAGACATTGCCACTTACAAACATAACACCATCCTTCCCAGCTGAAATACCAGACATTGTCACTTACAAAACATAACACCATCCTTCCCGGCTGAAATACCAGACATTGTCACTTACAAACATAACACATTCGCAGCTGAAATACGAAACATTGTCACTTACAAACATAACACCATCCTTCACAGCTGAAATAAAATATATTGTCACTTACAAAACATAGCACCGTCCTTCCCAGCTGAAATACCAGACATTGTCATTTACAAACATAACACCATCTTTCACAGCTGAAATACCAGACATTGTCATTCACAAACATAGCACCATCCTTCCCAGATGAAATACCTGAGTCACTCGTGCTGACCTAGACTTTTAATAAAGCAACCTGCACTACCTTGCATTTCATTAAGACAATGTTAACTTAAAGGATTAGTCAATAACTCTTGAGGGTATAACAATTAATGTAATCTTTCTTTGAACTACTTAAACTTTTCTATGGTTTTTACTGCTACTTTTGGATGTCTTTTCACTAAAAGCTGGCAAGCACTGGAGCTACAGAAGTCCTTTTTTAACAATTGTCTGTTATCATAGGTGGCCAACACAGATCAGAGATGACTAACCCAAGAATATTGCCTGTTTAAGTGACTTACTCAGGACCACACAATGCGCATATGGAAGTTGATTGAATCAAACCCATGACTGCACAGCAAAGCTCATTAAAAGTTTTTAAACCTGACCTTCAAAGGTAAGCTGTCAAGAATAAGTTCTGAAACAAGTAATTGTAATGGCTCCTTGCAGATTCTGGCCCTGGTTCAGACTGATTCAGCAAATAAGCATAATTACAGACTGTGAACAGGTAGACAAGGCTCAATTGCTAACAGTTAGGATAGGAGGAGATGAGATAAAAATGATGTATAACTAATCTGCAGGAACATCCCCAGGAATAGGTGGCATTCCTGTGGAAGTTTGGAAGCTAAGAGGGAAAACTCTGATACAGATATGAAAGGTTTTATTTAACAGTATTGTAAGAGAGGGAGAAGCACCAATATCCTGGAAGAAAGTGTTGGTGGGTGTAATAGCTAAAGAAGGCCCATCAGACCCAGCTTCATACAGCTCCATTTCAATGCTAAACCATGATTATAAAGTGTTTATAATGGCTGAAAGAATGGCAAAGACGATGCCAAAATTGATAGATATGGATCAATGTGGTTTTGTTGAGGGGACAAGAACATCTGACAACATTAAAAGAACACTGATGATCCAGAGGGAAGTTGAATGTAAGAAAATATCACTAACTGATCTGAGTCTTGTTGGCTTAATTGTTACAACTGCTCTCTTGCTCAGTAAAGTGTTGTGTACTGTTTTTTGTACTGACTGGAACTTTATAATACCCGCACCATCTGTTCTAATTGCTGGAAGTGTTCTGTTTAGCCTTAGTATAGCCTGGATACAGAGCTGCTGCATCCAGAGCTGTTTGTCTGATCCCAGAAACTTTTTCCGATTCACCTGGTGTTAGTGGGGGCTTGCTTGCACCCTAGTGAGAGCAGTAGGGCTGGTTGGAACCTGTTCTGATGCAGGGTGATTGGCTAAAAGCCAAAGGATAGGGCTGTAGTTTACATTCAGTGGCTTACCTTCACTTCCTTTCTCCAGGTATTTAAACTGTGTGTTTGCGATGGTTTGAGCATTGCGCAGCAGTGCCACACCATAGTAATCCATCTGTGAGGTATTCCCTCTTCAAATCTTCCCTTAGCAGTAAGTCAGTCAACCCGAGGTAGCACAGACCTGATCCAGAGGTATAAGCATTGGGCTAAGGCAAACCCAATCACAAATTGGGCACAAGCCCCTACCTCCCTTATCTGATCTCCTCACTTCCACATCCAGAGTCTGGGAACATGAGCAGGTAATTCCCTACAGTTTCTCCAACTTGTCTGGTCGAAATGGGCATCATGTGGCAGTGAAGCAAATACAACACCCCACAGCACACCCCAACACACAACTCATATAATCCACACACTAGTGTCTCACAACAACCAACGACAAAAAACAAACCCAACATTTTAGTCATTGATGATTCAATAGTGAGACACACAGATGTGCCGCTCACCAAACTGAATAAGGAGAATGTCACTGTGAGTTGCTTGTCGGGTGCCAGAATCCACCATATCACCCATGCACTTAAGTCTCTCAGCAACCAGTACAGTTATGACTCTATCACTGTCCATTTTGGTGTGAACGACTTGAGACGTACCTCTCTGGACTACATGAAGAGAGATATGATTGCGCTCATGGAATATGTGTTCCAGATAGGTATGTCCCTAGCCTTAAGCAGCATTTTACCATCAACCAAGATGATACCTCAATACAAACAAAAATGATTGATTTTAATAATTGGTGTAGCTTTTAATGGGATCCAGAATCAAGTACTTGTCAGCCTGGGAAGACATGATTGACAAGCCTTGATGCTTTGCCAGAGATGGGCTTCATCTGTCACCATTGGGCTTCCGGATACTGGAAAAGGCTCTTGCCTCCCTCATAGTGCCTTTTTCAGGCAAGGTCATGAGTATAAAACTCCCAGTGTAAAAAATACATCAAAATTTAAACTAAAGGTCATGCTGCTAAACGCTAGGAGTCATACTATGAAACTGCACTCTCTGGAAGCATTCCTAGCTCTGGAAGATGCTGAAATATGTGCCATCACAGAGACCTGGTTCAAATCCGCAGAGAGCACCCCCTCCATACCAGGCTATGCATCCTTCCACATGTTTAAACACCATCCTAAGGGTTACAAAACTAAAGGTGGGGGGGTTCTATATTTATTAAAAATAAATACCCCTGTAGGCTGATCAAGCAGTATGATGCACAGGAGACACTCCAGGTGCAGCTAACTGTAGACAAGACACCTATCCAAGTCATAGCTAACTGTAGGGCCCCATCCATGAATCAAGATAGCTAGTCCACCTACCCTGACCTACTTGAATCTATAAAAGTGCCACTTCACACTCTGATCATAGGAGACTTCAATTATCCAACCATAGACTGGAGAAACTACTCGAGCCAGATCCCATGTGCTCAGAGATTTCTTGACTTCGTCAACTCTAATGCTCTGGATCAGCTGGTAAATATATTAGACCTAGTTCTGACAAACATGGCTAACCACTGTAGTACCCCTACAGTGTCACCCTCTCTGGTGAGATCCGATCACCAGGCTGTCACCTTCACTCTTAGCATCACCCCTGAGCGTCTCTTAGCATCACAGCTGAGATCAGGCAAAAAAACCCTCTCCAAAGCCAACTATAGCTGCCTCCAGACAGGCATAAACAGCTTCATAGCTCCCCCCTCCTGAGGGAACAGAGGGAATGGACATCTATGCAGAGACTTACACCAGGGCTCTTTACAAGAATCTTTATAGTTGCACAGACTCAGCTGTACCAGAGAGAACCAAAGTATCCCTGTCAGGGAGAAGCAAACCAGTCTGGTGGACTTCTGCCATAAACAGACTATAATAGAAGAAAGAAGCTACTGACTAAGTGCAGGAAGGGGTGAGTGCCAGACTGGAAGAAAATCCTCCTAAACTAAACAAACAACTAAGGGCCCTTGTGAGATCCTCCAAAGCCAGCTTTGAGTCTAAACTGACCTCCTCATCAAAGGACAATCATAAGGCTTGCTTTAGCTATGTACATAACCTAAAGAACAAGCAAAAGCCCTGCACCGAACTTGTGGTCAATGGCATTATGCACACTAATACCGATGACATAGCTAACCTGCTTGCTGACAGGTTCAGAGAAAACTTTAACCCCTGTCCCCTCAAAGTTAACCAAGACCTCCTCAGCACCTCCTCCCCACCATTTATCTCCAAAGAACAGATTTTGAATTCCCTCTCAAATGCAAAAAATACAGCCTCCATGGGACCTGACAGCATCCCAGGCTGCATCTTACATAGTCTAAAGCAGGAACTGACAACACCTTTAGGCACCCTTTTCAACCACAGCTTAAACACTGGATACGTACCCACCAAGTGGAGGATGGCTACTGTCGTTCCATTGTACAAAGGTGGTGATACTACTGACATAGGTAACTACCAGCCTATTAGCCTTATGAGCCTGATATGTAAGGCCATGGAATGCATAATCATGGATCTCATAAACCAGGACATCGGTAGCCTCCAAGCACTTGACCCCACTCAGTATGGGTTTGTCAAAGGGAGACCGTGCCTGTTGAACCTGGTGGATTTTTTTTTAAACAGTCACCAAAGCCCTGGATGAAGGAAAAGAGATGCACGCTGCCTACCTCAACTTAGCCAAGGCTTTTGACACTGTACCGCACTCAGGTATACTAGATAAGCTCACTCAGCTGGGCATCAACCCTTATGTCACTAGGTGGATTGCCAGTTGGCTCACTGACAGAACCCATACAGTCAAAATAGGGGACTCCACCTCAAATAGTAAACCTGTAACTAGTGGGCTCCCTCAGGGTGTGGTTTTAGGACCCCTACTCTTTGGAATATATTTTTCAGATGTGCAGGCAAAGACAAAAGGTCTATGGCTGACCGAGTTTGCAGATGACTGCAAACTGGGGGTGGTCATTGACTCCCCAAATGATGTAAACATTCTCCAGGAGGGACTTACCCAGACTAACGATTGGTGCATAAGACACAGCCTCATACTCAATGCCAAAAAGTTATAGTTATCCCTTTGGTAAAAATGATGTACCCACAAAGTACCATATCAACAACAATGTCCTTAGCACACAATCAGCAGTAAGGGATCTGGGCACCTTGGTAGACAGCAATCTAATGTTTGACCAACACGTAGCCTCAGGAATGCATAGGGCATACTACATGGCTCATCTCATAAACAAGGGCATAACATCCATGAAAAAAGTAGTTATAACCTCTCTGCACTCTTCCTTAATCAGGCCTATAATCAAGTACAATGCCTCCTTTGGTATGTACCTCACTAGGCACTTGTGGCAGCTGGAGGGACCACAGAGGTTCCTGACTAGAAGAATTCAGGGTCTCCAACACCTATCCTATGAGGATAGGCTTAAGTCCCACTCACTTTACTTGGTATTATATAGACTGCTCAGAGTGGACATCTGTCTGGCATTTAAAGCCATCTCCAACCCCGCCCTACTGGAAATGCTGCATATCTGCAAATCAAGCACCACACATATCATGCACACTCAGGACCTAAACCTAGCCTGTGACATTAATAGGACCTGCTGGCAGGACAGATATGTGTCCCAGAGAATCCCCCATTTGTGGAATAGACTCCCTCTCCATGTTAAGCAGAGTACTTCTCTGGCCCTGTTCAAGCGTAACCTTGATGACTGGATGAGTAGTAGAAAATATACCCCTGGGATATCACTTATGTCCCTGCTTGACAGGGAGGATAGCTGCTGACCTTGGAAACATGGGCTCCTAACTTTGGCTAGGCTTGGAAAGGCATCATGGCCAATAGCCTAGCAACTTCCTATGATCCTATGTTGTTGTTGGGTTGGGAAAGTTTTTGACAGAGTAAGCTGGGAGTTTATGAGCAGGGCAATAGAAGCATTTGCATTCCCTGATAAAATGATAAGGCTGATTAGGAGGATATATAAGGGATTGAAGGTGAAAATGAAAGTGGGTGGGTTCCTCTCTGATAATCTCTGTTTGAACAAAAGAACCAGGCAGGGATGTCCTCTTTCCCCATTGTTATTTGCAATATATTTGGAAACATTGGCAAAGAAAATAAGAGACTCAAAATTCAATGATATAATTGGCATGGTAGTCAAGAAAACCTGACTCTATTTGCTATTGATATTATTTTATACCTGATAAAATCAGAAAAGGACATTTCATTGTTGTGGAACATTTTGAGGCAGTTTCAAATCTTTTCGGGATACAAAATTAATGAAGCTAAAACAAAGGCAATAGCTGCAAATTATGTACCCACACATGAATTGGTTCAGCAATATCCATATTTATAGGGACATGATAAAATGAAGTACTTAGGTATATGGATTAAAAAGGATTGTGGTGTGGCAGCTAAAGATATGTGGGAAGAAACTAAACAAAAGATAATACAAAAACTGAGAAATTGGAAGCTTTGTTATATGAATATGGATAGCAAGATACAAGCAGTTAAAATATTTTAGTCCCTTTAGTTTTATACACAGGTCAGGCATTATTTTTATCAACCAGTAGAGATATTGTGGGTAGCAATTAATATAGAGCTGAGAGATTTCATCTGGGAGGGGAAGATGGCAAGAGTCAAGTAGGATAAGCTGATTCTTCCATTTGAACAAGGCAAATTGGGATTACCTGATTTGAAGGGGTAGTTCAGAGCTACACAGTTAAGGATCCTATACATAGCACAATCAGAAGCCTATAATTCAAAGTGGAAAGAGATGATGATGAAATGGGGGGGGGGCTCAAGAAACAAGTAGAGACTGGGATTTTGGATCCAAATACTTAAGGAGAGTAACAATAACCATACAGAATATTATATTCATAAAGTAACAGAAAGTATTCTGAGAAGTAAGCCAACATGGAAATGGATAAAGGAGATTCTGCCGATAGGGATGACTGCAATTAGGGATATAGACAATAGGCAAGAGGGGGCTGGAATTTATTGGAGAAAACTGGCAAAAGAACCAAGGTATTGGGAGCAAATAATTAGAGAAGGAAAGGTAACAGAATGGAAAGAAGCCAATAATTTATTTGGACTGCAGACTAGAGATTGGTTTCAATATCAAGGATTGATATCTGAGTCTAGGCAAACAGAAAGAAATAGGGAGATCCTAAGTGAAAGACTGACACTGGTAGAGTTCTTAGTAGAAGATAGAGCAGAAGCTACTGTTATAAAAGGAATAATTAGTAGAACATGCAAAACATTGCATGATAACTATAAGAATCTATCAGAGGAGGTTAGAAAGGATTGGGAAGAGAGTCTAGATAAGCAATTCACAAAGAAACATTGAGGCAATATATGTATGTCTCCCAAATATGCCACAAAGTCTAGACAGTTTAGAATCTTTGCTTGGAAGTGTTTTCATAGGTATTTTTATACCCTAAGTAGACGCCAAAGAATTTTTCCTGAGATAGACAGCAAATGTTGGAGATGTGATAGGGAAGAAAGAAGTAATTAAGAACATATTTTCTGGGAGTGTAATGAGTTGGCAGACTTTAAAGATTCCCTGAAGACTGCTCTGTCAGAGATACTGAGTGAGCAAATCGGTGTAACTAAGGAAATTATTTTTTTTTGAGCTACGATACAGAATTGGAATTGCCTAGACATAGTAAATCCTTGCTGAGTCTAATCATGGTTGCTGCCAAAAAAAGCAATTACTAGAAAATGGAAATCAAAGTCTAAACCAACTTTACTAGAAGTAGTGAATATAGTAACGGGGATAAAATAACTGGAATTGGGATATTTAGAAAGGGGTAGGAGTAAGTTACATAGAAAAAAATGGGAATTGTGGGGACAATATATGCAGAGAAGGAACAAGGCATAAAAGAAGGCATGAGTTGAATGAGCTATGTAATGTTTGACTGACAATGACTGGAGATATTATTCAAGTTGTATAATATCTGCAACTAAAATTATGTCAACATGGTTTGTGATGTATAATGGTTGCAACTAAAATTATGTCAATGTGGTTTGTTTTCATTTATATAAATGTATGATTGCCTATGTCAAATGTGATAATTTAATAAAGATGTTTCTTGTTTATAAAAAAAATTAAAGGCTGTGGACCATTTTGCAAAAATGGGAGGGAGTCACATCCAGTCCACTGGAACAAAGGCAAGGCTGCCCAAGCGGGAAGAATGAAACAACTGGTTGGTAGCTTTCTTGTCAGGGGATGGGTATCCTCTACCACTATAATTTTTGGTGGAGGACAGTGGGTCCTTGTATTAGAGCAATAATTTAAAAGGGTGCTGTGAAGTAACAGACATCAAATAGATGGCATGCAGAGAAGTGCATTGCATACATACCTGATGTCATTATATATCACTCTATCTGAGGTATGGGTCAAACTAAGTTGCTGTAGAATGATGACTCCCAAACTCTGACTCTTCACTCCCTAGCCCTAATAAGAGCAGCCACAAAGCTTCAACATTCAAAAGTAAGGAAGCTCACCTGTTATAGCAATATATCTCAGATCACTGCTAAGAAACAATTGAGGTAGACTGGGGTAGTCAGGCTGAGACGACTGTTGCTAGTCCAATAACTAGTGCATTTTTCGTAGCTGGTTGGAGAATGAGGGGTTATGAAGGGGACTCACGGAGCTGAAGCAACTTGCATCTTAGTGTCCCTATAGTGGGCATCCATGCAGTGTAAATAAAAGCATTTTTCTAATGCTGAACTGCAGGACAATCGGTCATAAAGTTTAACACTGTACACAAAGAAATTCCACTGATTGTTTGCACATCAGGTACAGTCAGTGAAAGCGACCATTATACTGCCATAGCTGCCCTATACAGCTACAAGTGCTCTGCCACTGGCTCAATATGCTAAGGCAGCTCAGACAAACAAGCTGAACTGATTACTTAATGATTCTTGAAGGCTTCATGCAGAGTCATGTTTCTGGATTGGTAAGCCATGCCCAGTAAAGCAGGGGTGCTCTGCGACCAGGTCATATAGCTCCACACCAAGTTTCTGTATCAGCCCTGTAAGTTTTCTGTTTTAGCAGCAAAGAAGTGTCTCCCTGTCAATGACAAATGAAAGTACAGATAAACCACAAAACTGAAAATAACATGCACAGGTGTACACAATTATTGTATTCTTTTTTTCATTTTTTCAAATCCTCAAATGACAGCTAAGAACCACTAGGGTCACCTGTTGCAGATATTGTCTATTACAATGCTTGTCTGAATCCACATATCAATGGTAAAGAAAATATGCCACGTTATTAACTAGGAAGGCCTACTGGGCACACAGTCCTTTTTCAGGGGTGACCTGGGAACAGTGTTAAAATGACTCGCTCAAGGCTACACAGTAGGCAAACAGGGGCTGTGGGAATAAAATAAAATAAAACAACTGGCAACTGACCCACAAAAGTTTATTCGTCTCTGTAGTGCCTCAGCTTAACAGTCTTCAAGGCATAACATTCAGTGGTAAAGTACACCATATATATAAAAAACACATAAAGACAATGAATTAATTATCCAAAAAAAACAACTATATAAAATATTTCCAATTTAACTTCGCAGTTCAGTTCCAAAGACATTAAAGTGTTATATTTCAATACAAAAACAGATTCCTTGTTTGACATAGGGAAATACTGCCAGCCCAGAGATCTGGAAATTTGTAAATAATTCTATGTCATTTGTGAAGATTGATATGATTTATATAGAAGTGTGACAGAAGGAAATACTGCCAGCACAGTTATCTGGAATTTTGTAAATAATTATATGTTTTAGAACTCTATGTTGTGTGCATATTAAACTGCTGATACAAAAGTGTGTGTTGAACAGGATTTGTACAGTACTGAGCTTCAGAGATGTGTCCACAGTGTACCCTACTGGAACATAGAAGATTAACTTGCAAAACTTAAAAACAGTTGAGGTTAAGTTACTTTATAGCTGGGCCATAAACAAGAGATATTCCCTAGGATTCACGAATTCTCCGTGTAAGACTAAAGTAGTCTTACACGGAAATACCAGTCTAAGAGTAAGACAGCCATGCATATTAATGAGGGCACGCTGCCTCAGCTCTAAGGCTAACACGGAGCGTGAACGAGTGCAGGGGGCGTGTCGGACTGCCGAGCAGTGCAAAAATTCACACCCCTGCAAGTCTCTCAATCGGGAAATGTCAACCTACATGAGCGAGTCCGCTCAAATGTGTACATACCCAACACTACACGCCCCCACATTCTAAACCCCTGTACAACTATAAAATGTAAAACTTTAAATTTTTTTTTATTATTCCCGATATAGCTGCCCGTATTTGTGCGTGTTTGCATGGGTTTGCCCATTGTTTAGCTACAGTTAGCAGTTTAGACATCGAAGAGGATAATAAGAAACTTATATGCAAATTAAGCAAAATAGTGATAAGGTAGTGGTAGAGCCTTCGCACAAAGAGGAGGCATTCCCGGTCCGGGTCTCACCACTCCCCTTTCTATTTTCTGTTGGAAATCTGTATATAAAAATAATTCCTGTCATTTATCATTTAAATTTTAGTAAAAAGCATTGAAATAGCCCATGTAGTAGTGAATAAATTATATATATATATATATATATATATATATATATATATATATATATAGTAAAGTGAAATGGTTATGCATACTGATGGATGCAGAAGTAACGTATCTTAAGCAATGTGAAGCACTGCTAAGCAAAGTTTACCAGTATTAAGCATATTTAAATATAATTCCTCGTAGCTAAGCACTGCTTTAACTAGCGCAATAGCTTTGCGTGGAGCTGCGCATCGCGCAAACGAGTGCAAACAGAAGATGTTTGCTCGAAGCTGCGCACCACGCTAACCAGCACAATATCGGGCAACGGTGGGCAATGCAGAGCAACATTGAGCAACATCGGGCAATGTAGAGCAATGTAGAGCAACATCGGGCAACGTAGAGCAACGTCGGGCAAAGTTGAGCCAAGTCAGTAAAACACAGCCACACCTCCTAACCGGTCTGGCCAGTAGTAAAATAAAAAGCAATGACAGGCCTCGAACCTGGGATACTGTGCACCATAATCACAGTACTGAACCACTAAGCCATGACAGCTTTTCATAAGCATCCACTTTCAACACACACATACATATCAATGGAAGTTTACCCATTGCTAAGCAGGTGTGCCTTCAGCTGAGTTTTTTCATAACTGGCCAATCACAAATAAGTGTGTGAAATGATGCATATTTAAGCTCCATAGGTGGGAATACTTGCCATAACTGGTTGTAGCTCCCATCTGTAGGCAGCAATGGCCGGTGCTGAAGAGGGCTCTCATTTTCGAGCGCAACGTTGGGGCATTGAGGAGTCAAAAGTAATGGTTTGACTCCTTGTCCATAATCATGAGGATAGACTTCTGCGAGGCTAGTACCAGGGCACCCAATACAAAGTGGAAGCCTGGGACCGTCTAACTCAAGAACTCACCAGTGCCACAGATGTCTCTCAGACTGGTGAGCAGGTCAGACACCACCACACAGATGTGAAGAGACTCAAGGCGGGTCAACTGGACCAGTGGATCCAGGAGGGCCATGATATGGAAAATGCCCCACTACTGAGTAAGTAGCCATGAAATTAAGTATGTAAGACTTGCTATTCTAGTCTATACTATGGATAGGTATGTCTCAATATCACTTCATTGACTTCACAGCTGCAGGTGTCCATGC
Organism: Protopterus annectens; assembly: GCF_019279795.1. Lineage (NCBI taxonomy): Eukaryota > Metazoa > Chordata > Ceratodontiformes > Protopteridae > Protopterus > Protopterus annectens. The sequence continues at coordinate 153,918,200 of NC_056734.1, forward strand.
TGCGAATCAGCAAGCCTATGCAGATAGGCTGCTAAGGCTGTGCCACCAGCAGGTTAGTAATAATTCAGCTTGTACTGTTATGTAAAATAAATGAGAGAGCCTGAAAAAAGTGTTTTAACACAATAAATAAAGGTATAATAATTCTCTAATAATTATTCTGCATGTATTGTTATATAAAATAAATGAGAGAGCCTCTAGAAAAGTGTTATAAGTCTTTAATAAAGGTATAATTCCTGGAGTGTTTGTGTCATTTTCTTTGATATGTTGTTGTACTCTTGCATTATAGAAATAGTACTGTTGTATTAAGCACTGTTAACACACAGTTGGGTAGGCCCATATAAAGTGGATGAAGGTAGTGCCAGTAGCTTTTAAGCATATTTACAGTCCTCAACTGTTGGTTCATGCCCAGCATGTACAGGTTAATTTGGCACATGAGTAGCTTGGTATTGTGTTCCCCAGAAATGTCATTGTGCTGGCAGAAATGTAGGGAGCTGTTAACATATAACTGATAATTTCACCTAAACATATCTAGATAAGTATAGGAAAGTAGAGCTGTCAGTGTACCATCTCAGCAGTAGTGTGTCTGAGCAGCTCACAAAATACGTAGCAGTAACATCTGCATCCCGGACAGTTTGTATGTCAGATACAGCCCATGTATATAAAGATCTAGCAAAACCCATTTCCCAATTTAAGGACAATTGGGTAGTGTAATAATACATGTAAGGACATATAGCTGCAGTTAATAGGAATGTAGTGTAAACTAGAAGGATAGATAAGTTGTTAATGGAGCTATCATTTTCCACTCTACTGTATATGCATAAAAAATGCAATTCCACACCTCAATGGGTATGTCTAATCTCAAAACATTTGTTGGGACATATGTTCTATTGGTTTATAAATATCTGCATTTATTTTGATGCATGTGCCCTGTTCAAATACCACAATATTGGTGGCCTGTTGCCATCAATTAAACCTGCATGCTGTTGTAATGTCCACTGTTGTTCTATATATGCATGTGTCATGCTTGCTGTTCAACTGTTGGAACTCTGGTGTGTTGGGTTAATGGGAATACTTCTGCATGCTGTTATAACTAATTGGGAATGCTGTTGACTGTTATTAACCCATATTTTCATTAAATCCTCCTGAACATAGAATGTATGGGAAGGCCGGTTCCAGCGGACCCACCTGTCCCACCTCAGCTGGCGATGGCACCTGGCACCAGCAGGTCCGGTGCCCAGCCTGGGACCTCCTCCTCCATTGGCCCTGTACCACCTTCAGGTGGAAGCACTGCAGGGAATGGGGCTCATCCCCCCCATGCAAGTGTGGGCGGAGGAGGGCCACCTATCACCCTCTGAACGGTCTGGGCTGTGGTGCGTAGGGAGATCGAGCACTCTGTTGCTGATCCTCTACACCAGCTTGAGGCATGAGTGGCGCGACTAATGGGTGAGCCTGCCCCTCCTATGCAGCCCCCAGCACAGCCACCCTCTGGGCTGTGAAGGTGCAGTGGTGACTGTGGGGATCTCAGTTCCACTGTTGCCATCTGTGGGCTCATGGGCTTGTGATTTCCAAACATCCTTCCCTGTCAATGGTGTTCACCCACCACATGTGTCATATTCTGCCCCTGTATGTATCGTCTGTCTTGTCTGTTTACCTCCCCAACCTACCTCCCTAAATATACCTACATCCCCTACCCCACATTCCACTCTCACCTGAAAAAAAAAGGGCAATCTGCTCCCAAAAAACAATTATGCCCCATACATTGCTGCCCATTTTGCACACATGTCCGCTGGACACATAAACTGATATTTAATTGGCAGTACAACATACTTTGTTGTCTTCACCCCTCTCTTGGGGGTGGAAGGTTTCATATTTCCCTCCAAATGTATTGCATATGCACAGTTGTTGCTGTTAAAGAAATGGGCAGCTATGGACCTTCCCTACACCCATCCTGCACATCCCAAGCTGTTTTCCCTACTGTCTTTCCCTCTTTGTGCCCCTTTTTCACCACTTTCCTATCTCCCCATTTTCTTTTCTTTCAAAGAAATGAGCGTGGGGTTAGCGGGAGTAAGCACTATTAAGCAGTAGTTAGTGGGTTTGCACGAGTGTGCTCTTGTGTGCGCTTAGCGCAAACCAGCGCAAACCCGCTTACAACTGCTTAAAAGTGCCTTAGTCACCCTGCATGTGAGGGCCCTTGTTCTGCTCAGCAGCAAAATAAAACACCTCTGTCAGTCTCGAACCCCAGACCTTGGACACACTAGACTGCATGAAGTACCACTAAGCCACAGTAGATATACAGCAGGTTGTTGCTGAAATAGATATATCATGCATCAGAATGAGTGAATGTAAAGGAAAAATAGGAATGCCATAACACAAAACCTGTTCTGTGGAACTTTACCAGCAGTTGTTGTGGAATTGCATTACATGACTGTGATAAGAGAACCAGCCATTCTAGGAGTAAATGATGTTAACAGCAGCACTTTACAGCCCCCATGCAGTATCATAGCTGGACAAACAGAGGAATATCTGATTAGGGCAGAGGAAATACATCCCAACTGTGGCTACAATTCAAGGATGTCCCTGATTTTGAAACATATGTTAGCTGTGTTCCTCTGAGTCCCCTGAATAGTACTGACATTAGGCAGAAAGGTGGGGTATTACACCTAATGAATAATGACAATATGTAGGAGTTAAACACTGCTTGTACTTCAGAAAAGGTGTAGTAATCCATATACACTGGTTCTCCTGAAGTCTCCACTTACTGTCTCTAATATTTTGAAGGTGTACCTCACTTTTACCTACCTTTACCTCACTCTGTTCAAATATGTACCTGAGTGTTTCAGAGGCCTGGCTGAGGCAGAAACACACAGGTATATCAGCTTTTCTGCTATTACATACTGTGCAAATAGCTTTGGAAGGAGTTCCACAAGCATACCCTTATGTAGGAGTACAACACTGAAATACCAAAGGATGTAGCCATTTACTGGTAGCAAACGACTGTAACAATGCCATTGTACCAGTGCTGAAAATACCTGTGCGTTGCACAGACAGAGAATAACAGCCTAAAGTCTGGCTACCATCTGGATAGGTCCACAGTTGGGAGCTATGCAGACAGACTACTTGCCTTGCTAAACTAACAGGTACACAGCAACCCTTTAAGTCCAGCAAGATAACATTCACACAATAATACATAATGTCTCTGTATGTCTGCATCCCCACCCAAATGTACAATATACCTGTGTGTTCAGGGTCTACCAAGGATGTAGGTAGGCATACTCAGTACTGGAATTGTCCAGTTTTCTTGAGCATCATGTGCTAATGTCAACAATAAAAAAGCACAAACTGTGCAGAAGTGAGTACATTAATATTCACAGTATAGCAGTTCACAAACAGTTCATGTGCCAAATGAATACATCTCAATAACTACTTTGTATGGCAGTTAATTGTATAAGTAGAAAAGAAACTACATACTCCCATGTATTTCATGTTAGCATTTGTAGGGGTGAGTACAATTCTACACTGACAACTGTGTACTGGAAGTGGCAACATTCAGGTCTCAGTACAACATTTAAATCACTGGCTACACACCTAGCTTCAGATATAAGAACTATACCAACCTTTTGACATAAACAACGGTGTCCACAGCAAACAAGCATGGGCCCCACTTTGGAAAGCTGAAAGGGCTATGCCTACCTGACATAGCAATTTATAGCATTGGGTTGCTATGACAATGAGTACTGCAATTACCACACAGCAGGCTGCATGCAATTACCAAATGGTGGCTACCAACTGGTGCAGAGGCCATCACATGCACATGTGCAGATACCTATAAAAGCAGGCTGTACTTGCTGCCCACACATGCAATCATTCCATTGCAAATATTGAGAGAGAGAGAGAGAGAGAGACAGAGACAGAGAGAGAGAGAGAGAGAGAGACACACACATCCACATCAACTGAAAAAAAAAAGCCAAAGACACACGGAACGTAATACTACCAACACATACAAAGGAAAGGTATGTTACAGATATGTATTTACTGGCATGTAGTAAATGTTTTTGAAGAGTACTCTACACACTTTGAAGCATCCATATGTGGCAGCAGTACGTATCTATGCACAGATGCCCTGCATAACTACTGCCATGGACAAATCAGTGTGTAGCTGTGTGCAGTGGGACATAACTGTGGCATATGTAGCTCAGCATTAAATGGCAAACATCTGATCCATGTTATCTGTGTTCTGTACAGTAGTGTGGACAATGGCCGTTTTGGGGAGTAGCGCATACAGCTATATAAACATGGGTATGACAGAGTAACACATGCATGATAGTCATATTAATGTGTAGCTTAGCATTGGCAACTGCTGTACCAGGCTAGTATGCTAATCTAGCATTTTCAGTTATATATACACCCTCTAATATTACTGTGTGCTCACATGTGACACCTGTTCATGTTGCAGCAAGGCCCAACAGGTCAGCTGTGAGGTCCAGGGACTTACAACAATGTGGACCTTGTGTGTGTATGGCACACACATACGGAGAGATATATCTGTGTCAGATATCTTAGCATCTGTACATGTGCATAGAGCAAGGGACATACTGCAACTGTTTGTGAAGGGTGGTCAGATATATGTTGGTGAAGGTTGTTATGTGCATATTTGTATGTAGTATGTAGTGTGTGGCAAACAAGACAGCATACAATTATGGTATATGACATGTGGTGGTTAAACGCTGTGGGTGTGATTTGTTAGGTCAGCAGTGTTGCAGCCAGTGAGGCCTGCTATAGCTACATGGGCTGAAAACACCTTCAATGCATTTCACATAACTGTATACGTCACATCTTTCACATAATTGATATTCCCACCATGAAAGGTGGACTGTATATGTGCCTATATGTATATCTATATGTACACCAATGGATGTTTATATGTATGTGTGTATATATATATATATATATATATATATATATATAGAGAGAGAGAGAGAGACAGAGTCATATCTACTGCGACAGATGCCTGGTGACAATGCCATGGCCTCAAGCTCAATGTCGAAAATGCATTGGCATCCCTTTTGGTAAAAACTCTGTACCCATGAACTACCACATAGGTGGAAGTCGACTTAACACCAAAAGTGTGATAAGAGACCATGGGACACAGGTGGACAGTAGTCTCCCCTTTGATAATCACAGTGCCACATTAGTCATGTAATCTATGTGGCACACCTCATCACAAAAGGTGTGTCATCCAGGGAAAAAGAGGTCAGTGTTCCCCTCTACTCATCACTCACAAAACCCATTATAGAGTACAATGCCCCTTTTGGTATGTACCTCACAAGACATCTACAGCAACTGGAAAGGCCACAGACATACCTCACAAAGAGTATTACTGGCCTCAAATAGATGCCCTATGCAGACCATCTCACAAAACCACAGCTAGACTGTGTCGCATACCGCCTACCCAGAGGTGACCTCTGCCTAACATACAAAGCTATGTCAAACCCAGAGCTGTTAGACATGCTCCACATAAACAGATCGCAATCCCTATGAGCTACACGCCCTAGAGACCTAAACCTTGTCACCTCAATAAACAGAACATGCTGGAGGGATAGATTCCTATCTCAGAGACATCCCATACTCTGGAACAAACTACCTATCAATAGCAAACAAAGCTCCTCAGTAGCACTCGTCATGAATAATCTTGATGATTGGATGGGAAATAGGAAATACACCCACAGAATCACCTCTGTGGCTCTGCTTGACAGGGGCACATGAAATTAAATTACTTGGGTGTCAAAGGCCAGGGTACCATCTAGCTAGGCTTCTATAGGCCCTAGGGCCAATAGCCTATTACCTACCTATGAACCAATACACACCCAGATGTACTTGTTGCAATAATTGCTATGTGAGGTTGACTGAGTGTGATGGTGAATGTGTTGGTGAATGTGTCACAGTTGTGTATATGTGGGATAGCTTAGTAGGAAACTGTTTCTGTCATGATATTTTGTGTCCTAGCTCTGATCCCAGCAAAAGATGTGTATGCTATTACTAGGCAGAAAAAGCAGTATGGCATACAGTCTGAAGTAGTCCCTTGGTGTTAACTGGGGTGTGCCATTGGAGGCTAAAGCAGTACATGTATGTTTATTGATTGGTACTGCTGGTGAATCCAAATCCTGTATGAACTGTAGTACTACCTGAAGCTGTAGGCCTAAACAGCACAGTATGGTATATGTCCACATTGCTTGGAACCACTGTTTTGTGTGTTACCTGTAGTCCTCACAGATTACATACCTCAGGCATAAGGTTTTGTAAGTACTGACACACAGTACAGTATGGTACACACATAAAGCTCATCTGGGTTGCCATACCTTTGTGTCTTGTATGTATGTCTGATGTGTGTGTGTGGGTATGCCTGTAACATGCCCTCGGTCATATGTGTGTTACAGGATATAAGTGCGTATCTAGCAACATGTATAGTCTAGTACAGCAGTATTCCACCTATATTCACAAATGTGACATATATTAGGCAGGGGTTTGCCATCAATAATTAGTGTGGTATACTGGTAATACTGTAACTAGACTTTACAATCATTGCAATGGATGACATATTTCTTCATGCATTAGCTTGATATATACCTCCTGTGGCTAGGTGGTGCATTGTGTCGCATACAGTGTGCCATGTACTGTTGTATAGTCTTACATAGTGGTTTCTCTTTGTTGCTGTGCAGAACATGGTTTAATATATAGAGTGTACCAGGCACTGTCAGGCAGTTGTGGGTTGAGCACTGGTATGTGGTATTCATAAGTTCATAGGTTCATAGATTAGTAGTAAGCTAACTGCCCTTGCAAGCCATTTTAAGCCTAGCTAATTATCCCTTTTGAGACTCAAACCCTGCACCTTGTACTTGCAAGGCAAACACCTTAACCATTAGACCACCCTCCCAACCCGATATTGAAAGTGTGTATCCTCTGACAGACAATAGCTTGCTATTTATGGCAGTTCAGTGATATCTGTACTGTAGAATGCTAAGTGTGCCACATGACTTGCTTACACAGATTGTTTCATTGTCTTCCAGGGTTCATGGCCCACCATCGCAACCCAGCCTATAGTCCTGCTGAGGATAACGTCATAACAACCAGTCTGGTTCAGCACTACACACTGCTTTTCGCAAGAACCAGCCAGGAATAGCATGAGCGGACTGCACTGTGGCAAGACATTGTCCGTAGGGTAAATGACATACACATGCATAACCAGACATATGAGCAGGTACGCCATCACTGCAGTGATTTGCTTAGACATGTCCGGCAGCATGCGTCTGATGTCCATAGACAACAGCTTGCCACAGGTAGTGGGGTTACCATCCATCCCCCCTCACCAGAGTGGAGGAGCTGCTCCTGAGCCTGGTGGCTCCTGGCCAACAACAACAACAGCAGACATGTATCATCATGGAGGCCAGAGCCACCCAGCAAGTTCACACGGAGCGTGCAGGTAACATGGCATATCTGTAGACTACTGTTACCTCTATTGGTAGATCATGCATATGTGAGATGTGTACTGTGTAGCTAGAAGATGTGGAGACTGGTGTTGTGCAGTACTGATAATTTGGAACATGATCTGTAGGCCTGTGACTGTCAACCATTGTACTACTGTAATATTGCAAACTCACAGTAGCAATGCCACAGTTGTTGCCACTGACAAACTGTCTCATATCCTTGTAGGTCCCTCTGGTGTGACAGCAAGGCAGCAGACCCATGCTGGTGAGTGTGTTCTACATTTAATATTGCAAATAAAATGTGCATGTCATAGGTGAGGTGTAGGCCATGTACACATGTAACACACCTACACATAATGTATGCTGTGCATGTTTGCTGTGAGACTATGCACATCTCAGTAACGTGAGTAGCTGCCTCAAACACATGCAATGCACAGAGCATCCCAAACAATTGTGGCTACACTATAGTGGACATTGGATAGGCAGAGTCGATACACATGCACACAACATACACAACTTTGTCATATGCAGTACATGTTAATATGCTACACATGGTGTATTCACACACCCGCTGTAAGGTCACACTCCAGTATCCCAAATGTCATCCACACAGCACACATAATATACCTGAGGGGTAGAGGCCTATCATGGGGTGGTGCAACACTCTTCAACACACAACACATTCATGTTAGGCAATACTCACTATTGGGCACCTTACAAACCCATGTAACAACTGGCTGTGAAATGGTGAATGTAGCCATGGTACTGCAGTTCAGGTACAGCATGATAGGTGCCGGTCTGGCACACATTAGTAACCTTGAGTGACCACATGATGCTGCATGATGATAGCTCATGTTACTACACCCCATCCAGTTACAGTAACCACAGTACTACACATAGTATCCATTGCTATACACCTCAATGTTGTGTGTGCAAACATATGCACCTATACACAATATGCATAGCAATCACCATTTGCACAAAGTGACACATATATGTCTTGTAATGCTATTGAGTGTATAGGTCACATGACACACCTTGGGTATGTGTGATGTTTAATGTTGCAGTTGTGTTGTAGCATGCCATGTCATGGCTGGCACTGGCATGTCCACAATATGATCTACACTCACCATAACTACTGTACAATGGCTATGTTGAGCAATGGTATTCCATCAGGTAAACACGCACCACTCATCCTGTGTGTATACATAGCATGCATGAGCTAAACCTGTGTCCACAATTATCTGCTAAAGACACAGATGCTCTAATCAGTAATGGATATCTATGTGACACACAGATACACATCCAGCCATGGTATGTATACCTGTGAGTAATGGTGCACAGCACATTGAAGAGCTTGTAATACTTGCACAGCAGTGTTGTGTCCATGTACACATTGTGTTCCAGGGTGAGGCCAATCACTGAACAACAACACACATGCATCAAAGCCATGTATACTGTTATTAGCAAGGACTGTCTACACTCGCACTGCATGCTGTTGAGCAACACACGTCCTTCATGCTGACATGTGTGATATGACTGTTTGGCTTGTGATACTGTACCCCACCATCAACCGTTATTGAGTATGTTCTGGATTTCTGGTGGTGTGTGTGTGTGTGTGTGTGTGTGTGTGTGTGTGTGTGTGTGTGTGTGTGTGTGTGTGTCTGCTTTAGTGAGGAGTGTATTTGTGTGCATGTGTTCATGTGTGCATTTGTTCATGTGTGCATGTGTGCATGTGTTTATGTGTGCATGTGTTCATGTGTTCATGTGTGCATGTGTGCATGTGTGCATTTGTTCTGAATCATGTACAGGTTGTAAAGTGTGTTTCCTGTCTTCCTCTCACAGGTGCTGAGGTTGGGCTGGTTCACTGCAGCAGGGAACCTGATGTTATTGACACAAATAGTGATAATGAGGATAGGTGTGTTGAGGCACAGGCATGTTTGCCAGGGTCTGTCGTTAGGCCACCAATCGACAGTACACAAGTGTCCACCCCATCCATGCACACAGTCATACTGCCAATACATCCATCATCACCAATGCCCTTAGCTGAGGGACAGTGTACAGTCAGCAATGGCCAGGACAGTGTGGTATCTATGGCACATGCATCCGGACACAGCAGCCATACCCAGATGTCTGGAACAGTACGACATAGGCAGATGTCCAGGGGTTCTCGTCGGAGCTTTGCTGGTCATCATGCCCCTGGCAGATGTGCCACAGGTCTTACAACCTCACGCATGTTCCAGGCTGTCATGGAGGCACAGGCACGTATAGAATGGTACACCAGACAGGGACTAAGGGCAGAGAGGGCACATAACACTGCTTTAAATGACAGTATCCATGACCTAGCAGGTGCCATCCATAATTACACTGAGGTCACTAATAGACGTCGGGGTGAGACATGAGATGTCCTCCACAATGTCATGCCCATGTGTCAGGACAGTGCGGGATGGTTGAGACATCGATGTGGACATATGCCAGCAACATCAGCAGCTGGCAGTTGCCGTGGACGTCCCTCAAGTCACAGCCACTCCCGTAGTGCCAGTACCAGCCCCAGCAATATTGGGGGTGGGCTGTCCATAGACCATCCTAGAAGACCACATGCACGTGGCTCTGGCCAGTCCCAGCAGGGACCTGGGTCCAGTGTACATATGTCTACCTCTGAGGATAGTACCCAGTCTGGCTTAGTACCGGATACTGTCAGTAGCACCCCTGCAAGGCACAGGTACCATATCCGTGGCCAGATATGGTGATCTGTAAAGCCTGGCAGGTGCAGTCTGTGGCTGTCCCACAAATCCCCATATATGGCAGCCACATGGTGGAACTGTGTGCATGCAGACACACACACACACATAAACCAGACACCTAGGGCTAACACATACCTGCACACATTACATCAACATTGGCCCATACCAGTACTCTTGGCCCTCACACACACACACACACACACACACACACACACACACACACACACACACACACACATACATGTTGATTGTATGTCTCAATGTAGGCCTCTGGCAAACCAACAACACACCCTGTCCATATGATGAAACCTGTGCCACCTCCTGTCATCTGTAACATTGATGCAGGAATAGGCTAACATGGTGCTGATGCACAAGGTGACTTTATAGCAGTATAGCAATGTTAGCATGTTGTCAGCAGTAAAGTGTAATGATATCCTTGAAGGTGTAGCTGAGCAGGCATGTTGCATTAAAGCTATGATTGTCAATGTAGTATTGGCTTGGCTGATGTGTGTAGTATTGGCAGCATGTATTAGAGAGCGGACAGTACTTGTGGAATGTGTGCAGCACAGATTTGCAGTTGTGAACATGGTGGAGGTGCACTGTCTACATGTACGTGCATAGTAGACACATGGGCAAGGTGACATGCCCTGTATTACACAGTGTTAACACTCCATAGTTTCTATTGGTGGCCAGTATGCATTGTACTACACACATTTTGGAACATGGGTACACATGTGTATATGACATGGTTTAATACTGTGCTGTGGGTGATACTGTTACCATCTGTCAGTGGTTTGCATTCTGGTAGTATACATAACCTCAACAGCCTGGCCATAAACAATCGTTAGATGATGTCTTGACAATTGACACACAGATGTAGGACACACAGTAACATTTGGATCCTTCAGGTACTATACTATGCCAGTAATCAGTGGTATTCACCTGCACCCATTCCTGGGACCACTCCTGTTTGGCATATAACTCTCTTAGGTACAAGCAAACACAGTAGGGATATGTCCGTCCACATTTGGAAATGCATACTGTGGCCTATAATGCATTCTCCAGATGACACACACATCCTCCACAAGGGTATCATACAGACAGACCTGTTGTCAAACCCATGCTGTAAAGCTATAAGCCAACTAAAGCATAGTCATCCACCTTTACAAAATATAGTATCCCCACAGTACCACATAGGTAGTAGCCCCCAACATGTTGAACAGGTACCGATGTGTACATACAGCCAAGTGTTACGTCATCTCTCCTTTGGTAATCACATTTCCAAAGATATTTTGAAATCCCTCAGTGAATCACATAAGCAATAAGGGGTCTGCATGCATATCCACAAAGGTTGTTGTACACCTATAATGAATAGCCATCATTGACAGACTTTGCTGCATTTGAACAGGTCTGAAATATACCTCAGGCATAAACCCTCGCTCACACTATTCCATAGAAACTGTAATGAGTGTGTGTGACACCAATGACCTAGGCCAGGGATCACTGCAGTGGCTCGGCCTGTCACAAGCATACAGATGTGACCTAAGGTCTGTAAAGCAGCAGCACACTCTGACAAAGATAACAGATATGTTCATGGAGAAAGCAGGGTTCCCACTTATGAAATAATTGAGGTCACATGTACGTATATATATTTGCCACACAGCTGCCTGACGTGCAATGCACATACTGTTGTCATTGTGATATGTCATACAGTAGTAAAAGCAAAACCCACAACACATTGACCAACTGTGTCACACACATAGAGCACACACACTCACCAAGTGCAGGATTCAACCCCCTACCTAACTACGTTATGATACTAGAACAGTATACAGTAACACAACATGCTATACACATGACTGCGAGCTCTCCTTTCCACAGGTATATTTGTAGGATGGTGACATCATCAGACTTGACAAAGATGAGTATACCACTTTTAAGGTGTTTCAGTAGTCTTCAGAAAAGTTGCTCCTCTCCAAGGAGACTCACACATACAATTACCAAGTGCAGGATTCAAACCCCTACCTAACTACTTTAGGATACTAGAAGAGTACGCATTTACACGACACGCTATACACATTATTGGGAGGTCTCTTTTCCACAGGTATATTTGTAGGATGGTGACATCATCAGACACTTTTAAGGTGTTTTAGTAGTCTCCAAAAAGGTTGCTCCTCTCCAAGGAGATACTCACACACACACTCTCATACAGTTGTTAAGTACAGGATTCAAACCCTTACCTAACTACTTTATGATACTTGAGAAGTATGCATTAACATGACACGCTAGATACATTACTGGGAGTTCTTCTTTCCACAGGTATATTTGTAGGATGGTGACATCATCAGACTTGACAAAGATAAGCATACCACTTTTAAGGTGTTTTAGTAGTCTCCAAAAAGGTTGCTCCTCTACAAGGAGATACACATGCACACAGTTGCCAAGTGCAGGATTCAAACCCCTACCTAATGATACTAGAGAAATACACATTAACACGACACGCTAGACACATTACTGGGAGCTCTCCTTTCCACAGGTATATTTGTAGGATGGTGACATCATCAGACTTGACAAAGATAAGTATACCACTTTTAATAAAATCTTTCTGAACCTTCTTAACAATCTTTCTCCACTAAAAACTAAAAGAGTTAAAGCCTCAACCTCCCCTTGGTTAACTAAAGAAACCAAACAAATGATGCACCTAAGAGATAAGAAGTGGAAACTATACCAAAAAATAAATAAATTACCCTCTGTTCTAACTGAAGTTAAAAAACTCTGTAACACTGTAAAAAAGCTAATAATTAGGGACTGTAAATCATACTATAGCAAGCTTCAATCTAAACACTTAGAGTTCTGGAACTCTATCTCCTCCCTCCTCCACCTTGACAATAAGGATACCCATCCTCAAACCTAAATTATACTGATCTAGAAACAGCCTCTCTTTTCAATACCTTCTTCACAGAATTATGGCTAAACTCATTACCAGCTTCTCTCACTACTCTTCATCTCCCCCAACCAATCCCCCTACATCTCTACCCAATCTGACTGCCCCTGCCCTTACTTTTAACCTCTCTCCTGTTTCTACAAACAAAATAAAAAAGTCCTCCTTCAACTCAAACCATGTTCCCCTGCCCCAGATAACTTACCCACATCTTTCCTCAAACTGTCTGCAGACAGCCTTGCCTATCCCATCTCCATCATAATAAACAAATCCATCCAAGAAGCATATGTCCCCTCACTGTGGAGACATGCTTTTATCATTCCACTCTATAAAGGGGTCAAAAACACTGACACTTCTAATTTTTGGTCCATAGCCATCCTTTCCCCACTATCAAAAATCATGGAGAAATGTTTTCAATCCCAAATGATGTCTTATCTGACCCAAAACAACCTGCTAATCCCAAACGCAACATGGTGTCCATCCCTGGCATAGTACCATCACTGTCCTCCTCTCCTTTCTAGACTCCATTAACCTTGCACGTGACTGGCAAAATTGTTTCTACTCTGTTCCTTGACTTCCCCAAAGCCTTTGATACTGTTTCCCATCCCTTATTTTTATCCCAACTCTCCTCACTTAACCTCTCCCATCCCACTATTGCTTGGTTCACTAGCTACATCTCCGAAAAACAGCAATTCATTAAATAGAAAAACTCATTCTCTTCCTTTCTACACACCCCTGCCGTTGTTCCCCAGAATTCTGTCCTCGGCCCCCTCCTTTTTAACATTTTCATTAATAACTTCCACGAGACTATCTTTGATACCACACTAATTCAATATGCTAATGACTCGACTATCATTTGTTCAGCAGACACCCCCTCTGACCTTCTTCTAAAAACTCAGTTAGCCTTCTCTAATACCGAATCATGGAGGCATAGCAACCACCTCACCTTAAATGCCAATAAAACAAAGCTAATGTTCTTCTCCCTATCCACAAACACCAGTATAGCAAAAACTCTTTTATAGTGACTGCTCAGAATAACATCCCCATTGAAATAGTATCACATACTAAAGTGTTAGATGTCATAATTGATGAAAATCTAAAATTTGACATCCATATCCAAACTAATATAAAAAAACTCACCAAAAACTAGGTCTCCTGTATAGACACAATCAATACCTTACCCCCTCCAACAGACAAACGCTTACCTCTACTTACCTCCTACCGTCTCTTATGTATGGTGCTCCCCTATTCACCAGTCTTCAGCTTGGCTTATAGGCCAAGCTGGAAACCTGTTATAATAAAATCTCCAAATTTGCCACCAACTCAAGAAACTCATCTCATCGCTGTCTCCCTCTCTCCACTCTCTGCAATGGCTTGAACTTCCTAACTACCTCAAATTCCTTAAACTTACTACTGCCCACAAGCTTATATTCAAACCTTCTAGTTGTCCCTTTCTGTCCACCTCCTTAACTTCCTACATTCCCAACCACCCACTTAGATCAGAAAACCATAATCTTCTAAAAATATATAAACCTTTTCGACCCCCTGGCCACCTACTATTATCCTGCTCCTTAGCTAAACTCTGGAATTCACTTCCTACCTCCCTTCGAAATATTCAAAGCCACTCAAACTTCAAATCACTTCTCCAATCACACTAATTTCAAAGTGAGAATGTTCCTGGTCCCCTACTACATAACTCCTTAATACCATCTCCCAAGCACTACAAGCTTCAACGAACTACTACAGTGCTCTTTTACTTTCTGCGTCTACTTCCTCTGCCACTTGTAACTCCTCCTAGAACCCACTCCTTTACCTCACCTTTTTCTCTCCCTCTTCAGAAATCTAACTCAGAATCCTAAAAACAAACAAAAAAAAAAATAAAAATAAAAAAAAAGATTTTTTCTCTGTGCATAACCTCTGTACACAAACATATAGTGTGTATACTTTGTAAATATTACTTAGGCTGTATGAATTACATATTTTTCTTTCTTAACTAAGAATCTTCATCATTTGCATGCTACCATTGTTCTACAACTTTACAACTTTTGTATAATTGTCTATATCTGCATTTATAACTTTGTATAATTGTCAATATCAGTGGAGCTTTTCTCCCCGGGCCTCCACTGAAAATGGGCTCTTCCAGGCCCAGTGGACTACCCTGGTCATCAAACTGAAATAAATAAATAAATAAACAAACAAATAAATAAATAAATAAACAAAAGTAATATTAGTGTCCTGGGAGGATCAATGATTGTGTTGTGTTTGCAGTCATCCTCAAACTTAGTGAGCTTGGGGGCCTTTGATGTTACCTTTGACTTCTGAAAAGTAGGTGCCAAAAAGGAGCAGCCCCAGCACCAAGCCTTGAGGGACTCTTGTAGTGACTATCATTTTTGTGGAGATAGAGTCCCCTATCCTGACATCCTGTGTCCCATCTGTGAGCCAGCTGAGTTAAAGGAAAAATGTTTTAATGCTGAAGTGAAACAGGTTTCTCATTTTTGGTCTGAGTAAACTGCCTAGTTTAATTGTAAAGTTGTCCTTTTTCACAGAAGCTATTATACATGGGTTCATAGATTTAATGTTATTGAGCTATCTATACTGAGTATTCTTGTTTATTTCTAAGTTCAGTCTGTATGCATCAATGGATGAGGAATAACGCTGATGATATACCCTGGCTAGCAGTATGAAATAAGCAACCGTACTGTTTAGTGTAAGGGCAGCAACTGCCTATAAGAAGAAAAAAGAATAGATGTACGGACTTCCACGGCTGGTACAGCAACTCCACACACTTTAATATAACAAAAAAGCAAAAACAACAAACAGAGACCACATACAAAAGGTGAACACTTTCACAGACTATAATGCGACTGCATCTACAGACCTAGTAAGAACAACTCTCCTACTCCATATATACCAATCAAATACCAATTAACTAATTAAGTACACCCCTAAAAACACAATGCAACCTTGTGAGGATAGAGACAATAAAATACATAAATAAGCTAACACATAAATATATTATATGTATATAAACATCATAGGTTCATAGGTAGGTACTAGGCTATCTGCCTGAAGGCATTTATAAGCCTAGCCAGAATGTGTTGGCTTTCGCCGCCCCCTTAGATTAGTTCCCTGTGCCTCTGTTCAGCAGAGCCACTGAAGTGATCCCCAGGGTAAACTTTCTGTTTCCCATCCACTCATCAAGGTTTCTCTTGAAGAGTGTTAGCAGGGATCATATATAAAAAACAGCTTACTATCAAAAGCCTGACATTTGAAATTGTGAACGATTGTATCCACGACACGTTTAATCAACCTTATGCATATTAAGTAGGTCAGAACATCGACACATAACATCGAGAGCCATTTGTCGATGTTAAAGTTGACAGTTACCTTATATATAGATGCTTCATAACCCTTACTGCTGTACGTCCTTACAAACAAATGTACACCTGAACGTCAACATTCTGCCTGACGCTCCTATCAAATGTTCGAGAAGGTGCCTGTCACATTCAGCATTTTATAGAAAGTCTCAGTGCCTATAAGCCCCCAGAAATAAAAGAAGAACTTGATTACATGGTGACACTTGATGTCACTTCTTTGTTTACGTCTATTCCCAATGATACAGGTAATGAGTACATGAGATTATTTTTGATTGAAAAGGAGATGCCTAGAGATTTGATAATAAGATGTGCCATGCTGATGGACATCGTCCTGAAAAATAATGTGATTGTCTACAATGATTAGTACTTTTTACAACAGAAAGGAGTGGCCATGGGTATTACCTGTGCCAACTCCTATGCAAACATAGTCATGGCATATTGGGAATACACATATATCATTAGGAGCATGTACTTTGGTAGCAACATTCATTTTTTCAGACATGACGACATTTATTTGATTTGGAGGGAAAGTGTTGAAACACTCCAAGAATTTATTGGATAAATAAATGGGACAACAGACTTTCTATCCTTCACTGGAAAATGGTCCACAGATATGATAGAATTCTTGGATGTTTTGTTATTGAAAGAAGGGAGCAATATAGAAACTCAGTTATACAGGAAAGAATGCAGGAAGAATACTCTCCTGCACCGTACTAGTATGCATTCTCCTCACATTTATAAGAACATTGTGATGAGCCAAGTGTTAAGAATCTCCAGACTCACCAGTGATGAAAATAGGTTTAAGAAAGACCGTAGACATGTTGCAAAATGAGTTCTATGAGAGAGGCTATAAACAAAATGAAATAGCAATGCTGCGACAGGAAGATAATGTGAACTGGAATACATCAGGGAGGCCATTCATACATAGGAGGAATGGTAGTGACTTTTCCCATATTAGACCAGATAATAGAGACATGTTTAATAAAATAGTTATACCTTATACCAACAATAATGTGAAAATTAGAGACATTTTCTCTAAGAATTGGAACATTCCTACAGTAGATACTAAAATTCAGCAAGTTGTAGGACCTTCTCCAAGGTATACCTATAGAAATACAAAAACTCTGAAAAGACTATTATGCTATGAGAATGCAAAACCACCATTAAGTATCTCTAATAGGAAAGGAACTTTCACATGTGGATCATGTAACCAATGTGGTTATATGTCCAATTGTGATCATTTTACACATCCTGATACTGGATGGAGATATAATTTTGACCTATATGCCGATTGTAAGACCCATGACATGGTATATATGGCAACCTGTATGGCATGTAGTTGCTTCTATGTTGGTAAGACCAATAGGACCCTACGTGAACGTGTTCTTGACCACATATATGCTGTCAGCAAGGAAGATGAAAGCAATGCTTTAGCAAAACACGTCATTACTCTAGGCACCAAGCATAGCTTTAGATTCACTGTGCTAGAGATAGTATGGAAGAACAACAGGTTAGGAAATCATAAAAATTATATAGAACAGCAAGAAGCCAGATGGATCATGAAGTTACAGGCAGATAGGTCATCTGGCCTGAACGACAGAGTTTCTCTGAAACCTTTTCTGGCAGCTAGGGATCATAAACACTAATAGTGGTGAGAGTATTAAGTTTCAGATCATGGTGTTGGTATATTTGCATTTTTAGATAGTTGATAAATAAGTGCTTGGATTTTTAGATTTTGAAAATCAACTTATTTTATTAAGAGTTTTTTAGGGGCACATATATGTTTATATATTGTTTTATATGTCAATTTATATATATATTTAAGTGTTTTTTGTACAACCATGTCTTCATAGGTCTTATTTTCAGATGTCCCTCCTATAAGTATTTCTATAATGTCATATGAAGCCAAATATTACTGTTCCATAGTTGTCTTTATGAATTTAATCTGATTTTGATTAGTAATGTAACCAGTTTTACATGGTAAACCCCTTTAAATACATTATTACATCACAGTGATTGGCTAGTGAGTAATTGAGCTGAGTTTTAAATGCTATATTTTTGTTGTTTAGTTAATAGTCTGATGAAGCATTTGGATAAATGTGAAAGCGATAACTGTTTTTTATGCTTTTATTTTCTTTATGTCAGTGTTTTAGTTAAATAAACGGTTCACTTTTATTTGTCGTGGTGTGCCTCAAGGAGTTTTCTTTTTGGATCTGTATTATCTCCACTAACGGCTGCTACAAATGAGGCTGACATACTTACTGATGCTGTATTCTGTAATGGCACTTCCTCATCAGTGATCATACAAACTTGACTGTCTCTTAAAGGGGTCTGTACTGATTCTGCTGGTATCTCTTCTGTTCTCAACTCACTGTCATGCTTATCTGCAGAACTCATTGCCTTCTCCTCTTTTGGACATTTAAAAACTTTGCCCAACTTGAAATCATTCAAGTGTTTCTGCAATTTACTTAATGAGATTGCTTGTAGTCTCTTCTCATGTTCTACTATTTTATCAAATAACACATCCAATTTATCGCCAACCAATTCAGTGGGGAACTCTTTAAAAATGAGCATTTGCAGATGCTTAATATCTATCAGCTACACATTTTCCAATGGTAGAAAAAATGCAGTCATCAAATACATGTAGTCAAAGCCAAGTTGGAAGTTCATACCTTGCCAAAGTTTTAGCAGCTCTGGATAGAAATCTCCTTACATTAGCATCTTAAGAATCCGTAGCCCACTCGGAACTACTTTATGTTGCAATGCTACTTCAAAATAAAGCATCTGCCACTGCAGACACTTAAATTTATAAAGTTTATCCTCAAGTTCCCTTATCTGGGTTCGGAGCTTCTCATATAAATCTGTATTTTCTGTATCAGCTGTTTCTCTCATTCCCAATGAACAGTTCAATAATGGATTCATAACAGGCTGTAACAGCCTACCAAAAACATTCAGTCTGCACAGTACTACTGCAGACTGGGTTATAATCCAATTCCAGTGTATAGCCTTCAGCCATGTCCTGCTTGTGGATACCACACAAAACTATATAAGAAAAAACAAAGTCCACAAGCTAGGTAAGGAACGCTCCACCCACAAACCAGTCAGTAAGAAAAAAAAGAATAGATAAGTGGACTTCCATGGCTGATACAGCAACTCCACACACTTGAATATAACATAAAAGCAAAAACAACAAACAGAGACCATATGCAAAAGGTGAGTGCTTTCACAGTCTATACTGCGACTGCTTTTTCAGACCTAGTAAGAACAACTCTCTTCCTCCATATATACCAATCAAATACCAATTAACTAATTAAGTACACACCTAAAAGGTGTAGGAAGAGTCTGTCTTTAAAGAGGCAGTTGTGTTATAAGAATGAGAGATGTTTATTTACCACAATCTGACTGTGAAGGGACTTTTCCATGTAAGAAGTGTAAAGCATGTAGTTTTATTCATACAGGAGGTAGATTTGAGCATCCCATGCGAAGGTTTGTGGTAGATACCTCTTTCTATGCTGACTGTTTGACCAAAGACTTAGTCTGTCTTGCCTACTGCAAAGTATGCTTTGTGTATTATATAGGGAAGACTAATAGGCATTTTAAAGAGAGGATTCTTGAACATGTTAATGATATTAAGAACAAGAAAGTGACCAATGCTTTAGCTAAGCATGTCTTGGAAAGTGGTCATAGTCATAATTTTAAGTTTTTAGCCATTGAGCTTTTAGCTGCCAGTATTAGAGGTGGGGATTTTAGAAATAAGACAGAGTCGAAAGAACAAGAATGAATCATATGGCTGGGTGGTGATAGGTTTCCTGGGTTGAATGATCATGTTTCCATAAAACTGCTGTTGAAAGTATGACACCTTAAGCACTGAATCTTAGAGTTCTAAATAATATATGGTATACTTATCTGCAGATATCATTGCAATGTTTTTATATATGATTTGTGTTTTTTATATATGATGCTTTTTTAAACATGGTGTGTTTTATATATGATGTTTAAATACATATGATATATTTCTGTGTTAGTTTATTTATGTATTTTATTGTCTCTATCCTCACAAGGTTGCACTGTGCTTTTAGGTGTGCACTTAATTAGTTAATTGGTATTTGATTGGTATATATGGAATAGGAGAGTTGTTCTTACTAGATCTGAAGGAGCAGTCACATTATAGACTGTGAAAGTACTCATCTTTTGTATGTGGTTTCTGTTTGTTGTTTTTACTTTTTTGTAATATTGAAGTATCTGGAGTTGCTGTATCAGCCATGGAAGTCTGCTTATCTATTCTTTTTACTTCTTATTGACTGGTTTGTGGGTGGAGCATTTCTTACCTAGCTTGGGGACTTTGTTTTTCTTATACAGCAACTGCCTGTGCAAGACAGAGTCATGTGACATCCCACATGCACCAACCTTATGTGATTCTTAAAGATGTATTGCACTTATATTACACACTGATTAGCATGTCATGGAGTACACAGAAATGCTAGATTAAGGTATAATATAGATATCACGGAGGTTGGGCCACATGTCCTGTTTCTTTATGGTAAACTTATGACTAGACCTAGTGAAAGCTACATTGATTAGTCACACACAGTAACAAATTTTGCCATTATGCTCTGAGTCATGCATGATAATACCATTCTGTTTGTTGCTTGTTAGGGATCTTCAATCTGTTGGAGGTCCAAGCAGAGGTCAGGTCTGCTCCTGGGGAATGTTTATGCCTAGACAAAAGGGGCATATCCATATCATATGCATATAGTCTGCATTAGGTGTCTCACATGCACCATCAACATGAGATGTACTGGGGTAATTTTATCATTTTTTACAAATTATGGTAACTATTATCAGCTACATATTGTTTCAGAAAGGTGTAAATGCAGAATGTGATTGAACTGGCAGCTTTCAGATTTCTTGCTACTGTTTTTCTTGCTTGCTTGGGGTATGAAATTAGACCATTTAATTGTAACGGTTGTGCTACTTGAGCTAATGGACTGAGTGCCACTTCTCTAACCTTATTCTTTGCTTGTAATTAAAGACATCCTATCAGTGTATTTATTCTTCACACAGGGTCACCGACTTTTAGTTTTTTACAGCTAGTACAACCATAGTGAGTCTCCACCAGTATAGGGCAGCATGTGTTTTATTAAACTGTCCCGATTCCTTCTTGAGATGCACTACAGGTATTTTCCTACATTACTGTCATACCAGCATGTGCATGATTCAGAGCAGCAGGTATGATCATTCTTTGTATGTATCAAATCTGTAAATTTCTTCATTGTTTTAAATGTTATTGTTTGTCTTGGAGCTTTTCTCCCCGGTCATCCACTGAAAATGAACATGATTCCACTCGGACTATCCCAGTCAACAAATGTAAAATAAAATAAAATAAATAAATAATACCTGATAGGTATGATTTACCAAGTTAGAAACCAGTACAGTTTGCAGTAAAATTATTATATTAGCCTATATGATGGCAATTAAGACCATACTGGTTTGCTCGAGAAACTACTTTATTTATTTGTTTATTCAGTCATTCGTTTCTTTATTGAGCTTTTTGTTGATTATGTAGCTCTCACTAAGTCTAGTCATAGATCCATTTACTTTACAAAACAGAGACAGTCAGTTGACCATAATCACTTTATCAATGCCCACAGTTAGAGGGTACCACCTGCCTTCAGGAGGGCACTCCATTTCAGGCCCAGGATACATTTATTGGTGCACATGCAATCATCAAGGTTGGCATTAAAGGAAGTGAGGGCATCATCTTGTTTTGCATGCAGTGGTAGATTATTCCAGAGATGGAGAAAGCTCTGAGTAGTAAAGTGGTCTTTCCAGTGTGTCTTATTTAGGTCTGATGCAGATGAAAGTCTTTTGTTTGAGACTTTGGGAAGACATTTGTTTTGTGAAGGTATGGGGGAATCAAGGAAAATGTTATACATAAATCATTATGCAGGAGTCTGTAAGTAATAGAGTACAGGGATAAAGCTTCACACCTGTCTTGTTAGTTAAATGTTTTTTAGACTACTGATCTTTTCAGTTAGAAATCAAAAAACTCCTGAGCACTGATAAAGTGATTATGGTCAACTGATTGTCTCTGTTTTGTAAAGTCAATAGATCTATGACTAGACTTAGTGAGAGCTACATAATCAACAAAAAGCTCAATAAAAAATGAATGAATGATTGAATGAATGAATGAATAAATGAATGAATGAATAAACAAATAAATAAAGAACAGCACAGTGGTGCAGCAGAGGTGTGCTGGGCCCATAACCCACAGGTTGATGGATTGATACCATCATCTGCTATGGAAAGGGTAGAAAGCTTTTGTCCCAGCTGAGTAGAAAACAGCAATCATAATCCCCTTGCACAAATGGGGTCCTTCAAACCAGCCTTGGGAACTATAGTCCAGTAAGCTTAACCAGCGTTATCTGCAAGGCCATGGAAAGAACCATCATGGATCTTATCAACAAGGATACAGGTGACCTTCAAACTTTTTACCCAACCCAGTTTGGCTTCATTAAGGGGAGATTTTGCCTGCTAAACCTGGTGGACTTCTTTGAGAATGTCACCAAGGCCCTGGATGAAGGCAACACAGTTCATGCTGCCTATCTCTACCTAGCCAAGGCCTTTGACACAACCCTTCACTCAGGAGTCATTGAGAAACTCATCCAGCTGGCGATTAACCCTTACATCACTAGATGGGTTGTAACTGGCTCACAAACAAAACACATACAGGCAAAACTGAGGATGCCAACTCTACTAGCAGACTTGTTACCAGTGGTGTTCCACAGGGATGTATACTAGGCCTCCTTATGATAGGGGTATCTATTTTTCAGAAGTCCAGGCAAAAATAGATGACCTATGGCTTACAAAGTTTGCTGATTACTGCAAGCTGGGTGCAATCACTGAATCCCTCAAAGATGTCATCATACTACTAAATGGGTTTACACTGACAATTGACTGGTGTCAAAGCCACAGACTTAAACTAAACGCAGAAAAATGCTTTATCATCCCCTTCAGCAAAGGAGAAACCCTTTATAATTACAACATTAATAATATCCACCTAAGTTCAAATCCAGTGGTGAGAGATTTAGGAATGTAAGTTGATAGCAGCCTTAATTTTGATCATCAGGTGTCCACAGTAGTAAGGAATGTCGTTATATTGCACACGTCATAAGCAAGGGTATAGCATCCAAAGCTAAGGAAGTTATAACTCCCCTGTACTCCGCTCTCATCAGACCAATAATAAAGTAAACAAATAAACAGCCTGGAATCCAACGATATGAATCTGTATTATTCAAACAATATAAAACAACAGTAAAAGTTAAGCGCTTTCATCAGTAATAAAATGACTTCATCAATAATAAAGTACAATGCTCCCTTCTGTATGTACCTCACCAGACACCTGCAGCAACTGGAGGGACCTCAGAGGTTTCTCACCAAGAAAATTCACGGCCTACATGGATAGACTGAAGGCCCTATCACTTTACTCAGTATTGTATAGACTGCTTCGAGGCGATGTGTGACTGGCCTACAGATCAGTCTCAGATCCTGTCTTGATGAAACTGCTGTGTATCCACAAATCCAATGGGACAAGATTCACTCGCTGCAGGGATCTTAACCTAGCCTGTGATATTAACAGGAAATGCTGGAGAGACACAGACACATGTGTCCCAGAGGTTGCCACTCCTCTGGAACAAAGTCCCAATTCATGTACAACAGAGCTCATGAATGACCCTATTTAAGCATAACCTGGACAATTGGATGGGAAACCATACATTTATACCGGGGGTTTCACCTATGTCCCTCTTAGGGGCAGCCAGTGCTGATCTCAGATTCATGCACAAACGTAGACTATATATCTTGGTCCATAAGAAAGCAAGGTTATAACATGGCTAGGCTTGTAGCGGCCTTAGGGCCAATAGCCTAGTAACCTTCTATGATCCTATGATTCTATGATCTATGATCCTATGATCCCTGGAATATTTCCAGCTGCATAATGTGTTTGGATAGATACATATTCAAAGGAGCATTATATTCTTTAATTGGTCTGATCAGGACAGAGTTTAGAAGAGTGATAACTTATTTTGACCTGGATGAGATACCTGAGGTAGATAGAAGAATTCCCTGACTGCTGCTGCTACATGGTGGTCAAATGATAGGTAGTTGTCTAGTAAGGTACTGAGATATTTGAAGACTAGTAGTCTGGAGTGGGATGCTGCCTGTATGTTAAGCTACTGTCAGCATTTGTTCACCCAAGGTATGACAATGCTGCATTGCTTTGCATTTAATTTAAACCCATTTTTAATACACCATTGTTTTGCTTAGTTCAGCCCCTGCAGTAGTAATTCAGTTTTATAAGCTGAGTAAACAGCACCATCCAGCTTGCAGTCATTAATGAATTTAATTAGCTGTATGTCATGGATTAGGGGTTTGGAGAGGCAAGAAGAAGATGCTGAACAAAAGGACTTCCAATACTGAGCTGTGAAAAATTCCACTGGTCACCTTTTTACTTTCTGAGTTGGAGTCTAGTACTTTAACTATGTGGGTTCTAGTTGTCATGTTTATTATCCATCTTACAACAGAAGGGTCTGAATTTAGGCCTTTATGCTTCCTTACAGTTCCGGCATGGGGAATAGTGCCAAAGGCCTTGGCCAGATTAATGTATACACTGTGAACTTCACAGCCACTATCTACAGCTTCAGTGACTTTCTCAATGATGTTTACTAAATCCAGCAGACATGATCTCCCTTTTACTGAACTATATTTTTGAAATTATAGAGCATAATAAAAACAGATACTTAGCATGAAATATTCAACTTATCAGTGTTCTCCCAGCTAGGATCATAACCATCCTTTATAAATCAAATGTATGAAAATTTCTATAAGCATCGCATAAATAGTTAAAGAGAAATGTGCTTTCTATTGCCTGTGCACATATTGTATTCATCCTTCCTCTCATTTACTCCTCTCTACACATGTATATTCCTTAACTGGCTTCTTTTAGCTTCTGTTCTACATCTTTATTTTATACATTAATGTGTCACCCTCGCACCATGTTCTATTCATCCATTCCAGATTTTATCTTGTCACTTGGATGATTTATTGCTATTGCAAACCATAGATGAGTTAATGTTTCTGTCACCTGTACACCTGCTCATTTTGTTATGTCTAATGTTCAGTGGTTAGCCATTTATTATTTAAATTTGTGTAATTGCCATTGAAATCTGTATATTCTGCTTGCACTTAAAACTGTACAACTTTTAACTTTTTTATATTGCCTATAGCCCGGGTTGTGACTGAAACAGGTTCTACAACTAGCCTACCTATGCAGTTAACAAATATAAATAAAAAATAAAAATAAAGACTGAGATTAAGAAAGGATTACCATGAGTGGGAAGCCTTAACATAGGCTTAATTAAGCAAACAGGTATATTTTCAGCAACCACAGAAGTGGCATTTGTAGCTTTTGAGGGAGCAGCTAGGACATGTTCCATAATAAACTTAGATGAACAAGAAGGGGCTCAGAAATTTCTGGATATTCAGACACTCTTTCTGGTATAAAGTTGGCACTAAATTTATCTGCAGTTATATTAGCAATGTTTAGGGTTCGAGTGTGTAATACAAGTACAATTTAGGTCAGAGCATAACTTTGTGCTATTTCTTAATTGTCCTATGCAGTTGTTGAGGGATTTCTGATTATCCCCAGCTTCAATTGCCTATTTTAATTCATGCAATGCTTTGATTGTCTTTATAGTAATTTTCAGATTTTTGCTGATCTTTTGGATAGAATGTGGGCACATCTTGATTTATTGTAGGCCATGATTAATATTTATTTTTATTTTATTATGAAGCTGATAAATGCTGATATTCCACCAAGGCAGTTTATTTGTACATTTCCTAATATATCTGATTCTGATTTGGATCTCTTTGTGCAGGCTGTTTTTTTGGTGGCATTACAATTCACTGGCATTAGTGACAGCTAACGCTATGTGGTGACTGGAAAGCTTGGAGATGAGTTTTGAAAGCTCATCATATAATTTTAATGTTTGTCTTTTTAAACTCTCTGAATTCAGAAATGTTTGCTGCAGAGAGTTTAGATACCCAGAATGAAAAGATTACTTGTTTGTGACTTGATCTGACAAGAGATGAGGGCACTATAGGAGCAGTGCAATTAGGTGCAAATTGAGTGAGGGAAAGGTCTAGATGATTATGACACCTAGTAGACTTTCTATCTTTCTATAATAGGGTTAGCATTCACTAAGACTAGGAATCTTTGGGTCTACCCAACATTTGTGGTGTAGGTTAATTGATAGATAATCAAGAATCACCCATTTTTATTTATTAATTAAGCAAATTTAGAAAGAGTTCATGTTCCTCCAGGACATTGGAAGATGACCTGGAGCAGGCTATGAAGTGATAATGTGTCTTATTTAGGTTAATTTGAAGTTTATTGGGTTCTGTTTTCAGTTTTTGGAACCTGTTTAGAGATAATTTGGTATCTCTCAAATAGTGACACACACCACCTTTTCCAGTCTAAATACATGATAAGCACTGAAACACAGTAAAGATGGAATATTGTCATTAAACTTAAATAAAATCTTCTGAGGGTCTCCTCTCTATCCTTCTGTAGTGAGATAGACACAGGGTTCAGGTAACATGCACAGTAGTCAGATAAACCTGCTGGCTATGGAGAGTAACCTATATTTTCAGAGAATATTAGTTTAATAACACACATTAGGCTTTTCCTGTGAATGGAACTAACTCCTTTTTATTTCTTAGTGATAATGATTTCAAAATAGTATTTGTACTGTTTTCCCCAATATGTTTAAAGAGCATTCAGATAATGGGAGTAGCTTATCTGAATTTGGTTTGCAGCTCTGTACAGCAAGTGTCAGAAAATATTAATCTGAATTTTAGCCATCATATGGTATAGAAGGATAAAGCCCTGACTGCAACCCAGATGACCTGAGTTCACTTAGCAGCCCATGTACCTACTTAAGCCACCATGAAGGAAGAGAAGAGAAATAAGACATGGGCCTGCTTGCTTCTTAAAATGGAGAGAGCTGGGATACATGATTCAGGTAGTTTTGATAGTTGATTGTCTGGTGCAGGTTGGGGCACCTTCAGAACAATGTCTACTAACCTGAGCAGGGCTCTAGAGGCCATGACTGTCAGAGGTGCAGACATTTCTAGTAGGAGCCCAGTGTATAACCATCCTTGACCATGAAGTACACATGCATAGGGGTTTGTATGAACAACTAAGCTGTTCAATGAATCTCAGGAGCAGCAATGGTGGTTCTCAGGCTTGCTACCTTCCTGTAGCACCCTGACATTAGCAACTTAGTGGGAGGGGCTGGTGACCCCATCCCAGAAAGGTTAAATCTAGATAATATGAGAGGCAACACCTTAAGGGACTCATGCTGCTACAGGGGACCAAGTTCAGCCCAAACTGTATGTCCTTGGAAAAAAAAAATGAATCTGAATTTTAACTGAAAAAAATTCTACATTCCCCTCCTGTGTGACCCATGTTTACCTTGCTGATTTGTATGGAAGTTTTTATGTATATCTTGTTGATCTAATGTATCCTTGACAAGTTTACCCTTTTCTTTTCTGAAGTAGTTAGAATTACCTAGTTATAAGGGGGTGATCTGATGGGGCAGCCTGCTCTGTTTAGAATGTATACTTGCTACTTGACCTATATGTTTTGTTATATGATTACAATGCATTTAGTTTAGTATTAGGCTACATTTATTCAAGGCAAAGAATAACTCTGACTACAAAAAAAAATACTGTCCTACTCTTTTCTCTGGGCTTTTAGACTGTCAGCAGTCAAGTGGTATCACTTTTAAACCCATACAAAAACTAGTTTAGTTTTCTCAAGGTTTGGTAGCTGTGTAGTAGTTGAAAGCCTTTGGTTATGCATACCATAGTAGTTTACTAGCTCTACAAAAAATTAATGGCTTCTATCATAACTGGTTGAACTGACAAGCAGTCCCATTTCCTTATGTACTTTGCTATCCTTGCTTACATAATAATCCAAAACTATAATATATGGTAGTTTGGGTCTACTTCAGTAGACCGAAGTTTCACTTACCCGACACTGAAATTTCCCAGATGAAAGGACCGACAACTTAACAAGACTGACATCGGAAACAGACTCTTCACGCGAGGTAAATAACCACTTGGCCATTCTGTTGAACTTTGCCCCTTATCCCCGTGGTAGTGCGATCTCGGAGTTGGTATATTTAGTTAGGGGGCGGGGTGGCACATAGGGAGGTGTGGGGGGCAATGGGTTTAGCTTTGTTTTGTTGTTTTATTTGCGATGGCCAAGCGGTTACTTACCTTGTGTAAAAAGTCAGTGTTTCGGATGTCGGTGTTGAGCAGTTGTCAGTCCTTTCATCTCAGGGAAGTGGGAGTTGGGTAAGTGAAACATGGGTGTTCTGAAGTAGATCCATTAGTTTATATTAATGAACAAACATACAATTCAAGATATATACACTGGCAATATATTAAGGGCATTTTGCTCAGTTGGGAGTATGCACACTCTGGACATATCAATTCTTAAGCATGTTACCTTGTTAAGCACTTTTATTTATGTCTGCATGCATGTATGTATATATTTATGTATTTATTTATTTGTCAACTTATTTCTTTGCTTCTTTACTGAGTAAGTAAATTGGACTGCATTAATTAAACATATTACATAGATATTATGAAATATACCGCATTAGCTGTCATAATGCAGGAAGTCACAAGAATGCAGATATATATATATATATATATATATATATATATATATATATATATATATACAGATATGATACTCATCTTAAATGCAAGTATTGAGAATCTTACCATGGGACGGAGTACAAAATTAATCAAGAAAACAATGCAGAAACTGTTATCAGTCTTAGTAATGCAGACAGACCTTTAAAGTATCTGTATTGTAGGGGCTTTATAAAATGTATTGATTCAGGATTGAATTTTGTCTTAGAAAACAAAAGCTTTCAGAACACACTGTACAAATCCCTATCAGAGCTGATAGGCTTTCATTGCAAAAACAGATACATATACTCTCAGGACCTTCTTGTGTGTCTCTCTCTCTCTCTCGCTATATAGATATAAATATATATATATATATATATATATATATATATACACACACACACACACACACACACACACACACACACACACACACACGCGTGTGTGTGTGTGTGTGTGTGTGTGTGTGTGTGTGTGTGTGTGTGTGTGTGTGTGTGTGTGTGTGTGTGTGTGTGTGTGTGTGTGTGAGTGTGTGTGTGTGTGTGTGTGTGTGTGTGTGTGTGTGTGTGTGTGTGTGTGTGTGTGTGTGTGTGTGTGTGTGTGTGTGTGTGTGAAGACAAAAAGACAGAGATAGATAGGTAGATTGATAGTATGTATATATTTCTACATAGTTACATACAGATACAGAAAGGTACACACACACACACACACACACACACACACACACACTAGAGAGAGAGGGAAAGACAGATTCTAATAGTCTTGATTGATTCATATTGATTTTCTTTTGTAACTCATCTCTGGCCTTGTCTACTGAACAAGGTGAGTGTACTTTGAGTCTAAGAACACTAATGTTCATGATACTGCAGGGAGATGAGTAGGTAAATGTTGCTTTTATAACTACAAATCAGTATTCATAATAAAACTTGTTAATAAGATATTTAGAGTGAATAATGTATTAGCGGTGCACAAAGAGATCCTGGCACCTAACATTCTAGCCTTCTAACAGGGTCTGGTGATTGTCCTGTCCTGGGTTGTAATGTTAACTTGACACTTTTAAGCAATGATGGTGACACCCACTCTATTCCACCACTTAATATGCACTAGTAAGTAGGGAACAAACTGCCTATAAATTATTACAAACAGAACTCCAGGAACCACATGATTATGAGCATCGTAAGTGAAGCGGGCAGTTTAGTTGTTTCACACATTCCTCCCTCTAACCGCTTTAGCTATTCTTTCTGTCTCTGTTTCTCTTTTCCCTTAATTAGGCCATCTTGTTAGCATTTCATATTAAATATAATTTTAGTCCAGATGGACTGCTTTAACAACTGTTAGGGTCTTTATGATGTAAGAAATTATCTTCTGATTTTTATAATACTTTTATTCCTGTTATGTCAAGTCTGAAAACTAAGCAGCTATCATAGTAACTGATGTCATACCTGTATGTAATTATAAATCTAATGAGTTTGAAGCAAGCCAGATACCTTTTCTGTTTTCCAGCTTGTTATTTAATTATACTTCACCTTTTATGAGAATTTGGTACATTTCTTGCTTGTGAGATCCTTCTTCATTCCCACCATTTTATTGAGTGTTAGCTGTATTTCCAAACTTCTCTCTCCATTGGTTCATAGGTGAGTACTAGGCTAGCTGCTCTTGTGGACCATTTTAAGTCTAGTCAATTTACCTTTTGAAAGGTGACAATCAGACCCTGTACCTTGTGTCTGTGAGGTACACACATTAACTATTATGCCAATCCCCAGTCCTCTTCTTCTTCTGAAACTGTTCTCATCCAAAGTTTATTGTGTGCTTTTTCAGGTAATTTTTGTGTCAGTTCCATATTAAAATTGTTAACCCATGCAAAGCAGTGAGTCATAGGTGCTTTTTAAAGATTTATGTGAGTCCATGTGTTGAAGGTATTGGAGCAACAGTGGATCTGCTATTTCACTAGATAAGTTCACTTTCCTTAGTACGTACATAGAATTAGTATGTCATGAAGACAGTCATTTTAAAAAAAGAATTCTAATAAATGGTCCTTGAACCTTGTGCACACCGGTCCTTAAACCATGGGCACAAAGCACAGAAATAGCAGTCAAACTGTCATTCTTTTTTTGTTTCTGTAAATATATTCCCAGTTGGAAAGATATGTCAATTTCATTCATTTCTGACAGGTAGAAAAGTTTGGTGTCTTTATCATAACTTTGTTGGCTTCTAACATTCATTGTCTGTGATTCCCTTATAATAAGCCATACTCTGCCAATAATCATGTTAACCTCATCAAAACTACATCAGATCCTTCTCTTTCTCTGGAAATCCATAACTTATATGAAGATTTCACTGAAGGAAGATTTATCTCACTTTACTACTAACACCTTTTTAATAATCATAATGTATTCAAGATATTCATGCTAATTCACACACGCACACACACACGCACAAACACGCACACACACACACACACACACACACACACACACACACACACACACACACACATATGCAAGCATGCCTGCACCTCCCCCCAAAACACACACCACACAGGCAGATGATTCAAAGCCCCAAAACATCTGAAATGCAAAAAGATCTCATGAGATAGCACAGTCATAACACTGCATTATGTTCATGACCATTCTGATAAGCCATCAGTCCTGCTGAGGAAAAGTGGACTTGTATAGTGCAGATTGCCAAGGATAGGATTTGTTTAATATCATCCAACAAGATTTTCCAGAAACTACTATTAAGTAAATTGCTGATTTGTATTTTTTCTTTGCTGATTTGTATTTATTCTTTAAGTTATACAAATATAGATGCCCATATAGGCTGAACAGATTTGTAAGGACAGAATATATGAAAAGCATCAGCAGTAAAATTGTTCCCAGAAATTTTTCAACTAGGTAAGACAGTTTTACTCAATACAGCACATTTGTGGGGAGTCAGGCAAGTGTTTTGAAACAGCATAACTTTTTTGTACCATTTGCCCCCACTGTCTATCAATTATCAATCCCTCTGGCCAGTTGGCTCACTTGTTCCCCATCACTGGGGATGGCTCAGTCAGGTGAGGCCATCATTAGACAGCCATCAGGGAGGGTTCGAGGTTTTATACTTTTTTAGTTTCCCCTGTTCCTAATACATGCACCTAGTGAGGCATAGGGGAGGAGTGCACAGTGGGATGGCAGTGGACGATACCCTCAAAAATCAAGGTAAAGTCCAGTGATCAAAAACGCTAGGCAGGTAATAGTAAGTAGTGAATTTGTTTATTTAGAATACACAAAGCTTTCTGGCCAGTGCCCTTCCTCAGTGTATTACATAACAAACTACTGTTCATATACATTTAAATTAAAACCTTCATGACACAGCCCAGTCAGAAGAAGACAACAATTAACTGCATATTCATATTTAAAGACATAAAACACATTTTAGAACATGAAATATTTCCTGTCTAAACTAAGTCTTGCACTCTAAAATTATAAAAAAACATAAAAAATATATAAAATATACATATTAAAGTGCATATGTCAGTCATTTACAATAGTTCAATAGCATTTGTCTTTTCTTTAGTAGAGGTTTCAGACTCACTGCTGCATTAATACCAGGTAGAGAGTCTGCTTGCAGTCTCACTGTCCATTCACACTCTAAAGTCTCTAGTCTGTTATTCACATCACCTCCTGTTATGCTCCTATGCACAATGCTATAACTCTAAACTTAAATTCATAGTCTCTTCCATTTCATCCATGTGTTTTGCAAGTGCATTAGTTTTAACATTTCTGCATATTTGAGATTTATGTTCTGTTAATACGATCCTTAGATCTTCATGTGCACTTACCTATGTAGAAGGAAAGACGCTTTGTACAGGTAGCAAGGTACACCACATTAGAGGTAGAGCAAGTAGCGTAACACTTAAATGTATATTTTAGATTTGCTAACGGATGTATAAACTCAACACTATTTATGATGTCTTTACAACAGGAGCAGTTATAACAAGGAGAACAACTCTGTGAAGGCCTGGGAGTCGAAGCGCTAAGTGTAATAAATATATTTTCTACCAGCGTTGCTATATGATTGTGGCTGTTGTCGCTAGTGGTATTTTTTGTCTTTTTTATCCTGGTGGTATTTGTATAACAAGGAGAAGTACCTACTTTATGTATTCATTTAACAGTTTGTTGTTTTATATCCTTATAACAAAGGCATTTTTTAAGTTTGCACAGGTCCTGTAGGCAAAGTAGGGTCTCTCTCCCCCACCAGTTGTGTCAACTCTGGCATAGAGCTTAATAATGTCCAATGCTTAGATATAATATTTTTAATAGCATTAGTCCTATCTATTAAACCTAGTTATGTAGCATAAGGGACCTTGTTTCCTTACAGAATCCCTAGGGGGGCATCTTTCTTTCTAAATATGGTCTTGCACTACCCTGCCTGTCATTAATCACATCAGTTTTTAGACTCTCAATTGTAGATGCATCATAGCCTCTGTCTTTAATACATTTACTATTTGGTCCATGTGAGTTATGCATTTTATATTATTTGTATTCAAGTGACTTGTCCTAAGTGGCTGACTCCTAGTAGTGCTCTTAAGTATATGTGGTGTATGCATACTCGTTCTATAGGTGTACCTATGTCCTATGGGTGTACCTATTTGCATGTACATCCTTTTGAAAAATAGGAAGTTTCACAACTACACTTCTTTTTAGCTATTGGATGGCACCAGTTCTAAGGTTCCAAAGGTAAATTATGTCTGATGATGATATAAGTTTTATTGCTTAGTTATACATTTTACAGAATCTGAAATCTTTAGGGTTTAATTGTTTATTGCAATGTTGGATTACTGTTATGGAGGTAGGTCAATAAAAATTCTTTCAAAATCACAAATTTAATAATTACATTTTGAGCATCAAGAATGAAAATTTTGATGAATAAAGGCAGTTTATGAATTTAATTGAAATTCCTTGAGGAAGGGTTGAGATTTGTGAGAAGTACCAAGATAGAGAATGACTGAATTTACCACTGACATTTAACAAAGAATACTGCTGGAAGAGGTAAACTATCCAGAAAATTGGAGCAATTTTACCAGCCCTGAAATCATGTAGTATATATGACTATTAGGGATTTTAATTCCAGTTTTTACGTTTGCATCTAGAATAGTATTAAAACTTGCACTAGCATTTTGTCTTATTCTATATAAAAAAGATAAGCTTGCTTATGGATATGAAATGTTTCAAACTAAGAGAAATAGTGTTATTCCAAAAAATAGGTGAGTTGCATATCTTATTACTATTATACAAGGGAAAAAGAATTGATTTGTCCAGATTCAATTTTTACTTTATTATTCCACAACCTGTAATAAAAAAGGGATAGATTGATAGGATTTCTTCAAATATATACAGATTATCATTAGCAAACACAGTAATATTTATATGTCACATTTTTTTTTATTTTTGATAATAAGGTTTTCTGACAGATTAAAAAAAAGAATGCTTGATGAGATAAAATAGATGACAGAGTGTATCCCTAATGGGCACCAGTAGAGGTTTCTTACTGGACATAAAGTTTTGTTATTGATTGTTATATAAGTAGAGGCTAAGTTATATAAAATATTTATAATCTGAATATAATCCTTTGGAATTTGTTTAAGATTTTAAATATGAAGGATACATGAACTTGGACAAATGATTTACTTATGCCTTATTCAAACACTCCTTGCTAATTATCTGTGTGAGAATTGTAGAATTTATTTAAGTTTAATATTATCGCCTTGAATCTGATAAAATTTGTGAATCTAAACTAAAATTTAGACATAACCTGGTTAGCAACTAAATGAAACCTTTCAGCAAGTATTATGGAAATTACTAGACTGGCTTTAGCCTCCCTCAAGCTCAACTTGATCCACATCCAGGCAAGTGAGGAGACTGATAACTCTGATGCAGCATCATATTTTTGTTGTAGAGAATGTCCTGACATCCTTCCATCCTGTATCAGTCTTTTTTTTTAAACACTTTTATTCATTTCACATATGTTTAGTAATTACATGGGTACATATACCTTAACAAAAAAGAAAACTAACCATTACAGCATTTATCTTTATAATACATTATACATGGTTTCCTTTTTTAGCAATCGGTCACTCCAACATTACATAAATTGCTTAAACCTTGTCTTTCCTTAAATTTTATTCCCCCTCCTGAACATTATTCTGCATGCACTGCTCCAAAAATTCTATTTATTTCTTTGCAATGTGCTTCTTCCCTTTTCTACAGATCCCGGTTCTTTTATCTCTTTTACAATATTCAGTACTTCACTTATGGCTGGTTTAGATTTTGATTTTCTAGTAACTGCCTTTTGGAAGATAGAAGCATTACCAAACCACGATGACTTTGTCTATGCAATTCAGTTTCTATATCACAGCTCAAATGAATAATTTCCTTAGTTACAATGACTTGCTACCCTGATATTTCTGACAAATTTACCTGGTAAGGGATGTTTAAATTCTGCCAGCTCATTACATTCTGAAAAACATGTTACCAATCATCTCCCTCTTTCTGTCCAGACTTCTAGCAATTGCTATCTTTTTTTTTTTCCAAACATCTTTATTGAATTACCACTTATGACATAGGCAAATTTAATTCATATAAAAGTAATCAATATATTGAGTATATATATATATATATATATATATATATATATATATCATATAACTTAAGCAGCATTGCATAAATTATTCAATTCCTGTCTTTTTTTTTTAAGAAGAAACATCTTTATTAAACCATTACTTACGACATAGGCAATCAGACATTTATATAAATGAAAACATACCACACCGACACAATCCTAGTTACAAGCATTTCACATCACAAACCATACTGACACACACCCACTTGCGAACAATATACATCACTTATAATCTACCCAATCTTTTTCATCATTTAAGTCCTTCCGCCTTTTAAAACTCATTCTTCCCTTGTATGTATTTGTTCCCACAATTCCTATTTTTTTCTATGTAGTGTGCTGCAGTTGTTTTATCTCTGTTACTATATTCACTATTTCTTGACAGCCACTATTGTTAGACACAGCAAGACCTTACCATTTCTAGTTAATTCCAGTTCGGTACCGTAGCTCAGAGAAGTCATCTCTGTCATCAGATCAATTTGCCCAGCCAGCATCTCTGACAGTGCATCCCACAGGAGAAAATATGTTCTCAGTTACCTATTTCTTCCCTGTCATACCTCCAACATTTGCTGTCTGCCTGAGGAAAAATTCTGTGGAGTCTTTCTGGGGTATAAAAATATCTATGCAAACATTTCCAAGGAAAAATCCTAAATCTTCTAGATTTTGTTGCATATTTGGGAGACATACATATATCCACCCATTGTTTCTTTGTGAATTGCTTATCTAATATCTCTTCCCAATCCCAATCCTTTCTAACTTTCTCTAATTGATTCTTATAGTTATCATGCAATATTTTATATGTTCTACTAATTATTCCTTTTTAATGGCAGCTTCTGTTCTAGATTCTACTAGAAGCTATATTGTGTCAGTCTTGTGAGCTCCACAATTGCTGCCTTCAGGAAGTGCATACGTACCTCTTTGCATGAGCCTCCTCGTGACCAAGTGGTGTATCCTTTGCTGCTCAGAGCCTGCCTAGCTATTGCAGTGAGCCTAGGCTGCTTCCTTTCTCCCCAGGATGGGATTGTAGCATCAGCCATTCAGTCTCATTCTCCCTCATACAATAAGGGCTTTATCCTGCTGCACCATGGGGCCAGCAGGTATTAAAGCTAGTAATGTAGACAGAGTGAGAGTGCTTTTTTTATTTTTTTATTTTTTTATAAATAAGAGGTATGAGTTTGGTTTGAGAATAAAGATACTTTTAGACTGATTCAGATACAAATGAAAATGACATAGCAGTATAAATTGCAATTCAAGTAATGTAGAGATAATAGCTACTTTCCAAGGACCTGAACATGAACTCTACTAAATATGCTAACTGATTTAAAAATAAACCTGTTATTATCACATTGTAGGATAGCTGCAGTTCACACTGTGTATAGCACCCATTCTTTGCCTGTGTACTATCATTCCAGTCCAGGTAAATCTCCCTAGTCCTCTTCCTGGTTAAATGCATAGTAAAAAACTGAAACCACAGATAGACACTTACACGCTATCTCTGTGGCCAGCCTGGTGGACATGGGCATTATGAGGCAGTATACAAATGTCTTGTATATACCAGCAACTACTTAATCCTGAAACAAACACAATATGTGAGAGATGTAGTTACACTATGAAAATTGAGACAAATGACAAACAGGTTTTCATCACACGTACATCATTCCCCTCACTAAATAAGGTCTCTACACAGAAACCCACATATACTCAAAAGTGGCACTCAGGTCATTCAACCACATGTACCAGTATGACTCAGTCAAAGTCCATGTGGATGTGAATGACCTGAGATATACCTCCCTGGACTATATGAAGAGAGACATGATGGACCTTTCAGAATACATGTCACAGGCTGATATGAGCCTCACATTGAGCAGCATTCTACCGTCGCCAAGACTGATACCATAATGCAAACAGAAGAGACTGACTTCAATAATTGGCTTAGTTACTGGTGTCATTCCAAGGGGATCCAGTACTTATCAGCCTGGAACGACATGATTGACAGACCACACTGCTTTGTCAGAAATGATCTACTCATGCTGCTGCTAGGCTTTTGAACATTTCAACTACCCCACCATTAACTGGGAAAATTACTCATGTACCAACTCCTTTGCTCAACGCTTTCTGGAATTCATAAATTCCAATGCCCTGGATCAACTTATCCACACCCCCACCAGGGGCAACAATATCCTTGACCTATTCATTACCAACATGAGTGACCGGTGTTCCACACTTAAAGTCAACTCCTCGTTGGTCAGATCCGACCATAAGCTAATCACCCTAGATATCGGCTTCCCACCCCACCCACTATTAAGGAAACCACTGTAAAAAATTTCTCCAAAGCCAACTTCATGCATCTTAAGACAGAAGTGGCAAACTTCATGACACCCATGCAGATGCACAATACAGTTACAACTGCTGAATCCTACACAAATGCACTTTATAAGCACTTACACAAATGCATGGATCGTGCTATCCCAAACAGAACCAAGATGCTATCCTCCAAAAAAAGGAAGCTAATCTGGTGGTCCCCTGCCATAAACAAACTCTACAACAGAAGGAAGAAACTGTTGCAAAAAAGAGTAAAATCCATGAGTGGAGGAGCTCCATGGTCAGCCTCCATAAGAAGCTGAGATCCCTTATAAGATCCTCCAAAGCTAGCTAAGAAAACAAAATCCCCACTGATTCTAAGGGCAGCCGTAAAGCATTCTATAGCTATGTCAAAAATCTCAATGGCAACACCCAGATCTGCTCTGAGTTGCAGCACAATGGCACGAAAATGACAAAACCCACTGATATTGCCAACATCCTGGCAGATAGGTTTAGTGCTAACTCTACCCCCCTCTCACTCCCTAAAGGGCCCATATCTATACAGGAAGAATGCAGAGTCCCTGTAATCACATCTATGCAGGTAAAAGCTGCACTCTCTAAAACCAAAAACACAGCATCCATGGGACCGGACAACATCCCAGGCTGCGTTTTACATGAACTTCAGAACGAACTGGCTCCACACTTAAGCACCATGTTCAATCATAGTCTCACGTCAGGCTTTGTGTCCACTGAATGGTGCACAGCAACAGTTATCCCACTCTACAAAGGGGGAGCCACCACTGATCCTGGGAAATATCGCCCTATTAGCCTGACGAGCCTGGTCTGCAAGGCCATGGAACGTATCATTAAGGAACTCATAAACAAAGACATTGGTAACCTCCAAACTCTGGACCCCACCCAGTTTGGGTTAGTGAAAGGCAGATCATGCCTTCTGAACTGATTGACTTCTTTGAGGCAGTCACCAAAGCTGTAGACGAGGGTAAGGTGGTTCACACAGCCTATCTTAACCTCGCCAAGGCTTTCAACACCATCCCCCATTCTGGAATTATAGCTAAACTCACTAAACTAGGTATAAATCCCTATGTCACAAGATGGGTTGCCAACTGGCTCACTGACAGAATCCACACAGTAAAAGTTGCAGACTCCAAATCTGACTTCAAACCAGTGACAAGTGGAGTACCACAGGGTTCAGTCCTGGGACCTCTCCTGTTTAGTATCTACTTCTCTGAAGTACAGGCTAACAAAGAAGGCCTCTGGCTAACAAAGTATAGTCGAGTCCCCAAATGATGTGGTCCCCAAATGATGTGGACA
Source organism: Protopterus annectens (assembly GCF_019279795.1). Lineage (NCBI taxonomy): Eukaryota > Metazoa > Chordata > Ceratodontiformes > Protopteridae > Protopterus > Protopterus annectens. The sequence continues at coordinate 153,957,801 of NC_056734.1, forward strand.
TCCTACAGAAGGGCCTCACTGAGACAGATGCCTGCTGTCAGAGGTATGGCCTCAAGCTCAATGCCAAAAAGTGCATTGTCACCCCCTTTGGTAAAAACCCTGTACCTATGAAATACCACATAAATGGCAATCTACTTAATGCCGAATGTGTGATAAGAGACCTTGGAACCCAGGTGTACACTAGTCTCTCCTTTGATAATGACATCACCACAGTAGTCAGGAAATCCTTCTATGTGGCACACCTCATCACAAAAGGGTTCTCATCCAGGAAAAAAGAGGTCATTGTTCCCCTCTACTTGGCACTCATTAGACCCATTGTAGAGTACAACCCCCTTTTGGAATGTACCTCACAAGACATCTGCAGCAGCTGGAAAGGCCACAGAAGTACCTCACAAAGAGGATTACTGGCCTCAAACAGATGCCCTACACTGACCATCTCAAAAAACTCCAGCTTTACTCTGTAGCATATCGCCTACTCTGAGGAAATCTCTGCCTAACATATAAAGCTATGTTAAACCCAGAATTGTTGGACATGCTGCACCTAAAAAAGTCCGAATCCCTCTGAGCTACACGGTCTAGGGACCTAAACCTTGTCACCATAATAAATAGGACATGCTGGAGGGATAGATTCCTGTCCCAGAGACTTCCTATACTCTGGAACAAGCTACCCATCTATGTCAAGCAAAGTTCCTCATTAGCACTCTTCAAGAAAAATCTTCATGAGTGGATGGGAAATAGGAAATACACCCCGGGGATCACTTCTGTGGCTCTGCTCAACAGGGGCACAGGAAATTAACTTTCTTGGTGGCGTAATCCAGAGAACATTGTTGGCTAGGCTTACTTAGGCCCTTGGGCTGATAGCCTAGTACCTATCTATGAACTTGCCAAGTTATTAGCCTTTTTTTGGCAGTGCCAAACCAGTAGACCTACCATATAAAATAAAGTCTTCTAATGTCAGGCTGAAGGTACTAATGCTAAATGCTAGAAGTCTTAACAAGAAACTGCACTCCCTGGGAATTCTCCTCACTCTGGAGAATACTGACATCGGTGCAGTTACAGAGTAGTTCAAGGTTGCGGAAAGCATCCCAGCACTGCAAGGCTAAAATGCCTATCACACATTTTAAACCACCCCCTGAAAAGGAGAAAATTAAAGGATGAGGTGTTTCCATTTACATAAAAAAAAAACAGTCACACCTGTAGATTGATCAAGCAGGATGACTCAATCGGTACCTCTCAACTGTCCAGATTTTTGCAAAATGTCCAGTTTTTTGCCTCAGATTTTTGGTCTGTTTCTCAAAAAATTTTGCTTTTCTGACAAATCACTGGCAAATTGTTGAGGACTGAAGTCAGAACATAATGGCAGACATTTGAGATTCAAACTTCAATTTTCTAACTTAGTAACAGAAATATTCAAAAGTGTCCCTATTTTGTGGCCTTTATCTCCCCATTATTTGTGGCTTTGTACCTCATTTCTTGTTCTAAGAGGTTGAGAGGTATGCTCACTTGAGCTACTTCATGTCCAGCTGACCATCAGGAAAAATCTCCTGCTATATCAGGTCACTGAAAAACCAATCAGTAAAAACAAAATGAAAACTCCAGCAAAGCTAGAATTTCCACAGAGTGACCTCCCAAACCTCTTGTAATAGAGGCACATGGGATATATGCAAATGAACCTAAGTCATGGGCATTCAGAATCGCCAATTAGCTGAAACACCTGATGTTCATAAGGATCATTTGCATATATCCAATGTGCCTCTATTACAAGATGTTTGGGAAGTCACTCAGTGGAAGTTCCAGCTTTGCTGGAGTTTTCATTTTGTTTTTACTGATTGGTTTTTCAGTGACCTTCTCACTCATTGTTTTAGTTTGTTGTTAGGGATTTTTGCAGTGACCCTAATGATAAAGGACATCAGCTGGGTATAACAGCCCTGTGTTTCTAATGCTTAGTCAAACATTCTGCTTGTGCTGTGCTGATGAGGTTATAATAAGACCGAAATATGCATATCCCAGCTAGTGGGGTTTGGCTTTATTGGCCTGAAATTGTTCATTAAATGCAACAAGTCATGGACATTCAGAATCGTCAATTAGCTGAAACACCTGATGTTCATAAGTATCATTTGCATATATCCTATGAGCCTCTATTACAAGAGGTTTGGGAGGTCACTCAGTGTAAGTTCTAGCTTTGCTGGAGTTTTCATTTTGTTTTTACTGATTGTTTTTTCAGTGGCCTTCTCCCTCATTGTTTTAATTCACCTTATGCAAGGAATCAAACGCTAAGCTCCCGTGGCTTCTTCAGTAGTGTGATGAGACTGTGAGTTTCATGTCTTGCTTATATCCAGCAAATTCACCTGGTTAGGCACAATGACTATGCTAATTAGAACTCAGCTCATTGTTACTTCTGAATCACTCAGTTTTCACAATGAACACAACTGCTAACCACTGTGCAGAAGTTTACTTGAAGCTGTGCACACACCTGGGTCCCTGTGGGCAGCACTGCACACACATGGTCCAGGCCATGCTTTCAGGTGGGAACTGTAATTCCATATTTAACCATCTGTTCATAGAGTCATTGTAATGCATGATTTCTTGATATCAAACAGAGGGACTGAGGACTGCCATGTTTCATATTGTAAAGTGGCATTATGAACCATAATAATAATATAGTACCCATATTTTCTGAGTTTGCTATGCATCTCAAAAATGAGGTACACATTAATGTCAGTCATTGTGCAGATGATGTGACATGTGAGACCTGATTTGGGCCCTGATTTTCTGCCATTTTTCCTGAGATTCTTTATGGTGACACATCATGGCTGGAGAAGGAGAGGGTAGTGCTAATTTTAGCATTGAGAAGTGGTATAAGGAGGAGTCAAATATATTTCTTTACCTCCTCTATAAGGATTACAGGTGGAGGCTCATGCTGGGAGGCTATACAGACCCTCAGTATAAGACTGAAGTCTGGACTAGTTTAGTCCAGCCTGTCACCTATGTAACTGGCATCCCCCACACAGGGGAGCACTGCTGTCACCATTATAATGGCATAAGATGTTGAAATGTTGACCTCCTTGGTCAATGGGAGGATGAAGTTAAACATCAGGCACTTTCTGTGTACAGAAAGTGTTACTTATATTAGCTACACATTTAAACTGGCACTGCATCCTATCCACAAATATTAAACAGTGTTCTGTTTATGTCTAAAGTCGCTGAAGATCTCTAACTGAACAGGCAACCACACAGAAGAAGACTGGAACTCCTAAGATAGCATCAGGGTGAGTATACATGCTTTGCACTGTCTTGCTTTTATTATTAAATGTGCAGGGATTCATTCCCAAACTGTATGCATTTCATGCAACAGTGATACTTGAGTCATTACTGCCATAACTCAGTCAAAGCAAGATGACTGTTGAATGCTAACAGTATGTTTGTGCATGCATCCTCTTCTATATGTGGACATGTTGGTGAAGATGTTAAAGCTTTCACTTTATGAAGATACCTATGGGTTAACCCCCCCCCATGCCCAAATGTGTTATCATGAAAAATATTTAAGATTCATTTTTCTGTCTCATTATAATAACTGCAGCATTAGACAAACTAAGTTTGTCTGTTCATAATTATTGCCTGGGTGGACATGTTTCAATATAAACTGTGAATGAGATGTTATGTCTGTGCAGCATATTTTCTTTGCATATGCACATTTGTCTCAAACATTATTACTACATCCTGGACTAGAGGCACCTGCCGGTTTGTCTAAGCAACTCAACATGTTAATCCTGTACCTGTCAGACTGCAGGTGATGATGGCTGCCGTTATTTCAGGTACCCCCTCAGTTGTATATATTAATAACTTTGTTAAACTGAGAAGTGTTTTTTGGTCCAGCAAGTGTATCATGTTTAAGGGAAACATACTCATCATTTTTAAGAGCTTCAGTTTTTCACTGTATTTGTACTTCTCTTTCCCACTTTTGTTACTGTTCTCTTGTTTCTTACATATGCTTATGTTGTATATTATTTTGTTTCTCTCCATTTGTTGTACTATTATATGCAGCAGCATAATGCTCTGCACCATCCCCACCACCAAAGCCTGCCAGCCCCCCCCTTACAGGTGGCAGCAGCAATGCCACCAGCACCACGAGAATTACTTAATTCATCTTGGTTCAAGCCTGCCACTGCCACCTCCACACCTCCTACTGTAACTGCACCACCTTCTTCAGGTAGTCCTGCACAGGATGCTGCCACAGTTGTACCTTCCAGTAACATTACAATTGGAAGTGACATCTTATGTCACCCATTGGTAGCTAGCAGATATTAAGGGGGTGATCACTGACAGGAGGCTTGATCCCAAAATCAGCCAAGTGGAGAACCTTCTTTGTTGACTCATTGAGCTGTGTCCCTGTCCAGTAGATTCTCCACCATCTGAGAGAGGGTCCAGTAGTGATGGTATTCAGGGAAGCGAGGAATCTCACACTGAATTTCAGCTGGCAGCAACTGCAGCTGCAAATGCCCATCCCATCCTTCACCCAATCTGGTATTTGCCTCCATTTGTGTTCATGTCCACCCCTGTTTGTTGTTCAGTCCTTCCCTCACCATTATCTTCCTTCTGTTTGTCTGACGTTTCCTTCACCATTGTGTTCCCCCTCCCTACTGTGTTACCACACACTCAGTCATACCCATCTTCCCGATACCTAGCCTAACCTTCTTGCCTTCCTTTTACTTTCCTTCCTTCCTTCCCCAAATAAACGTCTCTTTATGAATGAAAAATGGGCAACTGTACCACACAAAAAATGTACCCTATCTTCCTCACCACCATCCTGCTCATTCCTTAGTTGCTCACATTCTGCTCTACCCTTTACTTGCTATCCTCTTTCATCTGTTTCTTATACTTCTATATCCAACCTTTAATCTGGTAAAAAATAAACAAACACACATCAAATATGACCATGTAGGGCTTCCAAATCACTTATGTTTGTGATTGTACTGAGGGCGATGAGTCACAAAGAGCAGCTTCGATGCCCATGTACAACCAGTGAAGACTGGCACTGGTCATTGTGTAGCAATGATTAATTACAACCACTGTCATCAACTATGTATATTGACCACAGCTGCCATTGGGTGCACAAATGAGCTGAGCGTTATGTGGAAGTCTGCATATACAAGATAGAATAAAGCGGAATCTTTTAGTGTGATTGCTTCCAGTGCTCTGCCTGTAAATTAAATGCTTTCTAGACTGCAAGTGGAAAGGGTTCAGGTCTCATCTGGATTGAATATTTTTTTGTGTTTCATGCTTCCATTCTGCTAATGTGTACCAACCACCTGCTATGTGCTTCACTGACACTTTTAGTGTGACTGCTTCCATGGTGCAGTCAGTAAATGAAATGCTTAGTAAAATCTAAGTAAAAAAGGTTGAGAGTTCAATTCCCCTAAGGGTTGTAGGTATGTTTTTTTCATTTCATTTGCATTATAGTGCAGGTACAGTAATCAGACTCAGCTGATGTCATAACTGCTTTAGGGTGATATATTTTGTAACTTTTCTATACTCCATCGATCATTTTTTTACCTTTTTCAAACTTCAGTTACACAATATTGATGTGTGTGTGTGTGTGTGTGTGTGTGTGTGTGTGTGTGTGTGTGTGTGTGTGTGTGTGTGTGTGTGTGTCTGTGTTCGTGCATGTGTGTATGTGTGTTTCATACTACCTTCACCATTGTCTTCCACATTCATCATTATGTAGCCACCTCCGTTTGTAGTCTTGTTTATGTTATATGTCAGTTTGTGAGACCCTACTGCCTACTCTATTCTCCTAACTTAATCTTAATTCCCTTACCACTTTCCACAAGTATCTTTGGGTTAAAAACATGTATTGGCATACAAACCTTATGAACAGCTGTGTTCATGGGTTTACGTCAAGTATCCTTGCTGCTGGTGCTTGATGGATGAGTACTACTGCTGTTTGCATGTCCATGTGGCCACAACTTGGTCCAAGAAATTTCTTTCAGAAGGTCACTGCTGTGGTCATGTTGAGGAGCTACTCATCATGCCCACTTGCCTGCCCACACACACCTTTAATGAGCCTTGACACTTGTTTCTCACACACACACACACACACACACACACACACACACACACACACACACACACACACACACACACACACACCAAGCAGAGACAGGTTGGTCATGACTGAGGATGCAACATTTTTGAATCCTTTAGATTATATCCAAAAAACATATACTGCATTCCAATTTACATAATAAGACAAAAGACGGATAAGAGCACATTATGCCATCAGCAGTTTATTGAAACTAGTGAACATATATGAAACACATGGAAGTGCAACAGAGCTGTGATGACAGTACACAAGAGAAGAAAAGCATCACCTTAGCAAATCATAGCTGAAAAACCTTACAAGTTTAGAAGGATCCATTTAGTCCTAGCCAAAAACAGTAAGCCTAAATTAGCTTGTTCATATGTTAAAGATAAAAGATATAGAGGGCTATTTAACAAAAAGTTTAGACCGTTAAAAGATTATTTTCTCAGTTTAAAAAAATCTCAGAATGCAAATGATCAAAATGTGGATTTTTGGGAAAGATCTTGGAGTATAAAATGCATGACTGGACGGGAGCCATTTTAAAGAAAATATGGTCATATTGATTCCCAAGTAGATGAAAGTCATAACTCTCAACCTCTAAGTACAAGAAATCTGGGCAAAGCCAAAAATAATGAGGTTAACAAAGGCCCAAAATAGGGACAAATTTTAAATATTGCTCTTATATAAACTTAGAAAGCTACTAGACAAAAAGGTTTTGGGTTAACATGCATTTTTCTGAAGGATATGAAGTCTGAAACTCAAATATTTGTCATTATTTAATGAATTAAATCCTTACCGACTTTCCAGAGCAGACAGTTTTTATGAGGAACAAACCAAAAATATGAGGCAAAAATCCTGGACAGATGAGTGGTATAATAACTTCAAAAAACATGTAAATAATAAATTTTGGTGACAGACTGCTAAACTAATATATGTGTCTAACATTCCTGACCCAGCTTTGAGTCTCCAACCGAGGCAAGATACAAAAGTGCACACTTTAATGATATAACTCTTCCTAACGAATTTTCCAAATTAAACAAGGTGTCATGCTGACTCTCACTGAAGGGCAGCAACTTGGAAGGTTTAAAACTGAAAATTTAAGGAACATCATTCTATACTCATTAATGTTAAGCTACGGCCTAGACAGTCTAGGTGAGATGTTACCACCACATGTGCAGGTGCAGATGTTACTTAATGAGTTTGTTAAGCATATATATATATTAACAAACCATACAGCATGAGAACCCCAGCTTACACAACAGTATGTATACTTGCCATGTAGTGGAATTGCTGTCACTTAGGATATCTCAGAAAAAAATGTGTCCTCAGTATAAAAAGACCATTGCAAAGATTAGACAAAGGAAAAGAGTTAATAATGATGAATCTTGTTTGGCCTACCAGCCGATACAATTCAGAAATAAGAAGTGAGAACATAAATAAGGAACAACTACTTTGCTGTGACTGTGTTTATGAATTGAATCATAGGGGGTACTTCTATCATCCATCTATGATTTAAGAAAAACTTGTCAGTTGACCTGTTACCAGGTGGACAAAGGACCCCATATATCCATTCCATACAAACTACTGCTAGCATCACCCCACCACATACAAAAACACAATCATGAAAACAAATAAGAAAAAAATGGGCCTGCTCTACTGAACCAAAATCTATCTTACTGAATCCAACAGAAAACATATTGCAACGGTTTTACTTCTTCCCAGCTACAGGTATGCCACCTCCGGTTTCACCAACCTTCTAACCTTTCAACGATCTACACTATCACAAACCTATAATGCAAACAAGAGCAGAGAAGGCAACATGTTTATGAATGACACAACAGGCACATAACTGTTGTGAGGCTATAGTATTCACGTTATAGTCAGCACAGTATCAACTAAGTGGTGCTACCTATGTGTTGTAACCAGCACATTATGGCACTGTGATGCTCTTAATTTATAATGTGTATATTAGCCATAGTGAAGACAGACCTGTGTAAGGGATGACATTTAGGTTCATAGGTTCATAGGTTCATACTAGGCTATCTGCCCAAGGGCATTTATAAGCCTAGCCCATAGTTTTTACTACGCCACCCCTTAGTTTGGGAGAAACTATGCCCATTATTTTGTGGCCTTGGTGTGTCTTCTTTTTACTTTACTTATAGTGATCAGCTTGTCTTTTTACTTTTTTGGATTTTTTGTTGTCTTTTTTCTTTTTTCCTTTGGTTGTACCAGTTTTTTTTGGCTGGGTCCACCAGACTGGCTGCGCTGTTTTGTAGCAAAGAGTCTTTGTTTTGCTTGGGATTGATTGGATCAGCCTGCCTGCAGGTGCTGGTAGTAGGCATTTGATTCAAATGTTTGGTTAGTTTTATGGTTTGGCCATAGTCTTTGGGGGTAAAGGAGACTAGTCTTAGAAGTTAGAAGTCGGCTTTCAGTTTCTCTGGTGTGTGTTTTTTTTTTCATTGGGTGTGGCGGGAGGGTTTTGTAGTGAGGTGGTTGTGATCAGATCTCACCAGTGGATATATACTTCAGCGTTGAACATTTGAAATTCCCATGTTTGATGATGAGATCAAGTATGTTTATATTTTTCTCCTCTTGTGGGAGTTGTTCCTAGGCATTCCATGTTTTTGAATTCCAGGAACTTTGGGGCTTTTGTGTTTGGGCTTGTAGTAGTGTCCCAGTCTATATTCTAGTATTTGAAGTCTAGTTAGTGATGGGGTGTATTTTTACCATCATGGCATTTATCCTTCAGGAAGGCCATGAATGAGGTTGAGGGTTTTGAGTTTGCGAGGTGGTATGATACAAATTGCATTGTGCAGCAATCACCTGCTGCCTGTTCCAGATGGCTCAGAGCATCATGCGATGCCGATGCCACCAAGGTGTGTGTGGGTGTGATGGATGAATATCCTCCCCTTTCTTAGTCTCTTAGTATTTTTGGGGTTTTGGGGCGCAGCATGATATGAGGTAAAACCTGATAGTGGTGCTGTGCTCTCAGGAGCCTTGAACCAGTTGTCAGCACACACACACATCGTTCTCCATACTACTGAGAAGGGCCTCCGTGCAGTGCATCTTTTGGTTGAACTCTGGCTGAGCAGAGCATTACCCTTAGTTTTTTTCTTTTGTTTTGTTCTAGGGTGGTAGGTTTAGAGACTAAATAATAGAATAGTATACTACAGGGAAGAAGGTTTTAAGGGAAAAAAGAAAGAGTGGACTTTACTTACTTTAAATAGTTAGTAATAATTTAATTCTGATTGCCTGGTGTGCTCTAGTTAGTAGCTAGCAGCTCATTCTTCGCTAAAAGCTAACCTAAATGTCTTTATAGCAGGGGGCTGCTCTGTGTCACATGCCATTGAGTACGGGACTACTGACTGCATATTAAACATAATTAGGATAGGATTGAGTAACTGACAGCATGCCTTCCCATTTGATATGCAGTTCTGTGGCAACAGGCTGCACATCTGTGATACAGGCAATGGGGGAAAGTAGGTTATTGTGTTCATCTAGTCCACTAACAATGCACTACAAATCCACTTGCACAGTAGGCAGTATCAAGACTGAAACAAGTAAGTGATGGTGGCACACCCTATTTCACATGAAGTATTATGCAGAAACATGGTGCACAAATTAGGCACAGCCATGATACTGATAAGTAAGTGATGGAGCTGTCCATGTTATATGCAGTGCATTATCGGAACATGAAGCATACATTAGTTACAGTCGAGATAGGGACAAATAATGAATGGTCCATTACATGATGTACTAAATGAGCATGCTGGTCACATCTTGCTAAGACAGTGACAGGTAGGTGATAGCACTCCTGAATCACATGCAATGCACTATAGGACCTACATGTTAGGCACAGCTAAATCAGAGATAAGTTAGTAATGCCCCCCCTTAAACTAATGCATTATCATGTGCACATGGGCAACGTCAACAAGTAAAGTATCAGAATGAGTGCTCATACAACAATGCAGTCCTGCAATGAGTGTACTCACTATGGAACCTATGGAGACAGTGTTCAAATGCCCTCTATGCCTGGTGAGTTTTAGAAACTGTCTTTGGCTTGATTAAAGTTTAAACAGTGATTATCTCATTACATACACTATGCCCCACATGTCCCCCAATAAATGGGCATAATGGACACATACTGGCAGAATACACAGAAGAGATAGTGTCCCCTGCCTCAAAGAGAAGTTAAAGTATTTATGGATATCTTCAGGAAACGATGAGACATTTATGCTGACAGTGGTCCCTGTTATGTGGATAGCAGTACTGGCTGTGAGGAAGAATCCTGTGGCTGGCCAGATGTCTGCTGTAGACTGCCTTTCATCTAGGAGGTTTTCAGCAGATAGATGCCTGAAGGGGTATACACTGTGCCCCACAGAGTGGCACATCTGTTCTTTTCTCATACTGAGACACTATGGCATAGTATCAAAGTAATCATAGTACAGTACTATGCTATTGATCCAAGGGGCATTTTTAAGCCTAGCAATGCTTCCTAACAAAATTTGACAAGTATTGGTTCTCAAGGGATTTGTGGGGTACATGTACTTTGTATGGGTGGTCCAAGCATTTACAATCATCCTCTCTCTAATGCATACATAGGTGCCAGACCATGGTTATACTTACAATTTCCCATCCACTAATCTAAGTTTTTCTTGAATAAGTACAGATATGAACTCTGTTTCACATGGATGGAAAACCTGCTCAAGAGAAGCTGGAACCTCTGAGACATATACCTATCCCTCCAGCATGTCCTATTTATGTTCCAGACAATGTTTAGGTCCCTGGATCAAGTGTTCCTGATACTATTTGTTTTGTAGATGTACAACACATCCATTGGGGCTGGATCAGAGGATGTTTTGTAGGTAAAGCATAGTTCACTTCTTAGCAGACTGTAGAAATCTAAATATCAGGGAAAGACTTTGAGGCAGTCTGCAACAGACCTGTTTTCCATGTCATGTATTCTTTTTATGAGGAGCCTCTGATGATGCTGTAGTTGTTGCACATGCCTGGCTAGTTATATGTTGAAGGGGGTGTTGTGTTCAGTGATTGCTCTTATGAGAGCAGAGTTCAGTGGAATAGTAATGTTTTTGGATTAAGATGCCATACCTCTGATTATAAGTTGCGCAACATAGAATGATTTCGTTACTACAGCAGGCACTTGATAGTCAAATGCCAAATTACTGTCTAAATTTGTTCTCAAATCCCTGACCACAGAGTCTACTCTTATGGGTGTATTGTCAATGTACTAGTTTGCTGGAGTGGCCATCTTTCCAAAAGATACTATCAGGGCTGGCCTTAGCCGAAATGGCACCCTAGGCGAAATAGTGCTCTGGCACCCCTTAAGCCCCACCCACACCACAGTCATGAAACACCCCTATTTGAGCCACACCCACAGGGTCACTCCCCAAGAAAGCCAATCCAGTCATTTCCTTAAATTATTTAAATGCATAGGAAGAATAACTACATTACAAGGTATATTTAACTACAACTACTTCTGCGTAGTATTTTCTACTTTAAATACCAGATCACGTCAAATAGGGCCCTAGGCAGGGTAATAGACTGCCCCCCAGAGCAGCCGCTCCTGCTGCAATCCCCTCCCCCCAGCAGACCCATTCCAGTTTTCCATTATTTGGTTATTTCTCACCAGTTACCCTGCATACTGTTCTCTTATTTGCTTCTACAGTTATTACAGATATTGAAATAAAATAGCACAAACAAGTAGCCATTTGCTAAAGAATACAGTCTTGCAGTGAAAACAGACTTGGCATAAGCAGTAAACTTCTCTGCCCTTGAAACTCACATTCATTGAAATGGAAAAATTCATATTCATTGAAATGGCATGAAAACCCACACTCATAGAAAATGCATCTGGCCAGTGAAGAATTAAGTTTACCTTTGGGCTGTTTTCAAAACAGAGTCCTTGCACACAATTTTTAGTGTCATACATTCGTGTATTTGCACTTTGATTCACCTTCCTGATTACACTGAATTATATTCCTTGTATAATACAGCACCACTTGTTAGAAAGTGTTTTACATTTGTAGTTTTAAACATTCTTTTAATAAGCAATGAAACAAAATGTATGAACCAATAACTACCCATTTCAGAAATTTTCAACCATAAAAGTCCACTCAAGACTTCTGTCATTATAATCCACCAATATTACTCCATACTCACAATCTCTGCAGATGTAAAATCATCTGAATTCCACATTAAAGAAATCCGTACCTAATGAAGAGGTTGCTACCAGCAAAACAACTTCACATATCAATGTTTTAGCTACAAATTCAGTGCCTGCTTTCCTTGAAGAATTAATTGCCTATACTGCATTAAAAAAATTGGTAAGTTGGTAATATTGCAATAGGAAATGACCAATAAGTTCATAGTCACTAGGCATCTCATACAAAGGACATACTCAGGAGTGTAAAACCTCTATCCCCCTTATAATGCACCAAATAATCAACAATCATATGGGCAATGCAATATCAGCACGCCATCTACATGGTGTGGGAATAGAATCTACGACCTTCTGCACCAAAGGAAATTATACTACTAACACTGCTTTCAGATTTTACAACATAGTGTGCCATTTGATAAACAAAAAACAGCTAGTTGCACATAGAAACATTTGCACTTGTTAGAGTATGTTTTAAATTTGTAGTTTTGAACATTTTTCCAGTAAGCAATGAAACAAAATGTATGAACCAATAATGACAAAACTACCCACTGGAGTAGAGCCCACAGCCTTCTGCATCAAAAGCAATTACGCTACCTATTGTGCTATTAACAGTGCAAGCAGACTTGGCATAAGCAGCACTAAACTTTTGTTCCCAAGCAGCTCTCAGCTTCTTGTAAAATCTACTTGACACTCAGCTGCATCTCTGAACTTTGCAGCACAAGAAATCTGGAAAAATCCAAAATTTGGGGGGGGGGGGGCAAAAGACCAAATAACAGGGCCACATTTTAAACATTGCTTGTATAATTTTGGAAAGTTGTTAGAATAAAATGCTGTGTTATCACCATACATTTGACTGTCAAGTATTGAACCCAGGACCCTGTGCAAAACAGTCAGAGTAACATACCACTATGCCAAATCATCTGTTTTATGAAAGAAAGGAAGACTGAAACTTAAATGGCTACCATTTAGTGAATTCAGTTCTCATCATAGCTGTCAACATCTTAGCACAAAACACCTGAACAAAGCCAATAATGGGGGAGTACAGCCCCCAAACATATTCAGTGAGTTCAGTTATTACCATAGCTCTCAACCTTGGCACAAAAAACCTGGACAAAGCCAATAATGTGGGAATACAGTCCAAAAACAAAGAGTGACAAATATCCATCGAGGACACCAGAGCAAACCCATGCAAATACAGGGAGGACACGCAGATTCCAAAAAGAAGGCACCCCAGCCAAGAATAAAACCAGACAACCTGTAGCTGTCAGGCAACAATGCTACCACTGCACTACTGGCTGTGTTAAACAAAAATACAGAAACCACAGATTTTATGAGGAACAGATTGAACAGAACAAATATGATGCAAATATCTGCAAATGTTTTACAAATGGTGGTGGGTAGGGAATTCAGGCTCTTGCCACTTGGGCCCAAGGTACAGGGTTCAAGCCTTATTCTCTACCCACCACCATGTAGCAACTGGGGCATTTCACACACACACACACACACACACACACACACACACACACACACACACACACACACACACACACACACTACCTTCTGCAGATCTGATCCTCCATGGCAGCTAAGTCTTCCATAGTGGCCTGAATCTGTCCTCTGCAGCAGCCCGATCACCTGTCTGTCCTCCATAGAAGTCTGCCCAGGCTGTTCTGGGTTTCCCCATGAGACATGAGTAGGCTGGAGCCTCCAGCCTGGGGGTGATGCAGTCCAGTGTTCTTCTGGTCTGTGCGGTTGTCACCACACAGACTTCTGGGCTGGCAGGGTGGAGTTCCCTTCCTTCCCTATCTGGACTAGCCTAACAAAGCAGTCTGGAGTTCAGGAACTAAGCACGCATGCATGTGTGGAGTTCTGGACTGCCTAACACAGCAGTCAGGAACTAAGCATGCATTTTTTATTCTAACTTTTCTACAGTGGGGGGGACTCACAATTTATTTTTTTCTTTTTACAGGTTGGGGGGGGATGCAGTTCTGCAGTCCTATAGCACGAGCCACCCCTGCTTGAGAGTAATTTTTTTTTGTATTAGATGAAAGTTCAAGTCTGGAGTAACAAAAGCAGTGCTAACAATTTATGTTTAGTTTTGTATGTAGTTCTTTGGCTGATATCCTATTTCACAAGACCCTGTTCAATGTGGACCAGCTGTTTGACTGGATCTTTTGAACTTTACAAATTGTACATTTCTGTGAAGATGTGAAATTTTGTGGCTCATTTAAATAAGCAGAGGGTTTATCCCTCTGCATTGTGCAGTGTAGTGGCAAAGCCACTCCCATAAACTAATGGAAGTTCAAAAGCTTCATTCATTCTGCTGACTGAGATCACCTGGACTTCAGTGAAATGGCCATGGACTGACCATACTGCCATCAGCTAGCCTGTACACTTAGTGAGGCATTTGAAGTTATTTACAAATCTTTCGCAGATAACTGAACTTATAGGATATCTCTTATCTGTTGCTCCATGGGAAGACTCCACCTCTTCAGTGTATATTTGGAGCCATTTAAAATGTAAATAAGAAACTAAACTTACAGACATTACAGCACAGTGTCTGTCTGTTTGTTCTGAATCCATGACTTTAGAAACTGCACCAAAGTAGTAACCAGGAAGAAAGATGTTTTTGTAAACTTTGCTTATACTTGACTTTAAGAAATCCAAAACCAACAGGGTGGATACTGCAGAACCAGTACTTACTAGGCTCTATCATTAGGTTTAATGAAAGTGCATAACTTCTTTTTATTATTTCAAGCATAACCAGTTATGCTAATTTCATAATTTTGATCAGCAATTTTAATGATTTTTTGGCTCCAATCAAACTCTCTATAGATTAGAAAAGAATATATGACATTAATTCTGCATGTGCCCAGTGCAAGCATTTGTTGTTTTATGAAGCTGATCAGGTGATGTCAGATCCTAGTAATATGAAAGTCACAAACCACCGACTGATTAACAAGGATTTTAGTGAAATGTTTACATTTTTTAAGTCACATTTGCCTTTTGAAATACATTAATTGTAAATTATTTAATAGAATCTAATCGGTCATGGACATGCAAGCTTTTGTCTTCTGATCCCACCTATGTTTTTAGTTTTTGGTCCGTTTAGGGTTAAACATCAAAGAAGATACAAAACATCAATTTGCATTTAATGATCAATTAACTCACATTATTTAAATACACTGGTGTAACTTGTTCAGTGTTTTGACTTGATAAAGCCTGGAATACACTGTCTCACTGGTCTGTTTGGATTCCTTTTTGAAAAATAAACTGTTTCTGGTGGATTATTGCTTCAGTCGGTGGTTCGTGACTTTCATATTACTGGGTTTTGTTTGTTTCTAAGTTTTGGTTGATGTCAGATCCTACCAGTAAATGGTTTTGTTATACTGCCTTTGGTTTTGTTTATGACTTCAGTTCATGGTGGCCACGATGGTGCAGCAGTTAGTCTTGTCACCTCACAGCAAGAGGTTCTCCAGTTCAATCCTTGGCTGGGGTGCCTTCTGTGCGGAGTCTGCATGTCCTCCCTGTGGTTGCGTGGGTTTCCTCCGGGTGCTCCGGTTTCCTCCCACATCCCAAAGACATGCTGTAAGTGGACTGCACACTCTAAATTGGCCTTGGTGTGTGTGTGTGTGCCTCCTGTGGAAGGTTGGGTGCTGGGCTGGCAACTCGACACCATAAAACTCCACTGCCAATCATGAGCGGACAGGTGATCCGCTGTGGCGACCCCTAACCGGGAAAAGCCAAAAGAAGAAGAAGATGACTTCAGTTCATACAGGATGTTGCTCAGTGAATGAATATCTTGGACTGGATAATCCATTCTGTCTTGCTGATTACCTAGTCTCTTCTTGTGCCTTCTAATTTTATGCTAGACACTTTATTAAAAACTATGTGATGCATATGCATATTTACCTATAGTGAATGCATTTGAAATATACGTATTCTTACATATTGTTAATAATGATCTTTATTGTTATAACTTCCTTTTTGTACATATTTTGTAATCCATCTTTTCATTCTTGTGCTGTTCCTGTTTTCACAGTCCATACAAGGAAATCAGTATGTGTCCTAGTACAGTAGCTTCCAAGCTGCAGAGTTTGCAACAGTAGAAACATTTATGAAGTACATTTTTTAAAATAACAAATATATATGCATTGCACTTTACAAATTTCTCTTGGATATTACCCATTTACTAGACAAGTACAATGCAATGCAACTTATTTTACTTTTTTCTGTTGAAGTATTTCCACGTGTGGAATTAGTTCGATGCATTTCCTTTTGAAAGTCTGATAACGTTTTCACAGTTTTTATTAAGTTTCTAACTCATGTCTCGCTTATTTACTAAATGTGTTTTTAGGAGAGACACCCAGGAAACAAAGCTTGAGGTTAAAGTCACATTTCAAGCATACACACTCAGATTTTTGTTTAGAAAGATCCTCTTGAGTTTTTGGTTGCAGGGTGGGTAGAACGCTATTGCCACTTTCACCTGGCATTCCATTGCCGTGACAGCTAGCCTTTCCCTTTTGACTTCTTGGATCCAACTGTGGCATTATTTTCTGTCTTAACATCCTTTATACACTACTCATAAGCTCTGCAGTATCCTTTTTCCATCTTTTGTAATGTTTGGCCCATAAAACAGTTCTGTAAACACCCTATGTTTATGCCTTATGCTCGTATGGCATAGTGCCTGATGACAGCTTTGAGACTACCAGCTGCTACATTACTTCTCCCTCTAGCCTCTTTTTAGAACTCTGCTTTCTATATATAAAGCACTCCCAGTATAAATACTGTATCTGCCCTGCAGGATTAGAAGCCCCATTGGTTATCTCCCTCACACTATAAACTTGGGTCTGAGAGATGGGTCTGCCTCATATCGACTTTGCAATCTTCCCCAACCTTTAATGGAAGTTCCGTTCTTTCTGATAGTTGAGTCTCAGATTCAGGTTGACCTCAAGATATTTCTTCCCCTGAAAAAAAAGCCCTCTTCCTAGAGGAAGCCACAAACTTTAGAATGTCTTTACATCCACGTTGGTGTGTGTGGCTGTGACACATGTATGTTCCTATTAAAAGGAGTAGACTGTGCTACCATGGAGTGAAGATTTTTTTTTGGTAATTCTTGAAAGCCTCCTGGCCATCCTGCAGCTGTAAAAGTGGGAGGGCGCTCGCTTCCCCCTCCTTGCCCTATGATTCCGGTGCCCTATGGTTTATTTATTTTAATTAATTTACTTTTCTTATTAAGAAAAGTCATTTAATTAAAATAAATAAATAAACACAAATTGCACCCTTTACGATGCTGGCCTCTATGGTGCCCTAGGTTTGCAATCATCTATAAACTTGGTCAGCCTGAGGCTTTGACTTTAGTGTCGACCTTACAGAAGTAGATGCAAAACAAGAACAGCCCCAGCATTGAGCCATGATGCACCCCATTAGTACCATAGTACCCAGTCTTTTTGTGGAGGAAGACTCCCCTATTTTTACATCTTGGGTCCTGTCTGTAATCCAGCAGCTATTCAGTGTGTAATTTAGGGATTTATACCTAGTTTAGTGAACTTTTCTGCATTGCATGAGTGAGGTATTGTGTCAAATGCCGTGGCTAGGTAGGGATAGGTGGTATGCACTATTTTTCCTTCAACCATTGCTTTGGATCCAATGTTTGTAGGTTACTTCTGCCATTATTTAGGATATCCATGATTATTCTCTGTAGAGCTTTGCATATCGGACCTATGTGTCACTCATTCCCTGGGTACATAGATGGCACACCCTTGTGCAGTGGGATAACTGTTGCTGTCCACCATTCATTTGGCATGAAGCCTGATTGGAGACTTTGGTTAAACAGTGTTTTTGTGGTCTCAACTGTTCATTTTTAATGCTATTAAGGGGTCATTCTAGGATATTATTTGGACCCATTGATGCAGTCTTCCTTGGAGAGCATGTTGATCTCTTGTTCTCTAGTGATAGTTCGGGGACTTATAGATGTAAGTATTTCCTGAATGTATTCTGGCAGGGGTGGGGGAGGGCTACAATTTAAGCTAAATTTATCATCCAGTAGGTTTTTATATCTCCTAGATCTGTACAGGTGGCATCATTTACAATTAATTTGGTGTATTGCTGTGAAATTGCTTTTGAGGTTATGGAAATAGTTGAAGAAAGCTTTGTGATTGCCCTTACTCTGGGAGGCTACTTTTACATCAAATTTGGGTTTGGTGGATTTTATTAGCTCTTTGAGTTACTTGCTTAGGTTGGTGAAGGATTTTTTACCTTGTTGGCCATTGCACCTCCTAATTTTTGTTATGAATTTCTTCTTTTAGTTATACAGCCTATTGATGAAGGGATTCCACTAGGCTGGTTTGTTTTTTGAGTCAACCCTCTGCTTGATCTGGGTAGGCAAAGCTGTCTCTCTGCAGCTGTTGATATGATTATACAGGGTTTCTGTGAATGATTCCCCATAGGCAACAGTGTTGTTAAGGATTGTGGGGACCTGAAATTTTGACATGGTGCCACTTGGTAGTAAGAAGTTTGCCCTAGAATAATTCCTATAAGTCCCAGGGTTAGCCGGTGTCTTCCATACCTCTGCCATGGTGCTTCATTAGTCATTATTTTAATACCAACTGGTTCTCATGTCTGGAAAATATGGGAGACTATAATCTGTACCTCCCACTAGCTGTTGCAGCTGTCTGTCATGTTGTATGTTGAGTACACTGACGTGGCTATGTAGTATTGGTCCAAGAATTAGGACCAGTGTGCATATTGACTTTGTATAACTAAGGGAAGCCAGCATTTTTGACCATAGTACTGATTACACCAGACCTGAATTATTTGTAAGGAAAAGGTATGGGACACATGATAAATGTATTAACTGAGATCATGACACATAATGGACCCTCGGAACCACTGGTACATCTCTGTACTGCAGCTCACAACCTCTGACAAAGATGCATGTTTGTGGATGCTGTATTTCATGAAATCGAAAAAACAACCAGTGTCCTGAACCAAGAACAACATAAAAGTTTATTTAATGAGTTCCACAGTTGACAAGTACCTCACACAGAGTTCTGTAAAATCCAAGATATGTAAAATAAAATCCAAGAAGGTAGACGAAGGCCTAAATTTCCAAACTACTCTAATGCAATAGCAGTACACTTTCACCTTAACAGGCCTCCTCAGTCATGTAATACTAAATTAGGAAACTAGAATGCATTAAATAAGTAAAATCAGTCACATGCTGTAATAAGTCCCATGATATAAAAAGTCACATGATATTAAAAAGTTATGATAAAAAATATCACATATTTGCTTAGTATCTAAGCACTAAAGAATGTAATTCTGAAGGAATGGTTACATAAAAATGGATGCATACATTGTATTGAGTTTGCAGTGGCAAGATATAGTGATAAAGTTATATTATAAACATTAAAAACATGAAAAATGCATATAATTAGTAAA
Organism: Protopterus annectens; assembly: GCF_019279795.1. Taxonomy (NCBI): domain Eukaryota; kingdom Metazoa; phylum Chordata; order Ceratodontiformes; family Protopteridae; genus Protopterus; species Protopterus annectens. The sequence goes on from NC_056734.1 coordinate 153,977,507, forward strand.
GTCAATGTATCTGGTTAAGAAGATGCTTTAGATAGGGCTTAATAGGAACTATGTCATTAATTCCAGGAGGGATATGTGATTTAAATCTGAGGAACTATCTAAGTTCTTCTTTTTCACATAGGAGTGTAATATTCCCTTTCCTTTACGGATTGTAAAATAATTTTTAAAATAAGAAATTTAAAGGAATGAATTTTATCTGAAGAAGCATTGTGGAAGCAGCGTGAAAGTGCTTATACTTCATTAAACTCAAGTTATCTTTTAACTGCCGTGTTTACCACCTCCTTGGTTTTGCCTTTTGATTACGTTTTGCACTAGGAGTTGGTTTCATCCATTGATGTGGTGAGACATTTTGTGACTATATAGTGAATTAGTTGAAATTTGCCTCGATCTCTGACAGATGTTGACTTAGTCTTTCCTTAAGCTTCCTATTAGTTTTTCTTATATAGTAACCTGGCCATTTACTGCAAGTTGCTAAATAAATTAGGTTCTTGGAACTGCAATTGACATATGTTAAGATAGTAAAGGGTTTATGCATCACTGGATGTAAAATGGTATTTTCTATATTTATAGAACTACAGTGGATCAGTTATTGCAAGTAAATGTTCCATTTCTAGAACTTTGAAAATTAGTAATTGGTTATTCTTTATAACAAAGCATATTTTTTAGATAAGTTGATCTTTTATAACTGAAAGATGGTTGCTCAGTGACTGTTGTGTGTAGTTCTGGTATTCCCAATAAAATTAGCTAGTATCCAAATATAATATTTTTTATTTTAGGAGTGTTACTGTTATAGGTCATAGTGAACCTACATTTGTGACAGCAGAACATGCAACCGATAACATGGAGCCAACTGAAAACCTGAGACCAAGAACACACAGTATTTAATATTTCTACACATATTTTAACCAACGATGAATACTCGTTGTTAGCTAAGGGTCTTAACTTTGTACCAGCTAAGACTCTAGTAGTGTCATGAAATTACATGTCAATCACACTTTCTGATGCACGTATGCTTGTTGGACACTATTTTATTATAAGCTTGGTAATAACATTACTGAAGATGGATTTAGCACATATGTGAGCAACACTATTTCATAAGTGGATTGATTGGGAATAACACTCTAACCAGTGACAATGTAGAAAGAAGACAAAGATATTGCACATTGCAAATGCCATATAAACATACATGTTACCCATCACTGAAGAATGCTCATGCTATATACAAATCTTAGCTGGTAGGAAAAGAGCATTTACTTTATAGAGAAATGGAATGCAGTGCTCCCAAATTTTCTGTGCACATTTCATGGACAGAGGTAAGTCTGAGGTGCACAGTGCAACTGTAGGCTGGCAGAGTGGACATGGCAGGCTGAACACAATGTCTTTGATAGGTCATCAGCATGAAAGGCCTGTTGAAATTCAGTGTTCAAGGTGGAAGCCTGCAGAATTAAGAACATGGCAGAGCTGGTGCATCAGAAATTGTTACCTTGACCCCTGATTTGCAGCTGCTGATCATGCTGGAACTGGAGGCATCCATTTCTGACGTAAAGAGTGGGATTTGTATAGGTGAGCCTGGAAGTAGGGTCGCTGTACTACACTCATGCTGGTGGCTTCTCTGCATCTACCTTCACAGGTGCAACACTAGTAGTGTCCACACACAGCATGTGTACTGCAGATAGACAGAATGATACTAAAGCAATGTCAGCACATGTACCACCTATAAACATGGTGTCAGCAGGCTGGTGATATTTCTACAGCACAACTAATGGACGCATTATTCGTGTGTACATGTGACATTGTTTTACAGATAAGGTACTCATCATCTACAGTGGCAACATTAGACACCATGTCAACACAGCAAGGGAAGGTAGCAGCTCATAAGCGTCTAAATTCCTCCTGGCTCTGTTCTTGTTCACACCCTTACTTTGTCTCCCTCTCAGGTCTCTAGAATGTCACCGACCCCAAACTCTCCAGCTGTTGCATCGTATCCTAAAGATAATGCAAATCAGTCCTATCTATATTTATAACTAAACGCTGCTTTTCATCACTCCCTTGTAAATGAAATGCGTATATTGCTGTACATGTAAATGCAACCTGCTTATTATTGTATAATACTCCTACAAAAATCAAATTGTATTAACCTCTGTCTTAATTGCATTACCCACTGTAGGATTCTAAAACCCCATTTCTAGTGCTAAAAACTGAATTTTTTTTCCTCTGTAAATTTTTTGTAATTTTGTTAACTTTAATGGAGTTTTTCTCCCCTGGCCTCTGCTGAAAATGGGCCTGAGTGCCCAGTCAGACCATCTCAGTAAACAAAAGGCAATAAGTAGACAAATAAATGAATCTGCACATGTGACATGTATACATTCTTCATGGCTTATGATATTACCCTGTGTATAATGCTAGCAGAATCTGTGGTGAGTAAGGCAGATAACCTGTCATACAGTCTAGATGTGCACATGGCTACAGTAGCACTGATGATGTCACTCTGGAGTGACCTTTATAATGTCACAGTAACTCACCTCCAGAAAATGTTGGACAAGTATGTGAAATGGTAGCTGTGTAAGTGTAGGCTCAAAAACATGTTAAAGGCCACTATGTGGATGCACTGCAAATGGAACCTGAGTATTTATAACTGCCCCCAAGGAACTGCAACTACTGCTTTTGCAATTTCACTACTTACTTCTTGGATAACCTGCTCATACTTTCAATGGAAGCTTTAAAATCATTTTTGTTTTTGAATTAATGGCTCAACTAAAAAAAAAAAAAATTCCCAAGAAACAAAAGTTTAAAAGCTTGATGTGGTCAGAATTTAAAATACTTAGAATTTTAGTTTTAATGATAATAGTCTCACTTATTATAGACCACGTATTCAGTATTCACTTCACTGAAGAATGTGTTCTGTAAGACCTACTTAATCCTCAGGTTCAAAACTGCACTCTGATAACAGCATGAACTTCCACTGCACCCTGTCCTATTCCAATCTGAACTTCTCAGTCCAGACAAATAAGACAATGCAAAAATGTAATTAGCATACCAAACAGCTGCAATATTTGCATCAGGATATGTTTGCCAGAAATTTGAAACTGGTTGCTCTTAGCCTTGTAGGTCCCAGTATCCAAAACTCTCTATAATCTCTTTTACGTGGAGCCCTCAGGGCACCTCTCAAGAATATATAGCAGATTTGTTCACTTTTCTGAATGTGCCCTATATGAACAATGCATAATGAAGATCTCTCACAGGAACTGCAGTTTTGGGGCAGCTCTTTTTCTACTAATGGAACATCTTCTACTGATACCTAAAACTACAAATCCCATACTGCATTTAGAGCAATCCTTCAAGATGTTTTCCTGAAATAGAGAAGTGAATATTCTAGAGAAAGTTAAAGAGGTTATACAGCTGTCTTCATTGTCCACTCCACCCTTAACTTACATTAACAGTGTAGTCATTAACCTCTTAATATATTGCTTACTTCATATAATGGCATATGCCTGCAATCTTATCCTATAGTGTATGTACTAATTTACACATTACTTCCATTCCTACCTGGTATCCCCTCTCCTACTTTTCCTTGCCTGACAGCCTGTATATCCACATTAGCCTCAAGCCTGGTGTGCTGTTTTACCTCAGCACTGCTCAGAGATTGACAAAGAACCACGTCATTGCCCCCTCCTCACTATTCACCCTCCTCTGTCCTGCCATACTATCTAGTTCCCTTTATTAGCTCCCATCCTTGGACATTATTAGACAACATTTTAGAATACTACTTCACATCTAATATCAACCCAGATTATCTAATGCTTTTTCTTTTATATTTTCTGTTTATGTCATCACTCTTATGTGTTAAAAAAGTGATCACCATACGCCAGGGATACTATTAAGGCCTTAATGTTTGCAGGTGTTATATACTCGTGTGTGTGTGTGTGTGTGTGTGTGTGTGTGTGTGTGTGTGTGTGTGTGTGTGTGTGTGTTTGTGTAAATATATATATATATATATATATATATATATATATATATATATATATATTTTTTTTGTGAGGAGTGTTGTTTGAAAAATACCATCTTTTTATGTTAGAGACTGTGGTATAGTGGGGATTGGGGAATATGCCGTTTCCTGACTGTAGTGTGATCTCGGAATATACAATTAGCAGCGGGGGTGGGAGGTGCAGGGAGGCTTGCCCCTGCAAAAGTATTTGCTTTATTCATTTTTCAATTTTTTTGTGGATTGATTTATTTGATGATTTTGAGATCAATGATTTGTGCTGCCGCTCAGTCTTTATGCTTCCGTGTATGTATATAAAATATGTTAGGTAAATTCTCTTTCCTCTTACGATAGTTTACCATTGGATGTGAGAGTGTTCAATCTCGCCGTTTGTTCTTACACATGGGTGTCGGAGCCGATCCTCGGCTCCGAGTCGGCCGCTTAGCAAAGCTCTGCATCTAGGAGAAGCTCAAGACCAACCTACCTCCCACAATTCCCTCTGCCTCTACCTCAGATCTAGTTTGCCACTGCAACCGATCACATCGAATTTGAAGAGCTCTGACCAACTTGGGAAGATAAGCTAAATTCTTAACTTTTTTTCTTGTAAAATCTTCTGATCTTTTTGAGATTATATATTTAGTGTGTGTGTGTGGGTCTGGTCATCCTTTGGCTACTCTTTTATATATAATAGTATATATATATATATATATATATATATATATATATATAGTTTACCTTAGGGCCTACCCAACCTACTTACTGGACTAGGATTGATACTTGCAATTTTTATTGCTGTGTCTGTGGACTTGCATCTAACCATTTTGACAGTGTTATTTGATATTGTACAGTGTTTTTTCTTACAGATATGTCTGAAAAAGCTAAGTCGGGATTTAAAAGGTGTCAGTGTGGGCAAAAGATGTCTGTCACTGACAACCATAGCTCCTGTGTCTACTGTCTTGGCCCTCTCCATCTACAGGAAGACTGTTCTATCTGTCATTCTTTTAGTGGAAGGGTCATGACAGATAGACGCAGAAAGCTTATGGATAAAGGTCTTTTGAAGCCTGCCTTCCAAGAGGTGCTTGACAAGTCAGACCAGGCTTCTAAGTCCTCGAAGGAGTCGAAGACATCGGAGCCCATGTCATTGGCTCCGAGTTCTTCGTTTAAGGTTCATTCACCGGTTCCACAGACTTCGGGGCCGAGTGTCGAACTTCTTACTGTCACCGAGCCTTGAGTCTTGGAACCGGTGACGGAGCTTCCACCTCCTGCTCTATTGAGGTCGGCACCGTCCTCGGTTCCTTCGACCCGATCTTCCAGGCCCCTCTCCGACACCGACATAGATCGTGTGGTGCAGAAGTTAATGGAGAACACGGCCCTGTCCAAGCTCATTTCAGTCTCCTCCCAATTGGTGTCGAGACTCGAAGGCCTTCCTTTATCTCCATCTGATCCTCCTCCGAGGCCTACTCAGCTTTTGGAGCCGGGAGATGTTGATCTGATGATAGTGGAGCCCTTGGTGCCGGAACCGTCCCTTCCTCGGTCGGCACCATTGACCTCGACTCTGTCGGAACCGTTAGCAGACTCGTGGAGCCGACGATCTATCCTTGGCTCTGGGACCGAGAGTCGAACCGATGTTTCGGTGCCGACTCTCCCCCTCGGTGCCTCGGCACGGATCACTTCAGCTCCGTCCTCGGGGCCGATGCCCTTGGCCTCCACGTCGGAGATACTTCCGCGTTCTTCGGAACTGGGGGATTCCTCGGCTCGGGGTCTGGGGACCTTCGGCCTCATGAGGAAGGTATTGTCTTCTCAGACAACTACGTCAGCAGAAGCAACTTCTCCCTCCCGTAAAGGTCCGTTGTCTACTTCTGCACCCACGACTACACATAAGCATAGAACACCAGTGTCTCAGCCACTCCCAGAGGGAGCCCCTTCTTCCTCGGAGGCCTCATCAGATGCCCCTCTTGATGATGTTCCGAGGAAAAAATTGTGCAAGAGGAGGCACTTAGATTCTCCACAAGAATCTCTAACATCGGATACTGACTTAGATGAGTCAGAAGGGTCCCCAAAATCACCCCCAGAGGATGTCTCCTTTGCTGACATCCTGGAGATCCTGAAGCAGAGAGGTGATTGGCAGGCCCTACCCCCTTCTGAGGATGAGTCGGTTCTGCTGAAGGCATTTGGTGCTCGCCCTTCCTCCTCCTGGGTCACTCCGCCCTTCGACGAGTTAATGGAGTTAATTGCTCGAAGGGCGTGGGAGGCACCTGACACAGTGGAGCCAGTTCCCAGGAAACCTAACAAATATATAACTGCCCTTCAGGACAAGTCATACCTTACTAAGGGAGTTCCAGTGGACACTATGGTGGTGGCCGCAGCCACTAAAAAGGAGATGTCTGAATCTTCCTCGTCTGTCCATCCCCCTAACAGAGACTCTAGGACCATGGACAGATATGGGAAGCGCATTTTCAGTTTAGCGACTTTTTCCATGCGATCGCTGAACTACTTGACACACTTCACACGATTACAGAGGGATCTAGTCAAAGAGTTCGGAGATACCCTCCAGGGTAATACAGATGCTGCTGTCTCAGATAAGGTTACAGCACAGCTCAATACCCTTACGTCTATTGTGAACTCGTCCATGAGGCTCATCTCGTATGCGGCCGAAGGGTCGAGTAGGGCTGCAGCTTCAGCGATTGCTCTTCGTAGACAATCCTGGATGCGGCTGTGCTCCTTTGCGGAAGCCTTCAAGTCTTCCTTTACTAACGCCCCCTTTGATGGTGCCACTCTTTTTGGCCCCAAAGTAAAGGAAACCCTAACCCGGTGTGAGCAGGAGGGAAAGACTCTGTCTGCTGTCGGAGTCCATTTTTCCACCCCATCCAGACCATACCCCAAAGGGCAACGAGGTGGAAAGATGTGGTTTCGTAAACCCCAGGGTTCTTTCCCAGGCACACAGGGTGATGCCCCCCCCAGAGGCAGAGGAGGAGGCAGAAATGGAAGATGCCACCCTGGCAGCAGAGGGGGTCTGCAGAACCAAGGTGACAGGGATACCATCCCTGGGAAGCCTTTCCAGCACTCCTGAGAGGAGGCCCGACTGTCATGCTCTGGAGGCAGTCGGGGGTCGCTTGGCTTTTTACCCTGAGGGCCTGGCAAAACCTTACTTCATACAATTGGGTAAAAAACATTATTACCAGAGGTTACAAAATTCCCTTTGTATTTCCCCCATTACCACAAAAAAGATTCCCATATGTACCACCCCATCTGCGAAAACCTGCAGCTATAGAAATCTCAAAGCTGCTAGAAAAAAGAGTCATCCAGCCAGTCCCGGCGGACCAAAGAGGATCCGGAACTTACTCAAGGTTCTTTTTAGTTCCAAAAAAGACAGAGGACTGGAGGCCAATTCTGGACCTAAGCACTCTCAATACATTTGTGAAGAAAGAAAAGTTCCGGATGGTCACGCTTCAATCGATCCTTCCATTTTTACAGAAGGATGACTGGATGTGCTCAATAGATCTCAGGGATGCCTACTACCTCATCAAAATGGCCAGAGTGTCCAGAGATCACCTGTGCTTCCGGCTGGGAGCCAGCCACTTTCAGTTTTGGGCCCTGCCCTTTGGTCTAACCTCAGCCCCCAGGGTTTTCACCAAATGCATGGCAGTGGTAGCGTCTCACTTGAGACGCCTAGGATTCTGGGTGTTTCCATATCTGGACGACTGGCTCCTTACTGCCACCACCGAGCGTCAACTGATACAGGCCAGGGACTACACATTCAGCCTTTGTACTCAGCTAGGGATTTCAATAAATTTCGGAAAATCTGCGTTACAGCCCTCGCAGCATATTTCATTTATAGGGGCAGATCTGGATACCCGTTCTTCGCTACTAAAACTCCCCGCCACAAGAATAGCTTCCCTGCAAGAACACGTATCTCTCCTGCTATTGTCCAAAAAGTCCCCAGCCAATCTAGTCCTGAAAGTCTTAGGGCTCATGTCAGCTTCCCTCATTGCAGTTCCCATGGGGAGGCTACACATGAGAGTTCTTCAATGGCTGCTGTTCGCACAGTGGTCGTTCCAGCAGTTACCGCTGACATACGAGATTCACATAACGAATACCTGCAAAACACACCTGTCTTGGTGGTTACAGAACCACAACTTCTTCAGCGGCCGACCGTTTCTGTTACCCAAACCAACAACCACAGTGACCACGGACACTTCCCTGATAGGGTGGGGGGCATCTTTCAGGGACAGACAGTCCAAGGCGAATGGTCCAGCATAGAGTACAATCTGCACATAAATGTTCTAGAGATGAGGGCAGTGTTTCTAGCATTGCAACACTTCTCCTCCCTTCTATCTCTAGGGACTATTGCAGTACAGATGGACAATATGTCCGTAGTTTGGTACATAAACCAACAGGGAGGAACCAAGTCTTACCAGTTGTGCAGAGAGGCCATGAGAATTTGGCAATGGGCAGAGTCCACGGGTTGCTTTCTAATAGCAACGCACATCCTGGGGTTATCCAACGTCATAGCGGACAGGTTGAGCAGAGCCATCCTGTTACCTCACGAGTGGTCCCTCAATCAGAAAGTAGCGGAAAGGATTTTCCGCAAATGGGGCCAGCCTTGCTGCGATCTGCTTGCGTCTCCAATGAACACCAAATGCAGAAGCTACTTTGCCCTTTTACCCCCTCCAGGGGATGCCCCCAGGGACTCTCTGATTCACGATTGGCCCCCGGGTCTCCTATATGCGTTCCCTCCTATACCACTGATCCTGAAATTTCTTCAGAAAGCCAAAGACCAGGAGAGGACTATAATTCTCATTGCCCCATTCTGGCCTCAACAGATTTGGTTCCCCTTTCTTCAAGCCCATCAAATACAGGAGCCCTGGATTCTGGACCCAGTGCCAGATCTGCTGACTCATTCATCAGGAACTCCTCACCCGTCGCTTCTATCCCTCAAGTTAGCAGCCTGGCTGCTCCGCTTCCCTACTTAGCCAGGTCTGATCTTCTTTCTCTGGCGGTTCAGAACATTCTGGTCGCCTCTCATAAGGCTTCCACTACTAAGATCTATTCTAGTAAGTGGAAATGTTTCATCTACTGGGCGACTACACAGCATTTGGATCCTTTAGTAGCCCCCCTAAACAAGATTTTGGAATTCCTGTCCATTCTGTTTCACCAAGGAGCATCTACTGCCACTTTAAGGGTTCAGTTGGCCGCTATTTCCAACTTTCACATAGGAGAAAACGGAGTTCCTATTATGGCTCATAGGCTTTGTAAGGCCTTCATGAAAGGGTCCTTTCATCTCAGACCAACAGTTAGGTCACCTACAGCTCCTTGGAATCTAAATTTACTTTTGTCCCAGTTGATTTTACCACCCTTTGAACCAGCTTCTTCCTGTTCCTTAAAGTTCTTGTCCTGGAAAACTCTTTTCCTAGTAGCTATCACTTCAGCCAGACGAGTATCAGAACTCCAGGCACTTTCCATCAAACAGCCGTATTTAATTTTTCACCCTAACAGGGTATCATTACGCACCAACCCTTCCTTTCTCCCTAAGGTCTGTTCGGTTAACAACATTAATCAATCCATTGAGCTCCCTACATTTTTCAAAAACCACTCCAACAAGCTGGAATATATGTTACACAAATTGGATGTTCATTGACAACTCAGATTCTACCTGGATAGAACTAAGGACCATAGGAAAGCGGACCAACTCTTTATATCCTTTGCGGACAATAAAAAGGGCATGGCAGTGACGAAGCGTACACTTTCTAAATGGCTAACTGATTGTATAACCTTCGTGTATTCTGCTTCAAACCAGATTTTGCCCACCAAACCAAAGGGACATTCTACTAGGTCAGTTTCCACATCTCTGACTCATGCGGCTCATCTACCATTGGACACTATTTGTGCAGCCGCCACTTGGTCTAAACTGCATACATTCATCATTCATTATAAAGTTGATAAGACTTCCAGGGATAGAGCATCTTTTGGTTCCACTGTGCTCAGGAACGTTCTTCCATGAGTCACTCAGGGTAAGGAGCTAGGGACGCCACCCATGTGTAAGAACAAACGGCGAGATTGAACACTCTCACATAAAGAAGTTATGTCCTTACCATAACGTTCCATGTGGAGTGTTCATCTCGCCTTTGTTCTTACATCCCCACCCTCCCACCCTCAGGTCTGGAAGAACGTACGGATTTAGAAGTCTGGTCTGTTTGTCTCCCACTAGTGGTCTCTCTGTTGTTTCTACTGGCTTGAGCTAGTTTCCGCTCCTTATGTATACTTATGTATTCCTTTATTATTGATTACCTTTGTTATTGCTGGATCTGGTATTGTTTGCAAACTAGATCTGAGAGGTTGGTCTCGAGCTTCTCCTAGATGCAGAGCTTTGCTAAGCGGCCGACTCGGAGCCGAGGATCGGCTCCGACACCCATGTGTAAGAACAAAGGCGAGATGAACACTCCACATGGAACGTTATGGTAAAGACATAACTTCTTTATTTTTCATATTTAAGTTACCTGATTAGACTGAACTTAATGCACCATTTTATAGGCAGCATAATTTATAGAAACAGTCAGTGCTGTGCATGTGATATAAAATAGTATATTTCCTCCTCTGAGGCTAAATTGCTTTGTATATAACTGATTTTGCAACTTTTAATTATTTTAATTGCAATAATACAGATTATTGTTTCCTTTGCTCACATCTGTAAGTAATCTCTTGAGCTATTGTGATTTAACCGGGTAAGATTTTTTACCAGTTTTATCATTCTGCTAAGCAGGTTTCTCACTAGATCACTGAACTTCATTTGCCAGACCAGGCATTGCAGCTCCAATAAGTCATGTGATCTATCCGGAATTATGGATAACACAAGCAGGAGCAGACAGGATTCATTCTTAAGATCTCCAGCTTTACATGAGCATAACTTAACCACATTTCCATGTTATTCTGATGTAATTAAATGTAATATCAGGGTTATAAATAAATAAATAACCCTGTGAGCTCATTTTGGAACAAGTCAGCATTTTATGCTAACTTTTGACTCACTTTATAGTATCTCCTCCACTCATCATTTTGAAAATGTAGTGTAAATACACATTTGAATGTAATCAAAAACATGTCACAATGTATTTTCTTGGAGCCTTTCCCCCTGCCCCACTGACAGTGGGCTTTATCTGGTTCTGCTACTGAACAAATTCAAATATAGGTACTTTCCCAGTTAAAATAATGTGCTTTAAATTTGGCAGTGTATATTGATGAGTGCAATAGACCCAAAATATAGAGAACAGGAGTCTTGGAGAAAACTAAAACATCAAATTGTGAATAAATAAAAAAGAGACTGAGAGAAACAAATAATATGATCAAATCCAAGGCAAGTAATGTTAGAGTGAATGTGAAGAATATAAACCATGAAAGAAAAAGGTTTACTAGGTGAGTGAGTAATGGAGTATCCAAAGTGTAGAGGTTGTAACAGAAAACAAACAATTTTTTAAACCATATTATGAGTAATATATGCTCATCATTGCTTACTTAATTTTATTGCACAGAAAGCAAATTCTTTAGTTCACTAAAGTTTAATTTCCTATAGAGCAAGTATTTCATACTGAAGCATCTTTCAAATAGAATAATGTGCCCATGCATAAATCATACATTTTATTATTAGATGCAATAGTATAGAAACAGTTCCATCTTCAAGGACATTATGAGCTATGTTGCACAGTTTCATTTTTGAACTTACTGAACTGTACACAATAGATACAATTTATGAGAACATATGCATAGAAAAAAATGTGTAACTGAATACAGAAAGCTACTAAATAGATTCCAACTGCAGCTACATCTGTCTACATTGCTGAAAATATGACCCGAGAGACTGCCCTATAAAAATAAATAGAACTGCAGATACAAAGGGAAATCTTTGCTCACCATATACTTCTAAAACAATTCTGCAGAAAAAAAATAATTTATTAAATTTGAATGAATTTTTATTAAATTAGTCATTGCACATGGCAACAGTGTCACTGACATTTTCTATTATGCAAAACATTAATGTAAGCACTCTTTCACTTGAATTATGTTTAATTCAAGTCTGTGTAACAAAGTCAAATGTTAAAAGTGATTTAATTTAAAGCTAATTATTCATGCAAAGAAAAAATCTAGTACATGCTTATATGCCTTTATACACATCCTTACAATTTAATGTAGTACTTCACACCAAATGAACAGCATCAATGCTTCAAAACATACATTAAAAGTGTTGAGGAACATATTATATGATCATTTATCATTGATATAAATGCATTTAAGTGGTAAAAGAGGAAACCGAACTGTGGGACTGTTAAGAAGCATTAATATTATACAGTTTGATGGTGAATGCTGATGAAAATGCATGTGTATGTTACTTAAGTAAAGACTAAATGAGGTTTTATGTCAGACTGTTACATTTTCCAGGTGTTACAGAAAGACCAAACTGTTAAAATTGTTTTTTTTTAACTCTGTGTTTTTTGCAGCACAGAAGGAAAATAAGCAAATAATTATGCAATATCTTTGGTGATGAATACAACAAGGCCATGATACTACATGGTTGCATAACAGAATGCTTGAGTTTAGCTCTTTAGTGGAACAAAACACCTTACCCAAGTTGGAAGAGGTGGAAAAAATAAGTCAAGAGGAGTAAAACGAATCTTTCTAATTTATTTAGAGTGTAAATGAAAGACTATATGAGATTTTACGCTATGTATCCTTAGTGGTGACATTGTTTTTTTCTTTTGATCCTTTGCCACCATATAACCAGACAACACTTTCACTGCACTGTTCAGGAATATATTTATCACCAGTAGTTTGCTAACTTATTCAGTCTGCTGAGAAAACATGGTAAAAATTTACATTAAAAAAATTTTACATTAAATACTATTGCATGTATTACTTTTGATTCAAATATATTTGACATGATTATAACCTGAAATTGTATAATGTTTACTCTGTAATCATCAAGTAATCTATGTGTGGAACTTAATCTTTGTATAATCTGTATGTGGAGCTTTTCTCCCCAGGACTTCATTGAAAATGGGTTCCTTGGGCCCAATGGACTATCCTGGTTAAACAACTGCAAATAAATAAATAAATAATAAAATAAATAAAAGGTTTCATATTTTACCGAGACATGCTGTAAAATGATGCTGTCAGGTTTCCATCCTCTCTCTATCTGGTCATCCATGGAGAGAGCAGAAAAAAATCATCATTCACTAATAGTGTCTAAAACTATCTGAAAACTATCTTTTTTCTACAAGAGTGCAGACGAACAAAACATTAACCATGCTATTTATGTGACATGTAGAATCCTCAGGAAAGGGAAACATTCCTACAAGGGGGTTTGGCCAGGCTCAGTGGGAAAATGCCCCCCTGTTGTAGAAGGAGAAAGTAGTCCACAAAAAAAAAAAAAAAAACACAAACATTGATAGGGCAAAAAAGATGCATAAAGATAGCAAAGTGGACTACCAAGGATTAGGAAGAATTTGTGTATTGTTACTATTACACAAGAAGCCCAGAATTTACAGATAAAAGATAGTTAGAAAGATTAAAAGAGAAATTAGAGGAAAGAAAAATGTGCAATAAAAACTGTCAAATGCTTCAAGTAAAAATCTGTACTCATTAATAATACGTTGAGCAGCTTGGAAAAAAAAGTGACAGAGGTAGTACAAAAATATAAAGAACAAAACCTAGAGATATATGAAATGTATAAAAAAAAACATGGAAATGGGACTAGGTTCATAGGGTCATAGGTTCATAGGTAAGTACGGTAAGCCAGAATGTGTTGGCTTTTGCCACCCCCTTAGATTAGTTCCATGTGCCTCAGTCCAGAAGAGCCATTAGTTCCCTGTGCCTCTGTCCAGCAGAGCCACTGCAGTGATCCCCGGGGTAAATTTTCTGTTTCCCATCCACTCTTCAAGGTTTCTCTTGAAGAGTGTTAGTGAGGGGCTCTGCCTAATGTAGATTGGAATCCTGTTCCAAAGCATGGGGAGTCTCTGGGACAGGAATCTATCCCTCCAGCATGTCCTATTTATTATTGTGGTGAGGTTTAGATCCCTAGAGCATATGGCTCTCAAGGATTTGTTTTTTTTTAGGTGGAGCATGCCCATTAATTCTGGGTTGGACATGGCCTTGTATGTCAGGCAGAGATCACTTCTGAGTAAGTGGTATGCAACCGAGTACAGCTGGAGTTTCGTCAGCCGGCTGCATAGGGCATATGTTTGAGGCCAGTAATCCTCTTGGTGAGGTACTTCTGTGGTCTTTCCAGCTGTTGCAGGTGTCTTGTAAGGTACGTCCCAAATGGGGTGTTGTACTCTATGATGGGTCTGATAAGTGATGAGTAGAGGGGCACAATAACCTCTTTTGTTCTAGATGCAAACCCTGTTGTGATTAGGTGGGCCACATAGAAGGATTTTCTAACCACCTTGGCAATATGATTATCAAAGGAGAGATTACTATCTACTTAGGTCCCCAGATCCCTTATTACATTTTCTGTATTTAGGGGGCTACCATGTATGTGGTAATTTGTGGGTACTTTGTTTTTTCCAAAGAGGATGACTATGCACTTTTTGGCATTTTAGCTTGAGGCCATGATTTTGACACCAGGTATCCATCTCAGTTAGACCCTTCTGGAGGATGTCTGTATCAGCTGGAGAGTCAATTATGGCCCTCAGTTTGCAGTCATCTGCGAACCTGGTCAGCCATAGTTCTCTTGTGCTTGCCTGTACCTCTGAGAAGTATATACCGAACAGGAGGGGTCCCAGGACTGAGCCCTGGGGGATGCCACTTGTAACTGGTTTAGAGTCGGACCTAGAGCCTGCAACTCTCACAATGTAGGTTCTATCCATGAGCCAATTGGCAAACCATCTCGTGAAGTAGGGGGTTATATTCAGGCTGGTGAGCTTGTCTATAATACCAGAATGAAGAATGGTGTTGAAAGCCTTTGCAAGGTCTAGGTAGGCTGTGTGGACCTTCTTTCCCTCGTCTAAAGCCTTGGTAACTGTCTCAAAGAGGTCCACCAGGTTTAGGAGGCATGATCTGCCCTTAACAAAGCCAAACTGGGTAGGGTCCAATGTTTGAAGGTTCCCAATGTCTCTGTTAATGAATTCCATGATGATGCGCTCCATAGCCTTGCAGACCAGGCTAGTCAGCATTGTGGCTCCACCTTTGTGGAGCAGGATAACTATTGCTGTGCACCATTCTATGGGTACATAGCCTGTAGAAGGGCTGAGTTTGAACAATGTGTTTAGGTGAGGGGTTAGTTCATTTTGGAGCTCGTGTAAGACACAGCCTGGGACACCGTCTGGTTCCATTGAAGCTGTATGTTTGGGTTTGGATAGGGCTGTTTTAACCTGTGTGTCAGTGATTGCCAGGGCACTACATTCTTATGGTATGGTTATGGGCCATTTAGGGGGTGGGGGGGGGTGAAGTTTGCACTAAACCTGTCTGCCAGAATGTTAGAAATATTATTCGGTTCAGAGCACTCAGAGCAGATCTGAGAGTTTCAACGTAGGTTCTTGACATAGCTAAAGAACGCTTTGTGGTTATCTTTGGAGTCCTTGGCAATTTTTCTTTTGAAACTAGTCTTGGATGATTTTATGAGGGATCGTAGTTTCTTGCTGATACTAATCAGAGATGTTTTTCCTTCTTGGGATTTTACTCTTTTCTGCACTAGTTTCCCCCTTCTATTATATAGCTTGTTTATGGCAGGGGTCCACCAGACTGGTTTCCTTTTCTTGGAGGAGTGAGTCTTGGCTTTGCTTGGGATAGCATGATCCATGCATTCTTGCAGGTGCTCATAGAGTGCCTTTGTAAGGGATTCAGCAGCTTGGACAGCATTGTCCTTTAGCATGGGGGCTGTGAACCTTTCCACCTCGGTCTTAAGTAATGTGAAGTTTGCTTTTAAAAAGTTTTTCAAGGTGGTTTCCCTGATTAGGGGTGGGGTGGAATGTGGATATTCAGAGTGATTAGTCTATGGTCTGATCTAACCAGCGAGGGTTTGACCTCCGGTGAACCCATGTTGGTGATGACCAGGTCCAATATGTTGTCACCTCTGGTGGGGGTGTGGACCAGTTGATCCAGGGTGTTCGAGTTTATAAATTCTAGGAAGCATTGGGCAAGGGAGTTAATACTTGAGTAGTTCTCCCAGTTAATGTTTGGGTAATTGAAATCTCCCAATATTAGGGTGTTTGGTAGGACCTTCATATTTTCCTGCGTCTCCAGAAATGCAGAATGGGGGTCCTGGGTCATGGTGGGTGATCTGTAGCAAGCTACAATTTGAATTGCAGTTTTGCCCGTTGTTAGTTGCACATGGATGATCTCTGAGACATTGTACTGTGCCACTACCTGGAGGTGTGGATATCCTTGATGAATGTGGACACACTCCCACCTTTTGTGTTTCGGTCCGGGTTCTGTGGCCAAAAGGTATGGTATGAGTTATAGCCTGGTAGTGCTGGAGTGCTCTCTGGAGCCTTAAACCAGGTTTCTGTTACTGCACAGATATCAATGTTTTCCATACTGAGGAGTGCCTTGAGTGCATGCATTTTGAGGTTTAGACTTCTGGCGTTGAGTAGCATTACCCACAGTTTTTGGTTACTTGTGCTATTTACGGTGGTGGGTTTGTCTTTTGAGCCTTGTCTAAAAAAGGCACTATGGGGACGGCCAAAGCCTTGGCCAGTATTTGAAAGCCTAAGGGTGACAGGTGCAAGCCATCTCTTGTGAAGCAACGTGGCTTATCAAGCATGTCATCCCAGGTGGACAGATACTGGATCCCCTTTGAATGGCACCAGAAACTTAGGCAATTGTTGAAATTGATCATTTTTTCTTTATACTGTGGCATCATTCTTGGTGAGGGCAGGATGCTACTCAGGGTCAGGGTCATACCGGCCTGGGCTACGTGATCAGAGAGCTCTTCCATGTCTCTTTTCATGTAGTCCAGGGAGGTACGTCTTAGGTCATTCACACCAACATGGACAATGACAGAGTCATATTTGTACTTGTTCTGGAGTGACCTGAGTACTTGTGTTATGTGGCAGATCCTGGTGCCCGACAGGCAGCTAACTGTAACCTTCTCCTTGTCCAGCCTAGTTAGTGGGACATCAGTGTGCCTGACTATAGAGTCACCTATTACTAGTGTGTTGGGTATGTTATTTTGCCTTAAAGGCTGTGATTGCATGGCACACTGATTATGTGAATTATGTGTTTCATGGTTTGTGATAGGGTGTGGAGGTTGCTTGGGTGTCTGCTTTGGAGGTCTCTTTTGCTTTTGCAGATTTGTATTTAGAGCCTCAGAGTATATTTTTGTGTATTTATGTGTGTTATTTGCCGGTGTTGGTTTAGTAGGTCTATGTGAGACTAGTGGCATGTTGCAAGTATTTTCCTTCTGTTGACTGTCAGTTCCAGTCTTGGGTTGAGAGAGCTTTGCCTCCAGTTTGGCTGTATAATTGCATCTCTCGCATATATTAGTGTTTGGTTGTAGGAGGAGAAGTTTGTCTGTGTATATGAGGCAGTTGTAACATTGCCTCAAAATGCCCAGATTCACCAGTTGGACTGGAGAGTACACTTGAAACTGCCCTTTGGACATGCCTGAATAGGTAAAATGAGCTGTTTTACTGATTAGCTGGTAGGGACGAATAGAGAGCCTTGTCCTTTTGGACAGTATAGGGGGTCTAGTGCTAGGGTTAATTAGTGCTTGCTATGAGGTTTGAGCAAGTGGTGGGCTGTGAAATGAATGGTTTGAGTGCTTAAGTTGAAAGTTTGTCTAGTTCCAAGGGAAAAATTGAAGAGCAGACTTCGTGGAGCTGGGGATAGTTTAACCCTAGCTAAATGGCACTGCCCGGCGTGCAAAACCGCGCAAATGCGTTTTTTATAGCAGAGAAATTAAAGAGATAGAAATTAGCCCAAAATGGCCAATACACTACTAACTTCTGGACTACAGCAAACAAGGTGCACAAATTTCAGAAAGATGGAAATTTCAGAAAGGAATGAAAAAAAGATTTGGTATGATGCAATACTTATGCAAAGTAGAAGGCCAAACTAATCAATATGAAAAGCAGCTCCAAAGATATTTGAAAGACTCACAGATATGGAACATTTCACAATACAAAAAAGGGAGAATGTAGAGAAGAAGATTACTAAGGTAGAAGTTAAACAAATACAAATTGAAGTCATGGATTATCTGCAAAGTGAATGATTTAGCATATTGAATCCAATACAGGCAGTGTTGCAGCATAATCGAATTATGAGTTCCCAGATTAATGAGCAACAGGTGGAGCAGGAGGCATCTGAAGAAAATTTGCATCATGATGATGTTCTGGAACCTTCAGTAGGAGACCAGTTCAAAAGTTCAACTGAAGTTGCATAGTAATATTACCAAAAAAAAAGTACAGCTTATGCAAAAAAAAATGTGTACCAAGATGGGTTTGCAAACTGGCACAAGATGGTTAGAGTTGCAGAAGAGTTGTCAGACCCCAGGGGGTTAGACTGTGTCCAACAAGCCCGGTCCTTGGCCCCTATTGTCCACAGGGTCCTGCGGTTCCCCTTTTGGCTGGCATCTAGCACAGGAGAACAGGAAAGGAAAAGTTTGGAGGACTGACAAAGTTTGCAGAAAAAAAAACTGAGGGGAACGGACAATGAAGCAGAAGAGATAGAGATATCCTTCAGAACAGAGGAACAGAAACAGCCAGAGCCGGCCAAAAATGTATAGTGTAAAATGTAAACAAAAAATGTATAAAAACAAGGTAAACCCAAGCTACCATAGGTGCTACCATACTAAAGCACAGAAGAGGGTTAGGAGGGGACCTGGGGGGACAGGGGGACCTTCTTTTGACACTCACATTGCTAAAGTGGTTATTGCTAAAGAAAGACCTTAGACCCATGAAGATCCACACATGATCATGATGAAGTGAGCATCCAGAGTCTATGACACTCTTCTGTACTCTCAGACCAATGATTGAGTACAATGCCTCAAGTACTCATTATCTCACTCACTCATCCGACATAATTGGAGAGACCTCAAAGACCCCCAAAAAAAAAATAAAGGCTCCAAAAAAAATCTGTCTGTCCCTGATTGAAGAAACTCAGCTCTCCAACTCCGCATAGTCGCTGCTCAGAGGTGCTCAGAGGTTGACATACAACCCATGCCTGTCCCCAAATTAATGAGTGGACTCCACCTCAAAAAAAATCCAACCAAAAAAAAACTAGAAAAAGCGACTTAAACCTTAACTTAAACCTTAGCACGGATATAAATAGGACGATAGATTGGTTATCACTCAGAGACTCTATGCTGTGAAATAATATCCATCCCATGTGGAGGCAGAGCACCTCGCTGGCAGAAATCTTGATCTGAAATCTTGGGATGGGTGGATGGATGGGTTGGGCCTCTGGGAATCATCTCTGTGTCACTGGGCTGGACAGAGACAAAACAAACTAATGGGAACAGTTTTTTTCATATAAGGCGGAAGCCACAAAAAAAAAAAAAACTTAGGAGGCTTATAAATGCCTTAGGGCAGATAGCCTAGTATGAACCTATGAACCTATGAACCTAATAGAAGGAGCAGGAAACAGTTTCACTCTGACACAGGTAATGTCGTGGAGTGATAGGCCAAAGGGTTCCCATATGAAGGAGCAGCAGATGAAGCAGGGTGCATCTGAACAGGATATGTCACAGGAAGGTATTCTAGAACTTTCTGCAGATTACTCAAAGGAAACAGTGCACAAAGAAGATGCTCTCAATCCAGAAGAAAATGATTTAAGGGAAGAGCCGTGTGATTTAATAGAGATGGATAGACATATTAAGAAAGATAAAATAAATAGATTACAGAAAGTTAATAAGACCTAAAATGTGAGAAGACTACTAAAACAGCAGAACACAGTAATTAAGACTATTAAGAGAATTTATTGTGATATAACAGAAATAACTAGAATATATTACTAATAATGGTAAAGTCCTACCACAAAACCAGAGTAAAAGAGGGAAACAAGTAAAACACCACCATGGAAATATCAAACAGAGAAAACTTTAAAGCAACTAAGAAGTATTACTGTTAGAATAATGTAGAAAAGGGATCAGACCATCAGAAAATACTTTGAAAGATAGACACAGTAAATCAATACATACTAGCAAAACAGACCAAAATTTATCATATATTATTGCCAATAATAAACTAAAATTATCAGCAAAGGAGAAAAACTTAGAAGGTATGTAGAAAAATATCGAGGAAGCATACAAAATACGCAATTCATGGATGGCCCAAAAAGATATGATAGAAAACTTGGAAACAAAGCAAAAGGAATATAAACACCAAAAAAAAAAAAAAAAAGAAATGGGAACCCTGCTAAACATAATAAAGATGCTGAAGGGACAGAATAATTAAAGGAAACATTCAGGAGCTCTACTGTAGAAGATATGAAATGGGATGAAGTAAGAGCCACATAGACAACAAATGAGAAAAGCTCTTAAATGGAAAATCCCAGGCCAAGTCACAGCGTCTAACTTCTGGCTAAAGTATTAAGACTTTTACAAAGAGATTTAGCCCTGAATACGAATTACTTACATACACATCCTGTACAGAAGCCAACCTGGTTAACAACAGGGAAAATAACTCTTGCTTAAGAGTGAAACCATCTTATGAAATATAGACTACTAACCTGCCTTCTGAAAATATACAATCTATATACTGGAATTGATTCAGATTTTATAGTCACTTAAAAAAATACTGAGTTATAACAATTTAATAAAATTGCAACAAAAGGAAGTCATATAGAACAAATGATCTTTTGTTGCTAAATAAAGTCATGATAGAGAATTGTATAAATGTGAAATGTACGTATGGTGTAGATTACAAAACAGCATTTGGCAGCATCTCACATTCATGGATTAAGGAATGCTTACAGATGGTAAAATATGCCCTATATTGTTCAATTACATTACAGTGACCATGAAACAGTGGCAAAGCATGTTGCAATTGAGTTATGGGGAAATTATTATCCTAGGGATAAACATTTAAGGGGATATTCTAGGGATATTCGTTGCTACTACTGCTGTTTTGTCTTGCCCTTAACCCATTAAGTTGTTTACTTAACAGATTAGGCTATGGTTACAATTTGGCTCCAAGAAAACAAACTTGTTTAAAGGTTTCTCACCTACTTTTGTGGATGACTTAAAAGTGAGTAGTCCATCAGATGAAGAGATGAAAGTACAAATACAAGTGGTTAAAAGTTTCTCAGATGATACATGAATGACATTTGGTCTTAATAAATACACAAAAGTAAAATTTAAAGCAAGAAAGCTGCATCACCAACAAAATAGCAACCTGGGACAGAAATGTAATATAAAGGAACCTGAGCAGGAGGGAATGTATAAATAATTGGGAATATATGAAGGATCAACAATAAAGCATGAACAAACATGAATAAAATCAGTAAGGAACACTTCAGAAGGCTAAAACTGATACTAACAACTGCCTTGACATCTAGGAATGAAGTCCAAACTATAATCAGTTTGTTCTTCCTCAAATTACAGTTTATATATGATTGACTAGACCTAAAAATTATTAGATTGACTAAACATGAAAACAAGAAAAATGCTTCCTATTTCTCATATGATATATAAAAACCAGTGTATATTAAGATTATATATATTACTCATTCTGAAGCAGGTACAGGCTTCCTCGAAATTGATTACATGTATAAATCTGCAGTTGTGAGACTGCATAATTATCTGCTGTTTTAACCCAATGTGAAACAGGAATTAAAACTCACCTAAAGATTTTTTTTCCTGAATGTGCTCTGACATCACTTTCATGACAGAGAACCCATAAATGCAATTCAAAGTGAGCACAGAAATAAAACAATCACATAACAAGTAAACCATCACAAAAGTGGGCCAGTGTATTCTGGATAAATTAAAAAGGTCTGAGCTACTAGAGTGATATATAGGATAATAATATGTTCATTTGACCACAAAGCTCTGACTTTAGTTTCTTTATATTTGCTACAAAAGTATGAGTATGACAAGCCCTTCCTCAGTATCTCACCAGGCATACTAACTGCATTAAGTTCAGGCCCCAACTCAGATGTTATCTGTTTGAACAATACAAATGCAAATGCCTGAATGGAGGACATATCACTTAATGCACACTATTCTGCAGTAGGATAACATTCACACGTCACCTTAGTCATGCCACTACTCTGTTGGTTACCACTATGTGTCTGCTTCTTTTACACACACACAGATATATATATATATATATATATATATATATATATATATATATATATAACAAAAGTACCCAGATGGATGAATGCAATATTCCAAATACGATTATCCAAATGCAGTAAGAAATCACAAGCCAGACTAAATCCACGGTATTTAATGACAAAAGCTTCATCAGACGTTACAGCTAGACATCACAGCAAATCACATATAAATACTAGTAGGTATCTTTTAAAAAACGTCACTTCCCATTAATCAATTATTACATAATTTCCTAAATAGTTATAAAACACAAAATTGTTAAAATCAATTAAAAATACCATATTGCAGCCTCGAATGCAGAAAGGATCTCTGTCTGGAAAACACTATACAGTACCTATATAAATAAAACAACCTATAAATATAATGATGATAATAATGAAGATAATATATATAAAATCATATAGGTGATTAGAGCCACCTTAAGAATGAAGTATTGCTGCATATATACATATTATAAGGATGGCAATATGCTGAAAAATAAAATAAAACAGTAACATCAATGATGTAAGTGCATGTTATTAGAGCAACAATAAATCTTATAATACTAGTGCTCCTATACATTACAGTTACTTGATGGGTCTTGCCTTCAGGGCTGGCTTCAGTGGTACAAAATCATTAAGTCCCCTGCCACGGTGAGCACCTAACCTGAGAATCCTCTGACTCAGATAATTCAGTGCCACCTCTTAAGCTAGGATGGTAAACATATAGTACTTGAAATAGAAAACTATGTGCTGTATTATTTAGCATGTGACAGGGGTCAGATCTAGTGTAGCAGTAATAATGGTCCCTGATCATAAAGGCAAAACAGATGTTGCAATACGCTACATATACTAAATCTTGTGTATTACAATCTGCTATACACCTAAGTTCCCATAACCTGCCATCATTTGGGTTTCTGAAAAATCTACTCTATCACACTGGGGGCAGGAACCACATTTCTTGGTACCAAAATCAAACTCTGACGCATTTACCTTATTGTCTGTACATAGATTAGGAAGACATAGCTGCTGTTTCAAGTTTTTCTGATTATTATAGACATATCTAGGGCAGTTCCCAACAATTTTTTGTGTGTTCACATCTGCTACCAAGATGTTCCAATTGTTGAACAGAACTTCTAATTATCAGCAAAGGGAAGAACAATGGGTGTCTGTGCTACATCTAGATTTAGCTTTATTTACACTCAATATGTTAGTATTAGGTTTTCCTCTATTAGCCCTGAGCCTGACTGTCTCACTGCATACTGCATTCAACATATCTGGTTGGTAGCCTCTGTTCAAAAAGTTATATTTCAATATTCCTAGCTCATTATTGAACTTGCTATCATCAGAACATAAACGTGATAGCCTAAGGGCTTGTCCCTTAACAATATTTGTGAACGTTCTTGGATGATGCATGCTGTCCATAGATAAATATGCTGCTTTATAACATTCCTTTCTAAAAATCGTTGTATTAAATTTACCCAATTCCTTATAAATAGTCACATCTAGAAAATCTATACTGCTGTTCGAGTATTTCATAGTAAATTTAAGAAAGCCATCAAGGCCATTAATATATGACAAAAAAGATTCCAATTCTAGAGGTCATCCAATAGCAACACCTACAGATTGTCTAAATACTTTATCAAGAAAGATAATGTAATTGTTCTCTAAGACTATTTCCAAAAGGAGTGCCAATAGATCTACCTCTACTTCAGTAAAAGACTCATGCATCAATTTTAGTCAATACCAGTATCATTGGGTATGCAGGTAAAACATAGATCGTCAACATTCACTAGACCTTCAACATAAGTATACAAATCGACCAAACAGTATCCATCTAGGTAAATAGAAAGTCACCCTGCCACAATGGGTAAAAGGTGTTTATGTATTTTAGGCAGTCCATTAATTCTTGGTATAATATATATATATATATATATATATATATATATATTTATATATATATATATATATATATATATATATATGTGTGTGTGTGTGTGTGTGTGTATATATATATATATATATAAATATATATATATATAGATTTTCTCTCTCTCTCCCATGCCAAAGAAATGAGAACAGGTCAATTAAGGAGTCGATAGAAATTAGAACAGGTCAATTAAGGTGTCACACAGAGGTTAGAGCAGGTCATTTAAGGTTAATTATCTGTGAACTGAGGGTGGAGCTAGGATCTAAATCTTCTATTTAAGGGGTAAAATAAAACATTTCAAGGCTTTACTGGAAAAGCTCACCCAGGCTCTGCCACAACTTGCTGTGAGGGAAAGGTTCATTTGCTTTTGCTTTCTTGTACTTATTTTGTATTACTTTATTGCATTCTTTTATTTTGTGTATCATGGTTTGTTTTCTTTATACTTACTGTGTTTTACTTGTATTCTGCTTTTAATTGCACATTAAAACTATGAACCCCCCCACAGCTGTAGCTCTTGTGAGTCACACAGAAATTAAGTTTTATACCACCCTCCCACCCTGGAGCTGTTGTGTGTTTAAACTCAATTGTCTTTCTAGTTGCCTTCCCCTGATGTTAATTTGACCACATACCCCCTTTTATCTCCTCTTTCACTGGCAGTTGTAAGTACAAAACTATAATTTTGTGAAATCACACCCCTTTAACTATTTACATTTATTATCTATCCCACTGCATTCCATAGTACCAGAATACAAAAGTGCCCACCCGCTTCTAATCTATCTTGCTCTTTTAAAATGAGTGGCTCTCCACTTAGACAATTAAAGATTAAGTTACCTTCTCTTTCATGTATAACTGTTTAGTGCACACTGCAGTGCTTTGGATATTAACCCATTTTTTCATCTTAATTTTAAAATCTGCAGCATCTACTGCAAGATCACCAGTTATTAGAGAGCCCACATTATGTCTCTCATTAGTCATCTTGGAATTATTGCTTCTGTTTTCTCCTGGTGACAGAAGGGGCACAGCTTGGAATTTGTGCTGATATTCTGCTCCTGGTGAGAGAAGGAACAGAATGCATTAATTCCTGACTGTTTCTGGTTGGGCAGTGAATGTCATACCTCTCAGCTGTCCAGATTTTTGGCTTATATTTTTGGTCTGTTCCTCATAAAATTTGTTGTTTTCTGGCAAATCACTGGGATGATCTGAGGACTGAAGTCACTAAATAATGGCATACATTTGAGTTTCAGACTTCATATCCTTCAGAAAATGTATATTAAAACAAGCCCTGTTACTCTAGTAACTTTCTCAGAGCAATATTTAAAATATGTCCCTATTTTTGGGGCTTTGTCCCACCCTTTTGTCAGACTTTGTCCAGATTTTTCTACTCTGAGAGGTTGAGAGGTATGGTGAGTGTCTGTGCTGGACATTCCATATTGGTCTAATTGCTGTTCAAGGCATCTACCAGCAAAAGGCTACAACAAGCCTACAGACCCTTGCATCATCTGGGACAAGACTGTGGATCACTAAACAGGCTATGGCCTGCTTCTCATCTTGAGATTGATGCTAATGTTTTGCTTCTGGTGAGAAAAGAAGCAAAGGAACATCGCATGCCAGTGGAGTGAATCTGTGTGAGACCAGCACTAGTAGTAGTCAGGCAGTAGCCTTTCATGTGACTCCCCTCTTTTCATCATTCTTGGCCAGCTAATCCTTTGTTTTCAGTAAGTACAGCTTGATTTGTTTCTAACTTCAGAATATCTGCCTAAATACTTCATCCTTAAATTTCCAGGGTCTGTTTATTAGTTTCTCCTCAAGTGTTTGGCAGTGCCCTGTATAGGCACAAACATCTTAAGTGGCATTTTTTTATGTAAAAGCATGACTGAAATTTTACCAATACCTAGTTGCACACAGGACAACTAGTTTGCAGTGACAAGCACTGTCCCCATATTTGCAAACTGGGTACTCCTGACATTACTTTGTATTCTCACGCCAGCTGTCTAATCGATAAAAAAGGGTTTGTTGCCATGGATATGAACTTTCCCACTATCTTTGTTACCAGCTTGGTGGATATGGGCATCCTGAGGCAATGTAGAAATTGCCTCATGTTTACTGACAATTGGTTAATTCTCAAACAAACTGATATGGTATGTGAGAGATATATTTACACAATGTCACTGGAGGCAAAGCTCTCACATAAAAGTACTTCTAATGTCAATAAGGTTGTCAGTAGCACAGACTGAATGCATCACACACAATTCAAAGCAGACATATAGACCTATATATGCTGAGGCACTTAAATGTAACTTTCTTAAACCCCAAAGACCTCCTAGATTAAGGACACATAACAAATACCTTCAGCATCCCAGAATGCACTCTATCAAAACAGCACTCACATCAACACATACAGCTACAGCTCATAGAACCTGAACTTCTAAGCCCATAAGGCAAGTCACCAAACAATCCAATGTTCTGGTCATTGGAGACTCCACTGATGTCCCTCTCACCAGGCTGAGGGGCTAGGATCTGCACATTATGCACACATTCAGGTTATTGGACCACAAGTACCAGTATGACTCATTCATAGTCCATGTGGGTGTAAATGACCTGAGATGTACCTCCCTAGACTGTGTGAAGAGAGACATCATGGAGCTCTCAGAATATGTGGTATGAGCCTAGCATTGAGTAGCATTTTACCTTCTCCAAGGATGATGCTACAATACGAACAAAAGACGTCTGTCTTTAATAATTGGCTTAATTTTTGGTGTCATTCTAAGTGGTTGCAATATTTGTCAGCATGGAAGGAGATGGCCAACAGACCACATTGCTTTGCCAGGGATGGTCTGCACCTCTCCCCTCTAGGCTTTCAAATATTAGCTAAAACATTGTCTTCCCCATAATGCCTTTTTTAGGCAATGCCAAACCGAAGGTACTTCCAACATAGCAAATCAAAACCAAGAAAATCTAAAGGAATTACTGCTCAGTGCCAGGAGTCTAAACAAAAACTCCACTCACCAGAAGCTCTCTTCACCCTAGAGAATTCTGACATCTGTGTAGTCACCAAGACAAGGTTTAAAGATATGGAGAGCATACTGACAGTGAAAGGTTATAATGCCTTCCACACATTTAGACCAACTACTGCACAAACAGGGACTAAAGGCGGTGGTATCTTGATTTACATCAAAAATAAATATACCTCATGTCTGGTCAAACAGGACAATGCATTTGAGCTACCTCATGTTCGAATCACCATAGACAAAATCTACTGTCACTTCCTTGCAAGCTATAAGTCCCATTCTATGACCCAGGAAATCCATACCATGTATTTAAACTTATTAGAAACACTAACCATCCAACCCGATACCATATTCATGGGTGACTTCATTTACCCCACTATTAACTGAGAATCCTATATGACACCGAACATACAGGCACAGAGATTCCTGGATTTTGTAAACACAAACTCCCTGGACCAGACTGTCTATATACCAATGAGGGGGTGCAACCATACTGGATCTGGTCCTCGCTAATATGGGAGAGTGCTACACACTCACTAGTGTGGTGCCTTCCCTGGTAAGTTAAGGCCACAAAATGGTCTCCTTTGAAGTAAAAAATAAAATCTGGACCCATAGCTAACCCTGGAATATACAGGAACCATTCTAAGGCTAACTTCCTGGTATTAAGTGATAACCTGGCAAAATGCCAAGCCCCATAAACCCTGAGAACACTGTAGCCTATGCAGAATTGTTTACAGAAACCCTATATAAGCATGTTAATAGCTGCATAGAGGCAGCTGTATCCACCAGGAAAAAGAACAGAACTAACTCAAAAAACAAGCCACCCTGGTGGAATCACAAAATCAATAGACTGTATAAAAGAAGGAAAAAAATCATGGCACAAATTAGGAGATGCAGCACCCAACACAATAGAAGCAGTCTCATCAAACTAAACAAACAGCTCAAAGGACAAATAAAGTCTACAAAAGCCAAATTTGAACTAAATTTGGCCTACCGGGCCAAGGATATCCAAAATGCATTCTTTAGCTATGTCTGCAACCTCGAAGGCAATATAGAATTGTGTGCAGAGCTCATTGTAATTGGAGCCACCTATACTGAGCCAGAAGATATAGCAAACCTACTGGCCAACAAATTCAGCTCCAACTTTACCCTTCTCTCCCCCTCAATCTTCCCTCAGGAAATACCATCAAATATAATTTGCCCTGCTATCAGTAGGGAACAGGTCCTTAATGCTCTCTCTAAAGCCAAGAATTGATGAATGGGCCCTGGCAGTATTGCAGGATGCCCTCTAAATAGCATGAAACATGACCTATCTGGCCCTCTGGAATTGCTATTCAATTGTAGCCTCCAAAAAGGCTTTGTGTCTCATGAATAGAGTACAGCAACAGTCATCCCTCTGCACAAAGGTGGGCCATCTACATACCCTGGAAACTACAGACCTATACGTCTAAATAGTCTTATATGCAAAGCCATCGAAAGAGTTGTCATAGAAATGATCAGTAATGATATAGTAAACCTCCAAACACTGGACCCAACCCAGTTTGGTTTCATCAAGGGCAGGTCATGCCTACTCAACTTGATGGTCTTCTTTGAGAAGGCCAACAAAGCAATGGATGAGTGCAAAATGGTTCACACTGACTATTTTGACCTGGCCAAGGCATTTGACAAACTCAAGAGGTTAGGTACAAACTCACATGTCACCCAGTGGATAGCCAACCGGCTCATAGACAGGACCCAGGAAGTTAGAATTGGGGAGTCCACCTCTACAAAGAGGCCAGTCACAAGTGGAGTCTCTCAGAGACTGATCCTTGGACTGCACCTTTTTGGCATTTACTTCTCCCAAGTCAAGGCCAATGTCAATGGTTTTGGGCTGACTAAATTTGCAGATGTTTGTAAATTAGGAGCTGCCATTGAATCCCACACTGAAACAAATGTTCTCCAGGAAGGGCTGACACAGACAAACAACTGGTGTCAGACCCATGGACTATAACTCAATGCCAAGAAATGCATAATAGTATTCTTCAGGAAGTCGTCCATCCCAGGTAACTATGATATTGGCAACACACCCCTAAGAGCTGATCCAGTAGTCAGGGACTTAGGGACACACATAGACAGTAATCTAACCTTTGACCATCATGTGTCTACAGTAGTGAGGAAATCATTCTATGTTGTGCAACTTATAAACAATGGCATGGCATCTAGGTCCAAGGAAGTCATAGTTCCACTGTAGTCTGCATTCATCAGACCTATCATTGATCATTGATTACAATACCCCCTTTGGTATGTACCTGAATGTCCACAGAGGTTCCTCACCAAATGAATACAGGGTGTAAGTAACATGTCCTATGCAGACTGCCTCAAGGCCCTATCCCTGTATTCTGTCTCCTACAGGCTGTTGAGTGGAGATCTATGCCTGTCATGCAGGACATTGCCACACCCCACTCTAATGAAACTCCTATATATCCACAAAACAAACAACACTAGAATTACCCATTCTAAAGACTTAAACCTTACCTGTAATATAAATAGTACCTGCTGGAGAGACAGGTATGTATTGCAGATACTACCCCATCTCTGCAGCAGGCTCCTTATCCATGTGAAGCAGAGTTCCTCCCTGCTCCCTGACCCAATTCAAGTGTAACTTTGACAACTGGATGGGGAATAGGAAATGTGTCCCTGGTTTGGCACCTGTGTCTGTGATGGTTACAGGAACCTGTAAATGGTTCGCCTATCAGGCTCTTGCTTGTAAATGTTTCATCACCCAAGCCCCTGCTTACAATTATAAAGGATATCAGGGCTTGTCAATGATTTTGGGATACATGGCTAGACTTAAAAAGGCCCCTCTGGTCATCAGCCTAGTAAACACCTATGACCCTGTGAACTATGAACATAAACTAAAACCTTGTTCCTCCTCAGCCGACAACCTTCCCTGGAATACTTAAATGAAGCTAC
The DNA here is from genome assembly GCF_019279795.1 of Protopterus annectens. Taxonomy (NCBI): domain Eukaryota; kingdom Metazoa; phylum Chordata; order Ceratodontiformes; family Protopteridae; genus Protopterus; species Protopterus annectens. The sequence continues at coordinate 154,007,622 of NC_056734.1, forward strand.
AGATGCAATAGCATACCCAATCAGCATTCTTACTAACAGTTCAATTACAGACTCCTGTGTCCTTAAGTTATGGAATA